>NW_020455459.1:1063630-1107591 GCF_003342845.1 Nothoprocta perdicaria
CCTCCCTCCCTTCCTCCTTTTCTCCCTCCCTCCTTTTTTCCCTCCTTCCTGTTCAGTGTCACATCTTTGACAAGCCTAGGAAGTATATGCTCAGGCTAGGAAGTATAGGCTCAGGCTAGGAAGGATATAAGGCTCAGATTATCCTGATGTTTAAAAACCTTTCATACAGAATGAAAATCAGTCTAAGATTGGCCTGAAATTGAAATCTTTCACTCTTTAGAGATTAAGAACATCTTGTTGCTTATTTCATTGTGTTTTTAACTGAAGTCATTCTGTGTGTAGTAAAGAATTTTTTTTTTTTTAAGGACCCCTTTGCTCCATACTACTAGTGTGGGAGATTATGAACTCCGTAGTTAAAAAACCTCACTGATAGCTCAGCCAAATCAATTGGTGAAAAGCTTAATGTTAAGCTTCTGTAGAAGAGTGTGCATGAAGTTTTAAGTGAATATGATGGCTTAGACAAATGTCAGCATGCCTATTTTTCCCTTTCTGTAGAATTCCATCTAGATGGCCTCTGGTGAGGCCACACCTGGAGTACTGTGTGCAGTTCTGGGCTCCCCAGTATAAGAGGGACGTGGAGCTTCTCGAGAGGGTCCAGAGAAGAGCAATAAGATGATTAAGGGAATGGAACATCTCTCGTACAAAGAGAGGCTGAGTGAGCTGGGCCTGTTTTCTCTGGAGAAGAGCAGGCTCAGAGGGGATATGATTAACATGTATAAGTTCAGGAAGGCAGAATGCAGGGAGGAAGGGGACAAGCTCTTTTCATTGGTGGCCAGCGATAGGACARGGAGTAATGGCCACAAGCTGGAGCGCAGAAAGTTCCATCTCCAGGTGAGGAGGAACTTCTTTCCTGTGGGGTGACAGAGCAGTGGAACAGGCTGCCCAGGGGGGTTGTAGAGTYTCCTTCTCTCGAGGCCTTCAAAACTCGCCTGGATGCCACCCTGTGCCGCATGCTCTAGGTGTGCCTGCTTGAGCAGGAAGGTTGGACTAGATGATCTCTAGAGGTCCCTTCCAACCTTRAATATTCTGTGATTCTGTGATGGTATTATGGTCTCTTAGAGTTTTCTGTCTCTAGCCTTTATATGTTTAAAAGACTAGAAAAACAAAGACAGAGTGTGCAATGATATATGTGATATAGGTGTGCTTTGGAAAGCAGAATTTGAGGGCCGACACTAAGGAGAGCCGATTTAGCTCTTCCCTTCTTCCTCAWGAATTAAACAATTTAGCACATGCCATGCAGTATAAAAATACAGAATAAATGCCTGTGTGAAGCTTCATGGAAAAATAAAATCATCCTSTATTTGATATTCATACTACATTAATTCATTTAGTTTGTTGCTTTTACACTTCACAAGCACATGTAGCTACTCTTCTTTGTCTTTAGTTTTGTTGGTTTTTTTCACTCAAAGGGGCAAAATTATCTTATTAGTCTGGAGAAATGCAATGACAGTGTTTGTCACCAATAATTAAATTTCTATTCTTGCTGCATGAGTGAACTTTTCAGATAGAAATTCATAAACCTTTGTTTTTGCAAAATTCCCATTTAATAAAATACAAATAGTATATATGATCTTATTAATTTCTTTAGTAACACTGAATGAAAGGAACCCAAAAGTTTTGTGTTGAATTCTTAATTGTTATCCACAGATTCACAGATTCACAGAATATTTAAGGTTGGAAGGGACCTCTASAGATCATCTAGTCCAACCTTCCTGCTCAAGCAGGCACACCTAGAGCATGTGGCACAGGGTGGCATCCAGGCGGGTTTTGAAGACCTCCAGAGTAGGAGACTCCACAACCTCCCTGGGCAGCCTGTTCCACTGCTCTGTCACCCTAACAGTAAAGAAGTTGCTCCTCACCTGGAGACGGAACTTCTTGTGTTTCAGCTTGTGGCCATTACCCCTCGTCCTATCGCTGGCCACCAGTGAGAACAGCCTGTCCCCTTCCTCCCTGCATTCTCCCTTCCTGAACTTATACATATTAATCATATCCCTTCTGAGCCTTCTCTTCTCCAGAGAAAACAGGCCCAGCTCACTCAGCCTCTCTTCATACGAGAGATGTTCCATTCCCTTAATCATCCTGGTTGCCCTGGTATCCATAGTGTAGGATATATGTTTATCTTAAAATGATGTAATACCTTTATACTTAAGCTTAGCCTAGAGTATAAAACCACAAGTTCAAAAAAAATTCTTCAGCAATGTCAAAATGCAATGACAGRATCAGAACTGAAATTCTAAATTTTTTTCTCAGTTAGGGACCAAACCTAATCATAACACCTGTCTGTTATGAAGCTCTAACCATTTCAAATAGTTAACAAGAAATTCTAAATTATTTAATAGTGCRTGCTAGTATAACACGACATACAATCTAGTAGGAAATTCATCTACCTTTCTGATACAACTCATCAATTTAGTCTTCCAGAGAGTGGGAAGAAGACGTAGTACTCATGGAGGATTTTAACTCTTCCAATTTGTTCCGGGGGAATAACACAGAATCATAGAATATTCAAGGTTGGAAGGGACCTCTAGAGATCATCTAGCCAACCTTCCCGCTCAAGCAGGCACACCTACAGCATGTGGCACAGGGTGGCATCCAGGTGGGTTTTGAAGGCCTCGAGAGAAGGAGACTCCACAACCTCCCTGGGCAGCCTGTTCCACTGCTCTGTCACCCTCACAGTGAAGAAGTTCCTCCTCACCTGGAGACAGAACCTCCTGTGTTTCAGCTTACACCCTTTCCCCTTGTCCTATCGCTGGCCACCAATGAAAAGAGCTTGTCCCCTTCTTCCCTACATTCCCCCTTCATGAACTTATACATGTTAATCATATCCCCTCTGAGCCTTCTCTTCTCCAGAGAAAACAGGCCCAGTTTACTCAGTCTCTCCTCATACGAGAGATGTTCCATTCCCTTAATCATTTTATTGCTCTTCTCTGGACCCTCTCGAGAAGCTCCTCATCCCTCTTATACTGGGGAGCCCAGAACTGCACACAGTACTCCMGGTGCGGCCTCACCAGAGCTGAGGAGAGGGGCAGAATCACCTCCCTTGACCTGCTGGCAACACTCCTCCTCATGCAGACCGGGATCCCATTGGCCTTCTTGGCCACGAGGGCACACTGCTCACTCATGGTTAACTTGGTGTCAACCAGGACTCCCAGGTCCCTCTCCGTGGAGCTGCTYTCCAGCAGGTCAGCCCCTAATCTGTACTGATGCCTGGGGTTATTCCTCCTGAGATGCAGGACCCTGCACTTGTCCTTATTGAACCTCATGAGGTTCCTCTCTGCCCAACTCTCCAGCCTGTGCGTGTCCCTCTGGATGGCAGCACAGCCTTCTGGGGTGTTGGCCACTCCACCCAGCGTGTTGTCGTCCACAAACTTGCTCAGGGTGCACTCCGTGCCCTCGTCCAGGTCATTGATGAACAAATTGAACAGCACTGGGCCCAGTACTGACCCCTGGGGGACACCACTGTCCACAAGCCTCCGACTGGACTCGGCCCCACCCTCTGAGCTCTGCCATCCAGCCAGCCCTCAACCCACCTCACCGTGCCCTCATCTAGTCCACTCTCCTGGAGCTTCTGTATGAGGATATCATGGGAGACGGTGTCAAAAGCCTTGCTTAAGTCAAAGTAGACAACATCCACAGCTCTCCCCTCATCCAGCCAGCCAGTCATCCCATCAGAGAAGGCTATAAGGTTCGTCAGACATGACTTCCCCTTGGTGAATCCATGCTGACTGCTCCTCAACACCTTCTTCTCCTTCGTATGCCTGGAGATTCTCTCTAGGATGAGCTGCTCCATCACCTCTCCAGGGACGGAGGTGAGGCTGACCAGCCTGTAATTGCCCGGCTCCTCCCTCTTGCCCTTTTTGAAGACTGGAGTGACGTTGGCTCTCTTCCAGTCCTCGGGCACCTCCCCTGCTCTCCAGGACCTCTCAAAGATGATGGAGAGAGGCTGAGCAATAACCTTGGCCAATTCCCTCAGCACTCTTGGGTGCATCCCATCTGGGCCCATAGATTTTTGAGTGGCCAGTTTGCCTAAGTGATCCATAACCCAATCCTTCTCAACCAGTGGAAAGTCTACCTCTAGCCCRTTTACATCTGTTCCACTTGAGCCCTGCAGTTCATGCGGAGTGGCCTTAGCAGTAGAGACAGAGGCAAAGAAGGCATTTAGTAACTCTACCTTCTCGGCATCCTTCGTCACAAAGGCCCCCTCCCTGTTCAGTAGCGCACTAACATTTTCCCTCATCTTCCTCTTGCTGCTGGCACAGCAGGGCACAAACACAGCAGGGCACAAACACTACAGGAAGTTCCTGGGTTGCATTGGTGACACAAATAATGGATATGCCAATGGAGGGTTGTTCTGGACCCTCTGGCTTAAAAATAGGGAAAGACTTCGGAAAGAGAGTTGGGAAGTTTGGACACTGYCTTGGGAGCAGAGGACATGTGATGATGAAATTGGAGATTCTGAGAGAAGGACCAGACAAACAGCTGGATCACTGCCCTGGCCTTCAGGACAGGAGAGTTTACCCTCTCCAGGTATCTACTTGGAAGAAGCTCAGGAGAGAGCATGGGAAGAGGGTTCCAGGAAAGCTAGTCGATTTTTAAGAATCAGCTACTCAGGCTCAGGAAGAGACCATACTGATTATGGTCTACCTGTGGAAGTATACCTCTGAAGAAATTATCTTTCAGGCTCTCTTATTTGCTCAGGATACTTTAACCTATTTCCCAAAACCCATACCAGATTTTGAATTTATCTTGATATGAATAATTATTCATTAGTTTTCGATCATAATAACTATATACTGACTATGATTTTATTTCTGATTTTGGTATAAGCTTAAGAAAACCACCTTATTTGTCCTACTCTGCTTATGTTACTTCTTGCTGTATCTGTGTGGAAGAATTGTTTGAAAATGGGAACTGAGAGGAAAACTAGAGCCTAACAGACGTTTTGGCATTACAGAATTAACAGACGTTTTGTCATTACGTACAGAAACTTGCTTGGGGTGAGACGCAGTTGCCACTTCCAGGATGGCTGGTACACACGGACTCGGCTCCTCCATGGTTGCCTAGGCAACACAATCTGCCCTCCTCRCAGCTGCAAAGGGGAGTAACGGAGGATGGAGTGGAGTGAAGACGCTGCGGCCAAACTCTGTTGCACTCCCTGTGCTGAACCACTGATAAGTCACACAGTAGCTGTCTAATGGGAGATATATGATAAAAAGTCTGGTGCTGAGCCAGCAAAGTGGCAAATCACTCCTTTCGGATGAACTTTGCTTGAACTTTGTCATTTTAAGCTCATTATAATGTCAAAACACACCTCCATCCCAAAAGTTACCTCCCTCTGAGGTACGACCACTCCTCACTGAGCATGAGTTCTAGATATTCGATTAACTGTACCTTTRAACGAAAGCGAGAAACTTTTTCACCAATCAAAAACAATATTAAGTATGACTCTAATCACTCAAGCTCCACCTGAACATAAAGAAAAGTATAAAAGGTAAAGTAAGGATGAAAGTAACTCTCCCCTCGAGTTGAGACACCACCTGAGAAGACTAAGAATTGGGGGGAAGAATCCATCGTAACTCTTGGGTAAGTCGACAGGCTGATCCCCCTTCCCTCCCCTCAGGTTAAAATACCAACTGAGAAGACTAAGAATTGGGGGGAAGAATCCATCGTAACTCTTGGGTCAGTCGACAGACTGATTCCCCTTTCCTCCTCTCGGACTGGAACACTACCTGAGAAGACTAAGAACTTGGGGGGAGAATCTGTCATAACTTTTGRATGAGTTGATGCGCTGATCCCCCTTCCCTCTCCTCAGGTTGAGACGTCACCTGAGGAGACTCGAGACTGAGAGCCCTCTCCCATCTTCTGGGGTGAGTGAGGATTGCACATTTGTACATCAGAGCTAGCTAAAATCCCCATACTGTAGTAGAGAATTTCCTGTACTGACATCTGAAACCTGCTTTGTAAATGTTGCATTTGAATAAATCACACTGTTTGTGAGCTCGGCTACTTGTTTAGGGGGAAGGCGATCAGCCCTACAGTTGACAGACTGTTCRTGAATCCGATACTACCAGAATTGAGCTTATAGCTGATCAGGCTATTTGGGAACTCAATTCATTCCTAGGAAGGTGATTGGACCTACGGTCTACAGACTGTTCATGAATCCAATTCTGATTTAATATCTCCTTCCCCTGCCATCACCACTACGGCTTTCAAACTGCAACATTTCACAATCTATGCCTTTTCTTATGAGTAAGAAGGAAAATAATCTGGCAGAGAAGTTCACTGACGTTAAAGAAATGTAGAAGTTTCACAGCATGGACTAAATACAGATAGTATCTCTGCAATATGTTTTCACCTAATTTATAAAAATTGTGCTCCTCTCTCAGTATCAATATTTGGTAATCAGATTGATTACACTAAAAAAGGTAAAAGCTTACATTAATAGTTATAAACATGCACATTTACCAGTATACAACCGTGCATCATTGCAGAAATGACAGCATATATATTAATCAAAATACCAAAGAGTATAATTCACAGTGCACATTCTGTAAATAGTTCATAAAACTACCAAAGTAAAAAAAATACAGGAGGAATATAATTTTTTTTTAGAATTACTTTAATTCTTTAGTTTTAAACATATCACAAAACTGTCTTCCTGGAATGTGATGTACCAACTCATTTATCCAAGATTTACTGTCATCTGTGGAATGTAATTCTTCAGTAAATCCTTTCATCTGAAGCTTTCTTCTCCTGGGAAGCTCATGCATTTCTTTCCAGTGAGATATTTCTCTGATTGACTAGTAAATAGCACTCTTCTTTTTGTTTCCACCGTTCATTCCACTGTTCAACTTTAAGGAAAGACTTGAGACTTCATAAAGAAAGAAAAGAGAAAAAAGAAAAAAGAAAAAAAAAAATGAAAAAAAAGAGAATTGAAACAAGGAAAATAGAACAATACAAGGAGTGGGAAAGAAAAAAAAAGGAAGAATAGGAAGAAATAAGCAAAGGAGGAAAGGCAAGTGAAGGTGCTACAAAAAAAAATAGTACAACCAAATCATAGCTTTGATCATCTTGCTTGCTGTTTCGCCTCCCAGAGCTCCTTGTTAACTGGATGCAGGAAAAATTGAAGAATGTCTGTATACTTTTATGTGATTTTGGTAAACCTCTTTTTTCTCTCTCTCTCTTTTCCTTCTGTTATTGTATCTCCTTTTTTATCACCAGTTGCCATAAACAYGTGCTAGCTAATGAACACTTTTTATATTCAATAGCTGTATTACATCTTGATTTCTTTTTCTTGACAGCTCTAAGAATGATCTCCAAAGACAAAATCTACGTAAGTCTCCTTCAATTTTTTTTTTTAAAGGGAAAGTATTTTATTTTACAGAGTCCAAATAAGCAAATAGCTAGCCGGTAAGTACATTATAATTACAGATTACAGACTAATTATAGAGTTATTTATGCCTGAAGATTACGTACTAATTATATGTGAAGTTATTATGGAAAAACTGGCAAGTGCTATAGAAGCAATTACTATAAAATGATAACTAGATGCCATTTGATTTTATGATTATTTGCACCATATGAAATAAGAAGTTGCCAAAAATCAGACCAGGCTGGGTTGTTTCATCTGATAGCTTTGACTTTTTAATAGTATTAATTCTCCAAGTATGCCAAGAAACATTTCAAAATTGCTTCAGAAAGCGCAGGCATCTAAGCACCTTCCAGTAGAACATTAAATGTCACAACAGACATCTGCTATATAAAGTTCATTGACCTCTAATCTTGTCCAAGGGAGAAGGAAATGTTTGTGTACTCTTTTCTTTCTCTCTCTATATATGTATGTATACAGACACATATCTTTGTGAGCATGTGTGTGTGTGGATATATATGCTTATATATATATGTATGTATATATATATGTATAAAATACATATTTACCATTTTAAGATGCCTTCTGCTTGCTTTGTGTGCTTATCAGAGAAGGCAAGCTGTTGACTTTCAGCTGTCAATCAATGATTGACAATCAATGATATTTGTGATAGGCTTGGGATCCTGTTGGARTTTATTCCAGAGCTGAGGGGTAGACAAGCAAAGCTCTAATGCCTGTCCAGGTGATTGGAAAAGTCCTTCTGCCAGAGGAGAGCCAGAGCCTTCAGTGGTCCTCAAACTGAAGTCTTGGATGCCTCTCACAACAGCTCAGCATTTATGGAGAACATATAAGAAAATCAAAGTTCAAAACAAAGGTTATCTTCTTAACTATGACTCCTTAATTAGAAAGGGATAATTTCTGTAATATAAGGAATTATTTTTTCCTTACGGTGCTGAACCAAAATCAAAGTTCATGTCAGCAAAAATGAAGTGCATGTGTGCTGCCTCCATGTGTCTATCTGTTTTCCTGCCAAATCATATAACCGAGACACTTGAGTGAAGAACAATATTTTGTACAGCTTCATATGAAGTAGTTCATATCTGGGCATTTGTAGCAGCATAAGGAGGAAGAAGAAGATTGGTTCTTTAAAGTGCAAGAGATGGTTCACAGTTTTATTTCTAAGGTATTTTCTGAAAAAATGAGAAACACTGTTCTCTGGTCTTTTTTCTCTCTCTTTTTTTTTTTTTTTTTTTTTTTCCATAAGACAAGTCAACCTCTTGATCTCAAATGACTGTGACACTATTGCATAAGTTTCTGGCTCAATTAACATTTTAATATTTTATAGCAAGTTAGCATCATTAGGAGAGACTGAGGGACGCTCAGACACTTCAGAATACTTTATGAGGATGTGAGAAAGACAATTTCAAACACTTCTGCTGATTCAGAGACTGTGCATGAAGACTTGGATTGTTCCTTCTCCAGTACATCCCAGCCCCATACACTGTAGATGTTTAATGGAGGTCCTCTCAGTCTTCCTTGTCTGAGCTGTTCTCCTTTGTATATCTATTTTACTGTTCATTTCGTTCATGGATAAGACACTGCCCTGAGGGACAAGACAATTGGATCCCAGACCCTGCTTCAATAAATATTTTATGCAAAGAAGAACAGCTTCAAGAGGAAGCACTGTACTGAAAAAGCGCACTCAGGTCTGTATTTAAGAGTGAGCACTTAGGTTATAACTACTTTAAAGGCTTCCATTTTTTTCTTTAATTCAGAGCAGACAGTGGGAACACTGCTGCCTCACTGAACCGTTGTAAAGGGCAGCTTTTGCTTCATTATTCTTTTTATCATATTTAAGATCATTAAAACATTTTAATATGATATTCATTTTATGAGTGCCCTGATTACTCTCTTTTGTAGTACTTAGTATTCATTTATGGAGATTGTCACTGAATCAAATGGTCAGGTTTTCAGAAAGCGTCCACTGATTTTCATTGTTTCTGTGCTTTGATGTTCATCGTTAAACAATTTAAAAGAGCTTCATTCTCTTGGAATGACAACAGCAACTCCTGCTGGAGCCAGTGGGAATGGAAGGTGATGATGGCTCTGAAAGTGTTGAGGTGATCCACAGTGGTAAGCAGCCTTAATAACATTAATCTTATGGGTCAGATCCTTTGCCAGTGTAAACTGCAAAATTTTTGATCATTTCAGTGAAGCTGCTCCATGTAGACCAGTTGAGGGTCTTACACATGGAGTATTTTTACCTACGTGATGCCCTTGAAAAACTTTTGCTCTTTTGAATAAGTTCTTTCTCTTTTCAAGGTTTAAATGTCTTAAGAAAAGGATAACACATTACCAGTAGCAAAACTATTTTATGAAACCATGGTGGTTTTCCTTGACATTATTATTACTGGAAAATTGCTTATAACATAAGACCATGTTTATAGAGGTAAAGGTGCTTAATATTATTTCCACAAGTAATTTATAAGGTTCAGAAGGTTCCTCATAGGAACTAGCTATTTTGATTATGTTTGGTGCATGTAGTACCCTTTCCTTTTATAATGTTTTAGCCTTGTCACCGTGACCCAGAATTTGGTGTTCAGCATTGTTAAAACAACAAAACAGTATATTTACCTTGAGTCCTATACGTGAGTTCTCCCACATACTGGTACAGAGCAAACCACGTGGGCTGGAGTCCCAAAGCTTTGACAGAAGGGAATTATGATGCCCATTTTCTCCATCTCTAGTGATCGTTAATGTTTTATGAAGGGAAAAAGAACATTTTGACATTTAATAAGGACAGTTTCTAATTAAAGGCTAGATTCAACAAGGCACTTAAGTTCTAATGGGATTTACACATATGACTGACTGGAAACCTACCCTGCCCTGCCCCAGATTTGCAGTCTAACCACCAAACCTCAGAATCATGCTCCTTCTTATTCTCTGTCCTTCTGACCCCAGATACTTTTCACACAGCAGCCTGCCTCAGCAGCCACGCTCAGAGGATACTGCTACCTAGCCTGTTATGGACATCATCTACTACACAGCTATTCAACATAATCAGGAAAATAGCATAGAAAAGAAGAGGTACTGCACAGAGCTGTCAGGCCAAATTGCTTACTGCAAGGAAGTCTTCTGTTTATTGAGGAAATACATTAGTGTGCCTATTGTGGTCTCAGTCTCATTTAGAGTGTAAATACACATACGGACCTTCTGCAGAAGACGCTTAAATCAGAGAAGGGACGTTGAGTTACAGAGCATATTGAGCTATAAATGGAAATGAAAGATCTAAAATGATAACATCAATTAGATTATTCCAATGTGACTGGAATATATAAGATGGACGAGCTTGAAAGAAAAAAATGCAGGTTGCATGTAAATAAGTAGTCCTACCTAGTCTTCCCTCGTAAGAATGTGAACACATATTTCTAATGTTCAGCCAAGAAGATAAATAACATGTTAGGATGCTTTTAGATACGTAAGTTATGAGTGTGAATTAAGATATATCACAATTACATAGGAGGACAAACAAATTTCATTGTCTTTGGATGCTGGAAGAATGTGTGGCCCTGTTTACTCTTTAGGATACTTTATTCTAGCATTTTTCCATGTACTACCTCAAGAAAAAAGAATTGCTGTGGTGAGGGTTCCCTAGGTCCATGGAAATGGGAAAGACAGAGCCTGGAAAAAAGAGTCAAGACAGACTACGACATAAAGTTGAGTAATGACACTGCTGCTTGCAGTACTGTAGGGAGAGGAGTGAAACTTTCTTGATTCTTTATACTTTGGGTTACTGATATATACCTGTATGTTTTGTGCTGCAGATCACAGAGTGGATTTTTGTTATAGATACGTAAGTGTCAGAAAGGTTCATGCTTTCAGACCTAGTCATTTGTCAATGTTTTCCATCTGCAGTGCTTAGTTTATAGGAAAAACTATCTATGATATTTAGGTATTACTTTTCTTTGGAATAATTTAATACTTCAGAAAGTTTAAGGTTAAACTTGCAACTAAATCTCCATGGCATGTGTACCTGATAATTTTCACTAGTGCACACTATAACCTAGGCAAAGTGGTTTCAGATTCAGAAGCTTGTGACAAGCTTTATTAGTCATAAGAATAAGGATTTATGACATCTGATAAACTATTCTTTTAATGATGATTTATTTTTCTCTCTTAAAATAATATTTTCCTTTAAAAAGGCACCTATTTATTTCCGTAATGATCAGTATGTCTCAACGAGACATTTCTCATTGTTTCTTGTTTCAATGCATCACAATTTACATATTGAATAAAATTTTAATTATATTTCATTTACTTCTGAGTGACATTCTTAAATTTAGAAGTTGTATCCCAATCACATTGCGTGAAGTCAGATTTAAACGTATATTTATATATATGTATAAACAGACATACACACATACATATATATCTATATAAAAAATAAAGAGAGATCTTTGGACTGTTGTGTGCTCTATACACAATGTAAAATATTCTTCCTTAATTGCAGTTCTAATTCTTTTTTGTTCCACTTTTTTTTTTTTTTTTTTCAAAAATATTTATGGAATCTAAACCTGTTTATTGTTCAGGTCATTTGCAYGGACAAATGGATTCTTCTCTCTCTCTTACAGTAGTTCCAAATGCAGTCCAATAAAAATGCTCTCTCTATGCTATATAGCCTTGAATTGTACTAATGAAAAATAAAATATTAAGGAGACAATTCAGAAAAAGAAATCTTTTGCAACTCTCAAACATTATTATCATCTTGGAAAATGTTGTTTACAATATAATAAGTTCTCAATTTATTCTGTATATAAAAAAAAGTTCCATAGCCTTATATTTTTATGATGAACAAAAGTTAACGATTCTTTTTTATCTAGCAAAAGCTCACAGAAGGAAAGTCATCTGCCATGTATAATATCACAGTTTAAGGTGATAAAGACCAGACCTGATCTAGACCAATCCATATCTACCTAACTAGGCTGCACTGTCCCAAATTACTCTGAGCATCTAATAATAGAGATATATCAAATCTACCACACATGTTAAGGAATAAATGAGCACATATTTTCTAAAAATCATTCCCCATAAAGAAATGGATACCATTTGGGTCCTCAAAAGATAATGAGGAAACTCTAAGAACAGACATTTCTTTTCCTTTGTTCTAGTTGAATGATGGCTTGTAAACTCCTTTCTGATACTTAGAGGTACAGTTCCCACTAAGAATTGTGATTTAATATTTGGAACTCTTTTGCTGTACTATTTCATATCAATTTTATGTTCCTGACTACTTCATATCAAGCACTACACAGTTTCATTTTGATAAGTTTCAAATTCTGGGTGCCAATGTCATAATCTTAACTTTTCACATTATAGCATAAAGCCTTAATTCTTTAGACTTCTATTGATATGTTCCAATAGTTTCCCATTGTATAAATTATTAGATCATCACAAGTACAATCAAATGTCATCAGAAAATTTTCCACAGACTCTGGTCATTAGCCTTTTTTTTTTGTAAGTATTGTTCCCTTCAGATAAGTCTGTTTTAGAGAACAAGCCACTCAGAGATCACTGTTAGCAAAAGAACAGATTTTTTCCTATTAAGCATAGTTGCAGAGTCCTAAAGATTTAGATTCTGTTGTCCGCTGCCTAGGGAAATAAAATCTCCCTATGTAGGAATAAGCTTGCTGCCTACAGCACTTCAACTCAGTATTGTGCTGCACTCTAAAGACCATGTTGTACTTCATATGCATATGACAATGACAAAATTTAGGCTTGCCCTTTTAAATTCTAATAGTGGCAAATAAATACAGAATTATTTTTTCTTCCATGCAGCATAAAATGTAAAATACCTGAATATTTCTGCTTAGGAGAAAAAAAAAATCCATTTCATGTATGTACACTTAATATTATAAATCACTGTGTTCAACTTTAAGATGTTTATGCCTGCCTGCAGCTCTTCAAATATAATTAAAAGACTTTCAGGTCACTCAGTGCTTTTTTAATCCTTGCAGCTCCAGGGTGCTCGCYGTATCAAAAGATTTTGTTATGAGGAAATGAATTTAGCAGTTAATGTCTTTTATTTTTTACTGTTAGCACCTAAAAAATAAAAACATACTTCTTGTCTGTTTGTGCCAGAGGCTTTAATGCCAGCAAAGTGATTTACACAATGAAGATATGCATACAATATGGAGATTTTCCTGAACTTTTAATAGTTGTTTTAAGGGGAAAAAATAATAACAAAAAGAGAGAAATCTGTCAAAAAGATACAAGCAAGTATCTTCAGCTGAATAAATCCTCTTGATTCAACTCCAAATCTAAGAAGGGATTGAAAAGAATATTCCCCAGACTAAGAAGTTTCTTTACACCCCTAAAATACAAGAGGAGCTTCAGGCAGGTGGGGAACTCCTGCACTGCCAAAGGACTTCTAAGGACCCAGCAAATTCATATCACAAGCTGTTGCAGAAAGGTCATACACTGTGTTTTAGCTTTGGCTGACAACAGAAGACAAGGAGAAAGMAGGATATGAGGGGTGATGTAGGACTATTGCAAAGAAGAAAACAGACTCGCCATAAACAATGGCAAGATTTTTTCCTTGAAAAACATTTTCCTTCATTGTTATATTCATTGAGAAGATCACAAAATAAGTGATTCATCTGGGTAATACCTTTATTGGTGCAGGAAGGGGTCATATATTGGCAGAAGGCAGATTTTATTGGGCCAAGTTGTTTTCAAAGGCAGGCCCAAGGAGAGAAATCAGAGAGACTGATGATGACTTCTTAAGGTGCTAAGTTTCTCATGAAGTTTCTCAGGCCCAGAGTCATCTAGGCTGGGGACTGACAAACAGCACGAGTTAGTGTCTCTTTTCTCCTAATTCATCAGTCATGTATATGTGTGTGTGTATATATATACACACATATATGTGTATATTATATGTGCATGTAAACATATGTGTACGCATATTCACATATATTGAGGCACAAATCATTGTGAAGTGACAGCATTTTAAGGTAACTCAACTTGAGCTCTTGAGCAAAATCTTGAGCTGTCCTTTGGAGTCAGATTTTTACAATTTCCCMTTCAGAGTTGGGATCTGCCTTGCTAAACTCAAGTTTTCATCTGAAATAGAAGGAAAAAAGAGGCTTGCTATCTGTGCCAACTTTCAAAAAGTCTATGGCTTCTCCCCTTCAAAAAATGTTGATAAACTTTAACCCTTCCATTTCTGTTAGATAGCTCCTCAATGCTTTCTTTTCCTTGAGCAGCTCCTACCTACTTTCCATTCACATACATTTGGGATACTCTTGAGAACTGTAGCCTTTGCCTAGGAATCATATGATTAAATACAGATAGGGGGCATAGTATAGATATTTCCATAAGAATAAGTCACAGTAATTGCATTTAGAGTGAATGGAGCATTCAAAAAAAAAAAAAATTTTCCTCTACTACGAGAACATATACTTTAACATCTCTTTGTGACAATAGAAAGAATCTTATTTGCCCTAAAGGAACACAAAAAAAATAAAACAAAATTAAAAAAAAAGTTTGTTTATAACCATTCAAAAAATAAATATATCATTTCTTCCAGCTTAATACGACACATCAGAAAAGTCAAATATTAAGAACTGAGCCCAACACAATAGGTGCTGATGCTGTAAAGCTCAGTTCCTTGAATGATGGAAACCTGTAGTTAAATCCAAGGAGGAAAAACTAAAACTTGAAAAAGAATTTGATTCACTGTAAAGGAAGAGGATAAAAAGAGGCAGACAGGCTATATATTGAGTCAGCTCTAACAGTACAAAAGAGAAAAAAATAAAGGAAAATAAAAATAAAACAGAAAAAAAAAAAAAAAAAAAAAAAAAACCAGACAGCCATGCATTTCAGGACTGTCAGCCTCAAGCTGAATCATCACAGTCACTTAAGAGCACTGCAGGTGACTGTGCTGATGTGATTCACCAACAGAAGACTGAAGGACATTCCATGAAGTATTCAGAAAAGGGCATTAATCCTATTCATTTTGCTGTATGAATGCTTACTCAAAGTGAAAAATGAAACTACTCCCAACGAAATAAAAAGTATCGTTGCTTTTACATATGCTATAATTTCAAAATCCTTAGTTACAATGTTTAGCAATTGCAGTGTGTGGCTGCTTCTCTATGTGTACTTTATGACTTTTGAGGCACACAGATATTGACTCGAAGCACCATTGAGCTRTAAGCAGTTGTTTGCATCACTCTATTACTGTGGAAAAGGAGGAATACAGAAGAGAAGGAGTTTCCCRGAAGGCACACAGTGAAGTCTGGAGCGAAGGCAGAGATGAGTGAGCACAGAGGTTGCAACATGGAGCTAGGATTAAAACGCAGATCTACACGGATCTCAGCAGCCTTGACCCATCAGTTTGGAGCTTCCGCCCGAGTGCAAATTCAGGCAGCAGTAATTTACTCAGATGAGACATCTAAATTTCTGACACATGAAATAAGTGTGAGAATCTCCATCCTGGCTGTCTGAACAGGCTGGTTCCTTGCTAAATTAGCAACTTCCTTTGACAAAACTAGAGATGCCAAGCTGACTGTTAATTGTTAAAGACAGACAGAAAATCTCTTTCCACCACAGGGACCTCTCAGTAATATTTTACGATCTTTAGTATTTATTAATCAATACAGGTTGTCACCATGGTGTCCTTTTCACCACTGTGGACAAGTCTTGTGGGTACGTGGCCTCCTTGGTATCTGATAGCGATCAGAGTTTGGACAGGGAGGATTTTTCTCTATTTTTCTTTTATGTCAGGGTTTTTTTTTTTTTTTTTTGGTGGGAGGGGGACAGGTAGTTTGCAATTTCTATAGTCTAAAAATAACAGCTTTTAAATTGACACTGAAGAGGTGGAAAGATACGACAATAGAGCACAAGTGAATACTCGGGAAGAAACTCAAAACTGAAATGGAGAGATATGACCTGACATACAGGATCAGCACAACTGGCACATGATTTATTGATTACGGTTTGTCACATGAGAGAGCCTCAGCTAGCTGAAAAGCACAAAGCAACATAGTATTCTTCTTTGGCATTTTGAAATTGCATACACTTTACCTTTACAATTATTACTCTCTCCACACAAAGGAATATGGGGTTTTGCTTTTGCAAGCAGGTAAGGTGCAAACTGTGATTTTTTTCCTGGCAGCCAAAGAAAAGCTGTGGATTACGCTATTGATTTACACAGATAACTTGGAGGGAAAGCAAAATACTTGATGGATCGCAGATGTATGCCAAATCTGCATGTGTTCGTGAATGTGTAACTAGATATTGTAAGAATACAAAAAACAGCACCGACAATAATAAAAAATGTCTTTGAATGCATCAGAAGGGGGATATTTTGCACAGACTTCTCAGCCACTCCTTTCTAAGCCTGCCTTTTTTCATGATTCAAATTGTCATATGTGCAATCTGTATCCTACATGTCAAAAACTTACTTCAGATTGCTACACTCGAGCAGAATAGCCCAAAAGAAAATGTTCACTGAGGAGATAATCCTACTGCACCTCCTTTGAAGATAATTGAATTTGAACTTCAAGAATGTATGATGTGACACCAATAAAATGCAGGGAGATTGGCAGAAGAATACTGAGACATACAGGGGTGGAGCATTCACCACTGAGGGACCAGGATTTGTTCAGTCTGGAGAAGTGATGGCTTCAGGAGGACCAGTCGCAGACTGAGGAGCAGTCATCCCCATGCCCATGGTGCATCAAGAGCATGCCAGACTCTTCACAATGGTGCCTGGAGACAATGATCATAAATTAATTAAACAAATCAGTGTGGTTCTGAGGAGAAACAAGGATGCTCCTYTGAACAGTAGCTTGGGCAAGGACATCATGAGATCCTTTTAAAACTCAATAATCCTATGAGTTTCATGTCTAAGTGCTTCAAGAACCCATATCAACTCAAGGATGGATTACTCTTACTCATATCTACCAAAAGGTTAGATATAAAAGGTGACATAAAAAAAAAATGACTATATCAAATTTCAGAATTGCAATCTTTTATTAATGAGTTTCTATAACTGAAACCTTGTGATTTTTATGATGCAGGGTGATGGTCCTGACTGAAAACACAGTTTTTTCACAGAATGGGTAAAACTGGTAGAGTCTACTACTTAGATGTTTACACTCAGTGGGCTTTCAAAAAGACTAATCTCTTTCATTTATGGTAATCAAATTTTCACGTTTCCTAGTATAAATGTAATCCTATAAAGTATTTGAAAATGACATTTATATATCACATTTAAGAAAATTGAATACTTCAGCAGTTGTTTTTTTCTTGAGAGCATTTTTTGAGAAAAAATAATTATTTCTGGTTTTGCAATATTTTTATATAGAATAGAATAGATTTCTAGTTTTTCTGGCAGGAGTTTTTGCTCAGCCGCTCTCTATCATTTTCAAGAGGTCCTGGAAAGCAGGTGAGGTGCCAGAGCGCTGGAAGAGAGCCAACATCAATGCAGTCTTCAAAAAAGGCAAGAGGGAGGAGCTGGGCAACTACAGGCCCATCAGCCTCACCTCTGTCCCTGGAAAGGTGATGGAGCAACTCAGCCTAGAGAGGATCTCTAGGCATGTCAAGGAGAAGAGGAGCAGTCAGCATGGATTCACCAAGGGGAGTCATGATGAACCTCATAGCCTTCTACAGTGGGATGACTGGCTGGATGGACAATGGGAGAGCCATGGATGTTGTCTACCTTGACTTCAGCAAGGCTTTTGAGACCGTCTCCCATAATATCCTCATAGGAAAGCTCCAGAAGAGTGAATTGAATGAGTGGACAGTGAGATGGATGGAGAACTGGCTGCATGGCAGATCTCAGAGAGTGGTGATAAATGGGGCCGAGTCCAGTTGGAGGCTTGTGGCCAGTGGTGTCCCCCAGGGGTCAGTGCTGGGCCCAGTGCTGTTCAGCTTGTTCCTCAATGACTTGGAYGAAGGCACAGAGTGCACCCTGAGCAGGTTTGTGGATGATACCAAGCTGAGTGGAGTGGCTGACACTCCGGAGGGCTGTGCTACCATCCAGAGGGACACGCACAGGCTGGAGAGTTGGGCAGAGAGGAACCTCATGAGGTTCAATAAGGACAAGTGCAGGGTCCTGCATCTCAGGAGGAATAACCCCAGGCATCAGTACAGATTAGGGGCTGACCTGCTGGAGAGCAGCTCCACGGGGAGAGGGACTGGAAGTCCTGGTTGACACTAAGTTAACCATGAGTCAGCAGTGTGTCCTCAAGGCCAATGGGATCCTGGTCTGCATGAGGAGGAGTGTTGCCAGCAGGTCAAGGGAGGTGATTCTGCCCCTCTCCTCAGCTCTGGTGAGGCCACACCTGGAGTACTGTGTGCAGTTCTGGGCTCCCCAAGACAAGAGGGATGTGGAGCTTCTAGAAAAGGTCCAGTGTAGAGCGACCAAGATGATTAAGGGACTGAACATCTATCCTATGAGGAGAGACTGAGTGAACTGGGCCTGTTTTGCCTGGAGAAGAGAAGGTTGAGAGGGGATCTGACCATCATGTACAGATACCTCAGGGGAGAATATAGGGAGGAASGGGCCAAACTCTTTTCAGTGGTGGTGAGTCATAGGTAAAGGGGAAATGGGTGTAAGTTGAAAGACAGGAAGTTCCATCTCCAGGTGAGGAAGAATGTCTTTCCTGTGAGGGTGACCAGAGCCCTGGAAAAGGCTGGCCAGAGGGGTTGTGAAGTCTCCTTCTGGAGATCTTCCAAAGTCACCTGGATGCGAGGGGGTGTCCCATGCTCTAGATGTCCCTGCTGGAGCAGGGGGGTTGAGCTAGATGTTCTCTAGAGGTCCCTTCCAACCTTGGCCATTCTGTTATTCTGTGATTCTTTAATAGTATTTCTAAATGATGTAAATGCTAGAGCTTGTCAGAACTGTACAGGAGTGTGCAAAGCACAAACCCTAGACCATGCAAGCTTTCAAGACTCTTTAACCTGAATGCAGTAAGTATCTCTGATTGAACTTGTAATATAGTATAGGCCTTCATATAAACTCCTAGGCTGTCAGACTGCTGATACCCAATTTGTGTTTACAGCAAGAATGAGTATCTCACTGTTGAACAGATAGGTTGGGTTGAATCCTAAGTATACCTTTTAAGTTTTCAGGGTTGCCTCCTTTCCCTACACAATGCTATTAAGTGAACAGCAGCCTAAGTGTTAAATATTCAATGCAATGAATGTCATTTACTTTCCTAAGGGCTCAAATGTCATTGTAATGTGGTCTAATTTGGATTACAAATAAAATCAGCAGGAAATTGTTTAATAGAATGTTTATCATATAAAATATTTGTAGTATTTTAATTTCACTGTCATTTCTATGTATATCTCCTTAGATTATATTTTTGCTTTCATTACCATTTGAATTATATATATATATATATATATATATATATATATGTACATATATATATGGTTTGTTAATTAACAGACTCATATATTTCCCACTACTAGCCTGGAGGCTTGCTGTTCATATGACTTATTTAGTGGCCAGATCATCTTGAATTGAATCTTAACTCATACAATTTACAAATTCTAAATTATAGGGTTTTTTTTTTTTTTTTTTCTCAGCAAAGCCAAATTGAGAACAGCAAGTGTAATGGATTTGGCATAGATTGATCGGTTTTGCTGTATAATTAATCAATGGATCAGAGAGAGACATTAATTATATTGTCACTAGTATTTTGATTCATTAACTGACAAGTTGTCCAGTCAAGCTGGAAGAAGCTACATTGGGTTAAGAAATTATACAACTCTGTAAAATTTATGGTTACCACAAAGGAGCATCTAGTGTCCACTTCCTGTATGGTTTCCCACCTGATAACCTGTATATGGAGTTGGAGGATTCTCCTTCYTTTCCATTATTTGTCATAAGTGTTAAGTCAGGGTCCAACGGAGCCCTTCAAGTCATGCAGTTTCCATATCAGGCAGTTTTCATAGATGAGTTAATAGTTTCTCATTTTCTATTTGTTTCTTATGCAATTTTAGGACAGCCCAAGGATTATTTAGTTTTTAGGGTCTGACCTGCCTGGCACAGCACAGCTTAGCCTGCCTGCCTATGCCTACTTCAACTGCAATTTTTTTTTCTAAAAACTTCTCAGCTCTAAGAAGGGTCCTAATATTAATACTAATAGAGGTGTTCTGCAGGGGAAGTAATATAAGCGTTGTCACAGCTTCTGGGCTGATTGAGCATCACAGGGAATGGATTCRAAGTGATGTAAGAAATGAGAAGTTGCCACAATTCAGGACTAATAGGCAGTCAGCTAGTCCCTCTTATAAGCTAAGGGAAACAGGGTTGGCCTACTTGCAGATATATCATAAAGGCAGCAGACACCTTCTAACTCTCCTATACTTTTTTATTCCTATCAGAACCTTAAGGAAACATGCATTTTTAGCTAAAAGAAAAACTGCAGAAAAAAAGGAAAAATAATCCCTGTGCATCTTCTCTGTAGCCATCATCTCAAAGTATTCTTTGACTCAACAACCCAAATGAAACCAGATTTTTTTWAAAATTGTAGAATACCTAGGTTTTAGCTCCTACAAATCATATGAAAATAGTGTTTGGAATATTCCATTAAGGATAGGCCGAGAGCTCATTTTGTATTAGGCAACATGCAGGACAGACCTTTCAAATGACCTAGAAATACAGTCAGACTTCTTTATAAATGCCAACGAATGCAACCATGAAACACCCTTGTGTTTTTWTATCACATCTATATGTTTTTACAATAGTTTTATTACTGAAGGTTATGTACAGTGCTCTAATGGGTATTGTTCATTCTGCAAAGAAAAGAAAAAAGAGGAAGAAAAAATAACTTAAAATAGAATCATTACGCCCACTCATCAGCAGGAGAATTGAGTCACGTGAAGGTTGTCCAAAATTAAAAGCAGTTCTCTATAGAGCTAGCAGCTTGTCCCCAACTGACCACTTCCTTCGTTTTGTAAAGAGCTTTCCCAGCTGTTTATCTATTTCTCTTAATGTTCACAGTCTGGATAAGTATATAAGTTCATTAAATCTGCATGCTTATTCAAATTAAGCTTTCAGAATTGATYACATTCCTGTCACAATCATTAAATTTACTATAAAATTTGATTAAAATGGTTTAGAAAGATAAGCTTACATAATTGCCGAAGGCTGAAGAGATGGGGAAACTCACTTGCTTACACTACCTAGCAATTCAATCATCCCTTCCTCCACACAGTAGCATCTGAGATATACCTATTCCATGTTCTATCTTTAAAAAGGGAATATTTCTGGAAGTATGGCTTTTATATCCTTCAATTCCAAAGCAATTCAAAGCCCATGAAAAAGTAAAATGGTATAAATTATCTTTTCAGACAAAGATGCTACAAGGAGAAAAAAAGAAAGTCGTAGTACAGCTTTGTTTTATTAATCTGGAACTGTAAACACCAGCCAGGATATGATATGCTAGCTGAACCGTAGATTTCAATTGCTTCTACAGTTTCAAAGGTTTTCTCTTGGCTCAGGACTAAGCCTCTCTGTAACGTTATCTTGCCCTTTTTCCTTTAATCATGGCTGTTCGGGCTAATTTGAAAAAAAAAACCAACCACACACACAAGAAGAAACCCAACAGCATACTAACAGCGTACTATTATTCTGCTTTGGATTTTACTCTGTGGTTTGCTATGAGCCTGACCTTGCTCAAATGCTGGCAACTGCTCCTGAGCTTAGATGCCCATATGAAGAGCTGAGCTGTTCTAGCTCAGAGGCAGGGAGTATAGCTACAGATATCTTCATATCTTCTGGTTCCTTAATTTTGGATACAAAAGTTTCTTGAAAAGGATCATGTTTTCAGAAAGATCTGAGTGCTCACCTTAGTGTCTTTGGTGTCCCATCTGGTGCAGCCAGGCATATAGGCATGCAATCTCTTCTAGAAAATTAAGCATATTTTGCCTGAGTTCTTCCCTCCCTGCCAGATGTCTTCTTCTGCTTTGCTAGGTGCTGAAGTCACACTGCAAACAGTAGCATGGTGTTTTCTTAACAAAAGCGCTTTTTGCCTGTGTAATTCTGGATCAGTTAGCATATTTGATTTGAAATTGCACCAAGGTTAATCCACAGATTCATTTCACATTGCAGATCTCTTCTAAGACTCTGATTAGAGTTCTGTATAATTTAAAATCTTCCATGTACAGTAATCTTAACTCTCACTTCCTTTTCAAGGGCAATGAACAGGTCTTAAAAAGCTGTCCAGCAAATATGTTCTAATTTCTTCCATGTTCTCATTTGGTGAAAATTGAGATAATTTTGTTGGTTAGAAGGATTCAATTTACACCCATTGAGAATCTACTCCTTGTAATTTGTTCTTTGTTCCCCCTTATATCAAAGTTTCCCCATGTGCTCAATTTGCAGACTTATCTCTAGTTATGGTATTTTCTGACCTTTACTGTGTCATTCTATCTGCACAGAACTGCACTGAAACATTAAAAACACCTCCTTTTCACAAAGGTGACAGTATGTACCTGCATGTATAAGTAAATGTATATAAACATATATGGGTATATAGATACCCATATGTACATATGTATGTGGGTGTGCATGTTTTTAACCAACCTTACGATCAGATCAAACTTAGATTGGGAATTTTTAAAAAGTAAATTAATTTCCTAAAATATGATTGAAACAGACTGCCCAGAGAGCTTGTGTAGTTTTCTTCTTTGGAGATCTTCAAAACATGCCTGGACGTGACCCTGTGCCACGTGTTCTAGATGTCCTTGCTTGAGCAGGGAAAGGGTTGACTAAATGATCTCTAGAGGTCCCTTCCAACCATTCTGTGAGCCTGTGATTCTGTGAAGTCATTAAATTATAAAAAATGTCCTTTACACTGGAAAGGTATGAATTATTTAAATGAGATATGAATTGAATATGGGAGGAACTYGAATCATCACCAGTCAGTAGACTTTATTTCACTAAATTGAGCTGAAGTTGGGTTAATTTGCAGTCCATTCACTAAGAAACTATATACCTTGGGTGTGACTGAATCACTTTCATCACAAGACATAATGCATTATAATTGTAGGCTTAAAAGAAGTAATGTTGAAGAGAAAATATGAGATATGAACTAGTATACTTTTCAACAAAAGAGGGTTTGCACAGGAAATTTACCGCATCAATACTAATAACTCATCATAAACCAAGAGATCTCCTTTATTGGTATTCAGTTTTTGTTGTGCTAGATGCTGTACACACATATTTCCCAAAGATGGTCAGTACCCTAGAAAGTTTACAGGCCTGCAATTTGTTTCATTTAACAAGATAAATAAATAAATAAATAAGCCGAGAAACAGTTTGATTATAGTTCATAAATACCACCAGTATGAGGATATAGAAGTTAAGTGTCCTCCATGTTGTAAAGAAAGGCATAACAAGGGAGAAGTTGTTGAAAATGAAATTCAGACAAATGCAAATGAAAATTCAGTCAGAATAATCATAGTAAAGATGACTAGCCCAAAAAACACTGCTAAGAAAAATGGTAGATTCTCCATCTTTCCCAGTTAAATCTAAGAGACACTAAGAGTGAAAGGTTTGATCCTGTACTACTTAGGTCACTTTTACACACAGTCTTTTTCAGACAGATGTGAACTTGCTATATATTCCGAGGCAATTAGTAGTTGTGTAAGTGTCTTAACATCTCTTTGCCCATATAGYGTAACACCTCTGAGGCCATGGTTTCTATGAACTTGTATCTCTTTACAAAAGACCACGTAGGCTCCATGGTATAAGCATGAGAAGATGAGATTTTGCAGAATGAATTAAATAGGAGACTAGACTTGAACTGGATGAAATAAAGAAAACCAAATCCTACAAGGTGGCAGTTAGATCAGCAACAGTAATTACCTTCCCAGCTATCTACTTTAAAATATTGTGAAATAAAACTAAAGARCTATGTTTAAGGTATTTCAGTCCTTATGACCAGCCACACTTTTCTGGTGTGTTTTCCAAGACAAATGTGGAAAGGAAACCTGTGAGTTCATAGGCTGGTTCAAAACTCGATCTTGAATAAGTTTTAGGCTTGTCCAGCACCAGAAAGACATTTTGCATGATTTCAAGAACAAAGCTTTGCACAGCCCTATCTTTTCCATCCTTTCCCTCCTACTCTGACTGTTGTGTAGTGTAATCAGCATGATTCTTAACACCTAGCACAAGACGTCCACCAGAAGACCAGGAGTCCCTTCTCACTTCCACAAATTTTCTCATCCCATCCTTATAAACCTGGTTGTCCTCTTGTGCTTCTTGGAGTCCACATCACATCAAGATTTAAAACCTTATTTCCTATGTGCTCGTTGAACATTATATCTTTTCTAACAAATGTCTCCATTGCTAACTTAAAATATCACAGATTTTAGAACTTGAACTTTATCCATATCAGAAATTCTTTTGTATCTGACCAGGTATACCTCCTACAAATTTTACTTGGGAAAATCTTGAGAAATTAAATTTCTGGAAATAAAAATGATCATCTAAAAAAAGAAAGATCAGTAATGCTATATTTCTTTTTTTTCTGGCAGTATTAGACCAGATGTAGTCTTAAAAAAAAAAAAAAAAAAAATTCTCTAATTTTTGTAAAAAGTAGTCATAAAACTTAGATTAAATAGGACTTGTATTTTCCTCCCTCACAAAATTATCTGATGCAGGCTATGGGGATCACCAATGTCCAAAGCTGCAAAGGTTACAGTTGTGTGATCTTCAAGGTATATTTAGCACAGTATAGAGGAAAGAGTTAGGGCTTTAAGAAAAAGCTAGACTTAAGGATAACTCATGGGATGAGAATTTCAGGGGTTATCTCTAAACTGGATTTCCAACTCTTGGTAATGTATTTTCATGGCAAGTTTTATAGCTAGAKGTAAACGCTTCAACTTGAACCTTTGAGAGTAAAGCTATAGAAAGGAACTTTTGCTTTTATAATTGTCAGCAACTTCAGTCTTTGTCTACACTAGAAAATCACACTATGCCAGCAACCATCCCCAGTAGGCAGGTTGCCTAAGGCCAACATGTTTTAATCATATGGACATAGGCTACAGCATGGCAAGTGGCCTCAAAGCCAGAGTCATCCCACAAGTGTCTGAGTACATACAGACAGCACCTCTAAGACTAATTCCCTAAATGTGAGGAAGTCTAGAAACTTCCTAAAGTTGAGAGGAATTAAAAGATGCTTTTTGAGTTAGACTGTTTCCTTYTGCGACTCTTCACCACTCTCCATTTCTCCTCCTACAAAAAGTTGCAATAATAATGTAGTTATATTCAGGAGAAAAAGAATATGTAGTAGAAGGGAACCAAGGTAGGATAGCGGAGACATTTCTAATGCTATGTTTTCCATGTAGAAAACAGTTTCATAAATTCCTTAATAGGAATCTGAAATGGCTTTGATGGCTAACATTTAGTTTGCATCTCTGATTTAATCTTAATCAATCAAACGAATAGTACTGAATGTCGATTTAGTGCAAGAACTGAAAACCAATTGTAGTAAAATGTAGCRATAAACAGACCAGCCTGATCCTCCTCTTATTTGCCCCAGTTATAAGTCAGGAGCAGCTCCACTTTGACGAATTTAATCATACTGGAGTAAAACTGGTGTAAACAAGAGTAGATTCCTGCTGTCTAAGCTGAAGCAATTTCAGGCTTGACACTAAATTCTGATAAATGCGCCACAGTGCAGCTGTATATTAAGTAGATGATTTAGAACAAAAACAAACCGCTAATGCCTACATTTTTCTTCAGACTAATAGGTGGTTGAAATACAGTATTTTTGAAATAAATGACAGGGAGTATTAGGTTTTGAAACAGGTTTTGTTTTCTCTCCCACAATAAAAATAGGAAATGAAGGGGGAAAAAAAGTATTAGGTTCATAGAAGATTTATGCAAAAGAGACAWCAGGGCCTCATCTGTAGGGAATTAGAGGAATCTACTCTGAGATCCATAAGGGTACCTAACACTTAAAACTCGGGTTGAGGGACAGATGCAGGGAGGATACAGGTAGGTAGAGAGTATGCAGAAACAGATTCCCTGTGTGTTTTGGAGCGGGGTATCCACACCTTGAGTTATAGCTCAATTCCACTTAGGAACATACGGTAGAAGCCAAGGAGCAGGGRAGAAGATGTCTTGTCTTTGCCTTTGGGGAAGAACCACACAATAGCCAAAATGCTTAAATGGAGCACACAAGGCGCACAAACCAAGCTTTGTCTCTGAAGTCATGTTTTAATCACATATGTAATGAAAACAAGCTATTTCAAAATAAAGATATTCAGATGTTATTGATCAGAAACTAAAAAGTGAAAGGAATTATCAAACAACAACAAAACAAAYTCCTCCTTCCCATTGATGTCTTTGGGGATTCTGTTCTACCCTTTTTTAGTATTAATCTCAAACCAGCAACTTCCAAGGATTTCCTGCAACAAACCTGACAGGGATTTCTATGAAAGCATTTTCTTTCTGTCATCTTTGAGTCCTTCAAATAGAGGGCTCTAATCATGATGTTGAAATCAGGCTTATTTTAGCTTCATCTGTTTCTGGCTATTGTGTCAGAAGATGAGTGTAGAGGCAATTCCCACATCTTCCATAGCAGTAGTGCATTTTTGATAGAGAAATCACATCTCTTCTAAATAAGAACCCAAGTCTTCCAATTTTTCATGAATGCTATGATTTTGAGACTGTTATTGAAGAAGGTAGATAGCATAGCTTCCAAATTCTGGCTTTTAGGAAGATGACCATGTTCCTACAATTAGTGGCTTAACTTATGGAGAGAATTATCACATCCAGAAGGATTATTCAGCTTAACTAAGATTCAGTCCCTTATCTTCACTGCATGTAGAAAAAGCCTCAGCTGCCTGGGGTCTCCRTGTCAGAGAAACACTGCAGTCATGCTCACCAAGAGCCCTAAGAGGGTTTAATGGCCTTGATCATCCTCAGACGCTCTCCATCACACACACTCACATTTCCCCTAGGCTCATGGGCCCCAGAGGCTTATTTAAACTCACTCCTAGACATCATTCTTTGCTTGAACTTGCAAATATTTTTTAGGTATGCAACCTTGTCATGACCCCTGAATGGACTTCAGACTGCTGTAGATAGCTTACCTCCTAGATACGTCCCTTGTGTGTATGTTGTCTCCAGTCCTGTTTCTGGTCACATCTCTTCTTGCTCCTGACTGGGTTCCCGGGATGGACATGATTCATAATTTGCCATATTTGGTGTTGTTAATGAACTCTGTTGCCCCCACCCAGCTCTACCCACTGTTTTTAGACTCTGTGGGATCCCATCCCATTGGTGAGGATACAACCTCTGCTCAGGGCATCCTTGGCTCCCTGTTCTTTAGGGGATACTGGTCCTTCCTGACATATGGATCTAGATCAACATTAAATGAATTACAGTGCCAGGTACTGAATGTGGCAGAATGGGCTAGCTCTGATCTTCTGCATAAGCCTAGAAAATTGAGACGTTAAAGTGATGTAGACATTTGAAATTCCAGATGGACTTAAATAGGTGCCTGGATACTCAGCTTCACCTAAAAAGAATGACTTAGTGCCATGTGGAAGCAGGGTTTTAGGCATCTAAAGAAAAGAGCTCCAAGAAAAATAGCCAGAGCAAACCAGCCTTAGTAGTCTTGTGAATAAGACTCTGACACCTACATTTTGTCTCTGTTGCATATAGAGCTCCTTTACTTTATTTCAGATTGTGTTTTTGATTATGTTTTCTTTTGACTTTTTTGACTGGAATTTTTATATGAATGGCAAAAGAAATCTAGTACAAGTGACAATCTCATCTTATCTCTTGTTGTTTTATTTTCTCACAGCTGCTGGAGGAATTCATAATGCAAAAGCTATGGGGTGAAACAGACATATATCTGGGATTCAGCATTTTGTTTAAACCTGCTTGCCAAGCTGCTGCAATGATATGGGTAAAAGTTGATTTCTATTAAACATCAATATGTACAGCATGTTCTGTCCCAGGGAAGATGCCCACTATGAGGAGATACTGCCACTTAATTACCAGAGAATTCAAATGTATGGGGAGGGAAGGAGAGAAGGGAGTAAATAAGGAAGGAACAAAGAATGATGTGTCCCCACAGCCACTCATGAGGACATACTCCTGGTGTGATATGAATCAGCAACAGTCAAGGAAGCTCTGACATCTAAAGGAAATTATGTATGTATCTGAGATAAGTGGTGTTATTAACACCTTTGGGTATTTCTCAGGCATTTAACTGTGTCATCTAACCTGAGAGAAYAGATACCATGAGCTTTCCTTTAGTCTATGGATAAAACCAAGCAGCTATTGAAGGTGATAATTTCAGAAAGGACAGAAAGTCTTCTAAGTTTGGCATTTCAGCTACATGCTTTTTTGGGTGGACTGGATGCAAACTTCAAGTCTATRTCTACTGTATTTTGCACTTTTTAGACAGCTGTTTACCTTGTAGTCTTATATCTCACAGTCGTCTTGGGAGTGTACAATACATTCGTAAATGCAATATTCTGTTTGCAAATAGTAGTGTCACAGGAAAAAATAAAACTATAAAGCATTGAACTGCAAACTCTTCACTGAGAAGGTATGCCTCTGGTGTTTTATTGATCTTGATAATATAAAGCCTTCTGTAGAAACATGAGATTTAACCACAGCATAAACCACAGCTGTCATCTGCTCACCAATAATGATGGAGATTAAACTGCCTTCTCTCAAGTTGATATCTCTTAAGTCAGATGTTCAAACAGATGTCCTTCATTTATGAGTGTGACCCTTTCTAGATCCTTCTTCTCTGCACTGGGGAGGCCTAGAGTGACTTAGCTGTCAAGATTTTATGCATTCAACACTGTGAGCATGGAGAGCAATCCACAGTTATTAGTAAATATTTCTGAGAAAGAAGTTGTGATTCAGCCGGTAATTTTAAAGTCACATGAGAAGTGGCTTCAAAAGCTTTTTCCAACCTCCTAAAGATGTCAGTGAGGTCAATTTGAACTGAAGTGAAGCCTTACACTGCAGTAATAATGGCACATGATTTGGGTCTCAGCACCACAGAAGTACAAAGAGTMCAATTTTTAGCAGTATTTTGTCACTTAGGATATGTCATACTTCTTTTACAAAGGGAATCAGACAGTGGCTYTTAAGGACATCCAGTTTGGGATTGGAGTTGTCTTCCTTGAATTGTTCTTCTATTTTCTTCTGAACTTGTGTCTTACTGTGGACAGAAGAGACAGGAATGAGGGAGGCAGAGTAGTAAAAATACAAACAAAAGGTATTGGAAGTTAATACTACTGGAAGAGCTTTTCTCAAACCTAGTCTCACCATGTGACCTCATTATGTGATTTAAGCTACATGAAGCTCTTTGTAGTCTACAGATTTAAGCTACATGAAGWTCTTTAGTAGTCTTGCAGATTAGTGCCAGTTAAAGGGTTGATCAGTACATTGGCATTGAAGGTCATAACTGTTTAACACTAACTGAGGATGGCTGCCACTCACCCTTTGTAGCAGCCAATTTATGGAATATCCACCTGCTATTTGGCTCTGCAAGGAGATGAGCGAGAGGATCCTTACAGCAAAGATCAATAAACAAAAAGCCTTATGCATCTGGGAAGATTCACTTAAAAATCCATAAAACAAAGAGATGGCAACATCCAAAACAGTTGGTAAAGCAAAAATTTGAGCAGASAGAGGGATCAGGATGAAATATACAGGTAAATATGTCAAAGAAAGAAGCCTGTGAAAGGACTGCTTCACATGGGTGATTCTACGACATGTTATATCAGTTAAGTTGAGTTTTTAAATGGTGTTCATTCATAGGCAATATATGCTGAAACATTGTATCAGCACAATGACCTGACACTGTCTGATCTTTATGCACTTGAAATAATACATCTGAAAGGCAGTGACTTCTGATTTATGATTGACTATACACAGACTCAGGCGATGTACAGAAAAAAAACATAAAAATCAAGAGTAGGATGAAATCTTTAAGCACACTAGGGAAGATAGAATTTATACTGTTTGATTGTCTATTCTCAGCAACCCCTTTTTCTTTTCTTTTTTAAGTGTTTGACTCAAAGTAAATGAAAACACTTCAAATGTATAATAAAGTTCAATACTTTGGTTTTTTTGCATCCAAAGGCTCTCAAAGAAATAGCAAGAAGAATTTAGTGGATTTTTTTGCTGTTTTTTTTTTTTTCTTTTTTTAATAAATCTTCACTTTATCAACGCATGTATGAGTATTTTCATAGCGGAATTAGTGCAGATTTAACAGAAGATCTGTAGAAGTCAAAAAAAAATCATAATTCATTGTCATTGATATTTAATTTTATTTAATGTTAAAGCTGAAAATAGTGTTGAGGCAATCAAAGCCTTCCAAAATGAGAAAATGCTTGCTGAGGACATTAAGCTGAAACTACTAAGAGCTGTACAGATCTTGTAAGCAGTCGTCTTTTGATTGTTATTCCTATTTCTTGCATATGATTGATCAGATTGTAGTCTTTTTCATTTTCCTGAAATCAAAGTGCTGCTGTCTGATYGGAAAGCATTTTCTTTTCTTCTGCACCCCTTGTTTTCTAAGTGCTCCTGGATCAAGATCAAAGTTTGTTTGAGAGGGATATTTCAGAGCAACTTAGAAGATTGGACACCCTATTTCAGTGGTTAGTTAAATCAACTTTTCACTCTGGTTCCATAAATCTCCAGTAAATGTCCCCACACACCACCCACCCTCTCTTTCTTGTAGTTTGCTACAATCTGGTAAATAAAGCTTCAAAAAGTTGTGGAAAGCCTGTTTGAGAAGAACTTGTAAGCAGGAACACATTAATGGGTATCAGGTGCAGCTATGAATTTAATGAATGGTTTGTTGAAAATCACATTAAATAGCAACATCCGTCTGCAGATGAGCTCTGCAATGTTCTTATTTCAAGCCTAGGCAGATGGAGGATTTGCAATACACTTACTGTTATCTGGTTCATGCAGCATTACTTGCTTGTAAATACATTCACAATCATGCTTGAAAAGATTTGGAGCTTGGCTGTCCAGCTTTTTATTTTTGTGTCTTTCTGTTTGAAGTAATGATTGGAAGAGGAATGGAACAAGGTTTGTCATGAGAATTAAACTAGTTTGGGATTTTGTTCTCTTCCAAAAAAAAAAAAAATCTTATTTTCTATTTTCTCTCAAAAAACTTTAACCTGAAGATTGGAAATGAAAGAAAAGCTGTCAACTGCTTTTGAAAATTGCTATTGCTGATGTCATTTAAAAGAAATTTTGCAGTTTCAGATTTATGAATTGGAGAAAAAAAAAAACCAAAAAACTGTCACCTTGGCTATTAAGGCCAGTCATCTGCAACCATAAGCAGTTGCATCATAAAATGTTTCAGATAACCACTGTAATTGCATTTTAAACACTGATATTCCAAAATATCTCAATTCATTTTCATTTTCAGCCATTTGAAATGCCAGATGCCTCCTACAATAATTATAGACAGCTGTCTTCAGGAGGAGAAGAATGTGAAAACTCTTTTATAGGAAGAGACTTATATGGTAAATGAATTGTTGCTCCTGGGTAGCAAGTACTGCTTTATTTCTTCAGCCATTCCCAGGAAAATAAACGGATTTTCTCTCTTATAGGCTATGTGAGCTGTTAATATTTTTACTGTAGTCCAAATAAAAGGAATAACAGAAGGGAAGAATGTACTGAATATTCTTTTTTTGTCTCAAACACAAGGAATTTGATTTGGGAAATGGATGCAGAAAAAGACTTTTTATTAATGATAGTTTGTATCTAAGTGTCTTCTGAGAACCTCAGGTCAGGAGGAAAGAGACTTAATTTAACCTTCTGCACTTAACTGTCCTCTCCTTGTTGTTGTACATAACAGAAAAGTTAGACCAAGCTTCTGAAGGAACATGTCACTGAGACAGTGAAACAAGTTCACAAGGACAGACAAAAGCAGTGTCAAGTTGTGAAAAAGTTCGTTGACAAGGTTATAGCATTTTATTTACAAACTGCCAGGCCTCCTATAAAATGCTGTTGCACGTAGAGACAATAGTATTATTCCCAATCTCACACCTACCATTTTAACACAGCTTCATTGACTTCAGAATTATACCCAGTAGGCAGCTAATATAAATATACAGAGTTACCGAAGTCAATGGGTCTCTGATGACCCACACCAGCCGAAGCTGGAGTTCAGCTCGTTGTCTGCAGAAGTTTCCAAACTTGGGAACAGTTTCTCACGTTTTTAGCAAAGTCAAAATAAGACTTTGTGAAATAGCTGCAGCAAATAGTAAATGATGTATGAAATGAAATAACTCATCCATCCCCTATATGAAGAATGTGCAGAGGAAGCTTTGCTGCTTTCACCATACAGTTTCAAATGAATCTCTGATGCAGAACCATCTTTGTGGAGCAATGTGAAGAGGGGGACAATGCTGCCAGGTGAGTATAGAGGGATTCCTCATTGTATGTGATAAATACTGCCCTGTGTTCCCTCAARCATTGAGGTCAGTAGCTGCAAACCTGGAGTGCTGAGAATCTATTGATCTATACATTTCATATCATGTGAAATTATTATATGTAATAGAGTTGATCTATTTGCACATATCGACAGTATATTGTGAAGTAGTGTGTTAAGAGACCCCTAAGCTTCCCATAAATAAGCCAGCATATCCATGTGGCACAATGTGGTGACATACGAGGATATTGTTTCCAGACACAAAAGCAGTACAGATTTACCAGCATGAAGATGTGTTTGAGCTAGTACAGCCTGCAAAGCTCAGCTCATTCAGCACCAGCTGTGCACTGTGCTGCATTAACATCCTTCAGGAAGTTTTAATCTCATCTAAATTACTCATTTTAAAGGTAGGTGCCTGGTTTATGTAAATAGTCTTGGCTTTTTCAATAGACAGCTCCCAATGACAGTTCTTCTTTCTGAATACAAGCTTCCCTCTGAATTGTCCCTCTGAATGAAGGAGCCTAGAGCATTGATTTAATTAGTATAATTTGGGGAAGCTAGGCATGGTGAACTCCAACTGTGTGTCCAACAGTGCAACCCTCATTGTAAGATATCTGATGAATGCACCCCTAAATAACGGGAAAATGAAAAACATCATTTTCTTACCACACCAGAGCAAAAATAAAAATAAAAGGAAAAAAGGGAGAACAGTTAAGCTTATTAAAAGTTTTCTTTGTTCGTTCATTTGTTTGTTTTTACTGGTTCAGATGGATTGCCAGCACTTTGCCCATTGTTAGTGGCATTAAGATTTTCTGTCCTCATGCATGGAGCTTTGCACATGCATATAAGTTTGAAAATCTGCAAATGCAGCTGTTGGACTTTTCTGCTGGCATCTCCTCTGTCACAAACATGTCTGAACTACACAGGAGATAAAGTAAATTAGAGACATTCAGCCATTCTCTACCTGTATCTCAGTAAGTTTTTGTCACTATAGTATTATGAATTTGGGATGCAATATGGATTTCTGGATGTATTTTTCATTTTGTGGTACCTATGGGAACTGATTTCCAATACACACAAGCTGTTGGGTAGAGTACCTTGCTCATATTCAGATAATTTGTGTCTAAGCATTTCCAAAACTCACACTGTTTTAACACATCACAGGTCTAAATTTTCTACCCTCCTCCATTATTCATTTGACTGTGAAGCTCTGCTTGGCAGAAATGTGGCAGGAAATGTAGCCATCAGGCTTGGGGTGCTTTTGAGCTTCAGCATGTTCCTCCTGAAGCTTTGTCAGAAACAGTTTGCTTGCCTCTGAAAACAGGGTGATTTGATCACTCCTGGCAGCCACAGTTTCCCCTCCTTCCCTTATTTTGTTTTGTTTTGTTCCAAGAATGCCAAGAAAATATCCTTTATATTAGAAAATAGTCTTCTTGCTGCTGAATTCACTTTAAGATTTCCTCAGAGGGCTTTGCTGTCACCTTCTGTAGGTTAAAACGACAGGATGTTCCCCTTCCTCCCCCTAACTTTGAATAACCTCACGTTAGGTTGCCTTCGAAAGCTTTTGCACTACAGCACCAAGCCAAAAAGCAGCACCTAAGAATCTGAAAGCTGCATTTCCATATTTAGTAGAAGAGAATCATCATGCAGAATTATTGGATATTCTCAGTCTCCACCACTCTGTAGAATATGTGAAAGCCAAGCTTGCCATGATTTGTGTGCAGCGCAGACACATACGAGCTAGCAGGAAACTAACTTGCTAAGCTACCAGTAACTGCCTAGCCAGCACTTTCCTAAACATCTCTCCATTTTCTGTGCTGCTCAGTCTACCCTGCTCAGATTGTGACCCAGATACTTCTGAAGTTGTTTTTGTCTGTTGGTTCTGAATCACATGGAAGAACTTAAAATCTCCATATCACAAGTTCCCTATCTACCTACTTCTGGAGGGGTCGGAGATTAATTAACTGACAAGCTGATGTCAGTCCTGGGCACTGAGCAGTTAGGGGTGCATGAGGGAGAAGCAGTGACAGAGTTTGTGCAAGGATTGAGTGTTTGCACCTGTCTGCCTTCACTGCAAAAGAAAAATTTCTTTGCTCTTGAGAGTCCAGGAATGCAACATTAAGGAAAGTTAATATTAGTTGCTTCCTGAACTTGGGAGTTAGTAACAGCTTTGATGTGCAAGCTTTCAGTAACAAGCCAAGCCTTGCCAGCTGGTCATTTGAATAGAATCTGCTTCGGCTGTGCTTAAGACTTTTATTTTATACTAAAAGATATCACATTGCCCTTGCTTTTTTTTTTCTTTTTTTTTTCTTTCTTTTTTTTTTTTTTTTTACTTATCTATTTTTTAATATTAGCAAAGATTCCTCTTATGATGCCTGGAGAAAAGACTCATTTAGGAACCCCTATCTACTTCCTACAGATCATCAGAAATGGCCATTTTGAGAACCATTTCATGAACCAGCAGGCAGAGTACTATTTTCCCTAATAGATTCTCACCTGTGCTGCAGATTCACGGGATCACAGAATCACAGAATGGTTAAGGTTGGAAGGGACCTCTAGAGATCATCTAGTCCAACCCCCCTGCTCAAGCAGGGACACCTAGAGTATTTGGCACAGGGCGGCATCCAGGTGGGTTTTGAAGATCTCCAGAGAAGGAGACTCCTCAGTCTCCCTGGGCAGTCCTGGGAAGGATGGACCAACACTAGTCACTGGCCAATGACATCCTTGGAGTTCAGACTTCTGGTCAACATTTTTCCGTACCTCTAGTTCCTATCCAAGAGGATATATAACAGCAGGAAGACAGAATAACATTTCTTCTTATGGGAAATATACTTCATAAAACATCRTTCATGTCATAGAGCAGAAACCGCACCTACAGGAAGGGGAGAAGAAAAGCGGAGGGAGATTTCTTTTGTTGCATTTTTTTTTTTTTTTTTTAAGAAAAATTGCCCCTACAGGTCAAATCATTGATCCAGTTGATCAGTTTTCGTATACTAAAGTGGAAGTCAGAGCTGTCAAAAGTCCTATAGGAAATTTCTAAGAAAAATGCATAGAGAAATACACTTTAACTTTTTGTTAAGCAGTATTTCCAATCCCAGTTTGAAACACCAACTATCTATGAGTATATTTAGGTGAGTATTTGTACAATTACTTTTGAAAATCTGCSTGCTTTTGTTAAGCAGCAGTGCAGGTTCGTGCTTCTTTGCAACTTTACTGTGAACTTTAATCTTCACATTCACGTGTGTCTGGTTAAATACCTAAAGGCTTTCCTCTTATGCTACTTAAGACTACATCCTTATTAAATCTGGCATTTCACTATTGTTTCAAGGAAGTAGAATATAGAATTTCTTGTACTTAGCTTGAACTTTTGATATTTGCATCCAAGTGTGTTCAGGAAATATCATCATTGTTTAGCTTGCATTGACAGCCTATATAGCAAGCATCCTGCAGGAAAATACAAAGGATTGCTTTAGAGTGTCTTGTTCTTCGAATAGGCATTTTGCTGTTAATACTCTGTGTATTTTGTTTACTTAGGAGACTTAAATGTATATCATTTCAGGAGCAATGATAATTCAGGGGAACTGGTCATTTCTGACAGTAAAAGGCTATTTTGTTTGCTCCTCTATMTCTCTCTCTTATTTTCACTCTAGCCTGAAGAGAAAAAAAAATCATGAATTTCAGCCACATGAATTTCAGTTCACCCAAATGTCAGAAGGAAAGTAATAGCTTATCAATTGGCAACAGTGCTAAAGACAAAATTAAAAAAGTCAGAAGAAATACAATGTATAATCCAGGCAGCCAACACAGAGAGCATAAATGAAAGATTAATAGTTCATATGTTTTTCATTGTGGTACTTTGAAACCTTTGACCAAAATGGGAAAGAGAAAATATCCTTCTGCTAGAATTAAATAGTGTTTTCTTAGACAGACGGCTGCAGTAGTTACTTTTGAAGGCTAGCAATCAGAGAGTTCAAGGCCAACATTTTTCTAGCATTTGCTTTGCAATCATTTTCATAGTGCAAAATATGTCTGAGGAAGCAATTGCATGTCTAAATTCTATTATGTGCATGGTCACAGGCATTCTTTTTTTTTTAAAGAAAAAAATGTGTTTCCATGGAGTTATAGATGCAGCTTGTTAGTGAGGAATAGTACTGCATTTGAGATCTTGCACTGGAGAATCATAGAAGTCATTTTATGTTGCCTGTATATGTGTTTTATTTTACTTTAATGGATGTGGTTACGGATATAAGAATGCAGTAGAATAGTATGCCTTTATAACCTAATTCATTCAGGACACTTCAGGGTTTTTTTTGTTTGTTTTAGTTTTGTAAAGGAAAGTATTGATGTTGTAAAAGCACTAAGTTAGGAGGCTATTCACACTTGTCTAGCAACAGGTCATGTTCCTGTACGTATTGGAGTAAATGTGCCCTCTCCTCACTCCCTACTCACTGTTGTACAACAGTGCTAAATTAGATGTCTAATTTAGAAACATAGGAGGCAATGGTCTTGGACCATCCACATMCTATCATATCCAAGAAAAAAAGTGTTAAGACAATCACAGTGTTTTTTTATAGAAGTCATCTTATAAGAGGTCATCTTATGTCATACCCTATATACTATCAGTTTGTTTGCACCTAAATGCTGAAAAGTTGTATATGATTGGCAGATGTGATTATCTGCCAAGCAGATCATGGATACCTAATACTCATTTTGGGTAGAGCAGCAATGTAGAAAGTCACTATATATCAAAAGTCTGTCTGTGAACCTATCATCTTCTCTGGTAGTATCTGCAGAAATTAGATTTTTACATTTCTTTGTGTAGTGAGTGCCACTTTAAAGTGGCATTTCTTTTGAGGATTAACAATAATTAGATGTGTGTGTTGTACATCACTTTKTAAGTTCTACTAGAAAATGTGAAGATTTCCATCCATGTTTTCTGCAAAACAGTAAAGCTCCCTTAAAATCAATAGAGTTGCAATGATTTGATCTTGTTTTGCAACCGAATGTCACTTGCTTCCTTGTAGGTAAATGAAATTGCCTTTTTCTGAACTCAGACAACTCGTTTCTCCAAAGTGTACCCACTAGAATACTAGGATGTATTTATAGAAATAAATAATTTTTATGAATAATTATAGGGAAGAATAAGAAGATTAAATATAGATTTTTATTTTGTAACAACTAAGGAATAACTCATCTGACACCCGGCTCTAATTAAAATATGTTAATAATGAAATAGATTGGTTCAAATTATAAATGTATTTGTAAATGCAGTATATACAGATTTTAAAATATTTCTACAAGGATATTAATAAGATAATTGAAATCCCTCATGCACTTTTTGTTTCAATTAGAATGGGTCAATTTTCACTTCCTAGAAAAAGAAAAGAAATAGAAAGAAAAGTAAAAGACGAGTTCCTAATATTAACCTACGAATGATATTTTTAACACCATGAAACAAACAATCACAATGGGGGGCTTGGTATAATTGGCTCATTCAGTCTGATTCAGAAAGTCTCAAAAGAAGCTCTGCACTGAGAAAGATCTTTAGCCATTCTTGCTCCCTTGGACATCGCTGCAGCTCAAAGGCACTCCGCTAACTTTGTGCATCTGCTGGATGACGTACAAGGGAAGTTGAGTAGTGATATTGTTAAGACAGCTAACTTTAGAGCAAAGTCCAGTTGCCATGGAGGTTACCTTAAATGGTCTTTCCTCTGATGTCTGTGAACCCTAGGAGTTCTCAGGTCTCAAACCATTAAACATTGGTGGCTACTGTCACTTGAAATGCCCAGGGGTATCTGAGACACCCGAATACTACTTGAATATATGACACATCTGTCCTTCTGGAGTGGCAGCTGGGAACTCCTGCAGCATAACCACTGGCCTCTGGGTGGCCAGCTGAATTGAACTCCAGGAACTGAACTTATTTTAATTCACTAGACTTGCACAGTTGTTGTTTCTATATCTATATCTGTTGTTTCTATATCTGTTTCTATATCTGCTCACAAAAGAATCTCTGACCTGAGAAAAACTTTTTCTCAATTGTGCTCCTTAAAAAATCATCACAACTCAAAGGTTCAAAGACCAGGCAGAAGCAGGTAATGTATTTGACTTATTTTGGACATCTACATTAGCAGGAGACAACTTATCTCTTACAAATTCTCTTCACCACCTCTAAGAAGACTCTAGAAAAAAATGAGTTATTGTCATCTGCATTGTAAACAKCTAGGCTTGTTTCAGTGGTCCAAATATAGACAATGAGAGTCATCTGCTATCCCTCCTGTGCTATGTTTGATATTTGTAGTAGTCCACATTAATACCTGTACCAAAACACTTTGTCTGTTTACTTTGTGTACATCATTATGTGCTGAAGAGGTGCCTATTTGCATGATTAGTGGCCTATAAACCTTACAAATATGATTGTTCAAATATGTAAAAATACAAAGAGGAAGTTTATGGCAAATTCCAATCTTTGACTCTAATATTTTAACCACTAAGTAACATGCTTCTGCTGATTAGTCTCAGCCAACTACAGGAGGAAAGTCCTTTCAGGTACATTATTTCACAACTTCCTTTAGCTGACATGAAGAAGGAGATATTGGTACTACAAGATATTACCTTGAAATAACAAGATGGTAACTGGGAGGTTTTTCAATAACTTTCGTGAGATTCAGACTGCAATCATAAAGACAAAGTCAACAAAAGCCTTCACTGAAAAAGTGAATTGCTAAAATATATCATAATTGATAAATGATTTCTCACTGATCATATGACCTTAATTGTCTGCAGGGCTTCAAAGCCCATCTGAGCATAAATATTTGGTTGAGGTGGCAGGCATATGTTGTTATAAAAACAGAAAACAGRAAAAAAACAACAAAAAAGCATTCATGTTTCTCAGTAATTTTCCGTTTCGTCTTGCTGTCCCATGGCAGTGTAGAACTTGGCAGTGTTTTGACTTCTATTTGCTTGGGAATGTATAATTCCTTAAGTACTTGTCCAGTGTCAGGGCCATCTATAGGGAGCCGAGTGGTTTCTTTGGGATAAGGTAAAAACAGGAGCACTGGAGATCACAGTGGTTTATTGGCATATTATCACCTGCTGAGAGTTGGGCACAGCAAGTCAGTGAAGGGGCAGAAGAAAGGACTGGAGTCCTTCCAGAAGCAGCATGAATGTCTCATCTGTCTGCTCTTCTCAACGCAGCTTGGCTGTTGTTTTTAAAGGCTGACTGCTGACCTGCTGCATGAATGGTCCAAAGTGGAAAAGATCTCCTTTGTCATCTCAGACTTGATTCCTAAGCATGGGGTGAAGGTGCATCAAGCTGTTTTCACATCACCTCTATCTTGGTAGCTACCTGAGCAGAAGCATGAGTTCAGTGTTAAAGGGAATACAGAAATAAATACCATTATGTGATTCTGTGATTCTGTGATAAGATCACATGCTTAAATGCACAAATCTCTCACTATGCTGTCTAAGCCTTTCACCAAGCAACTGGAATCATTTTGCTTCTTTTTATATCTGTGTTAAATCCCTCACCACTATGATTCCACATCCTTCCCTTTCATCTCTAAACAATTAGATATCATCACTGCATTTTACCATGCATTTGCCAGGAGAGGGTGTTTTTTATGGGAGCTGCTGGAAATATCTTGAGAAATAGATTGTGTAGAATAATACTATGCTTGTAAATGGCTTTAGGTTTTGTTTGTTTTGTTTTTGCCTTTCATCTGAAAGTTGCCATTTTGGCAAAAAATATATTTTTTTTCTGTGATTAGACTATGATTGTTTGTGTGGAATAGAGTCCCAATTAATAGCAAGCTGGTGTGCAGTCCATCAACAGATTAAGCATTTTGTTTGGAAGCTTTGGCCTTGCCTGCTGTTTTTCTCATTTGAAGAAGCTATTGTTATCACACCATGCAAGCAACTGTGGTGCCAACCCTCCCAAATATTGTTTTGCTCACAACCTCACTGGCACTTATTTAATTATTGGCTCATTTCATTTAAATTGCATACTGTAAGAACACTTTACTACTTTAAGCCAAAGAGAACACTTGAGAACATTTTTATCACTTATAAATAGGGACTCAGAAAAAGATAGAGGCACCTGGATGCATTTCTCATTTCATATATAGCTCAGTTAATTATAGCACTTAATAAGAAAAATTGTGCACGAAGGCATTGAATGCAGTTAGGAGGTTTTTATATAAGTTTTTTTTTTTTTTTTTCCCCCCCCAAAATACATTGGTTGCATACTGATACTTCAGCCTTTCTTTTTTTGGGACAAGGGAATAACTGGAATTGCTTATTGTTTTTTATGAGATTAAACTTCATCCTTATTAGCATAATGTGTGTGAACTGTAACTGGAATCTGGCATAAATGTATTTGGCTAGTATTTCCCATATTATTTGGACTGAGCCAAAATGCTGCATTCCAACAGTTCTGCATTTTGATGCATTTGAAATCCTTATCAGTGTGCCTATTTGTACATGGCCTCTCCTTTARACACTTTTGTGAATTAAGAGTTAAATGAGAAAGAAAAAAGACTAGTGATGGTGTTTACGGACATGCAACAGTTCATCTTAGCGATATAATAGCAATTCCATGTAAGGTCAGATGCTTGGTGAGAGCTACAAGATGGCTACAGTTCTTCAAGTCTGTCCCGAGACAGAGGTTAGCAAGTGGAAAGAAGTCTACATAGGTATTTGTGAGTCACAATTCCCACATTGCACAGTGCAATACTGTGTGGATACATTGCTTTATTTTCTTAAAGTTCTGTGGGTATGGGAATGGGGACTTGATACTGGACTAATGCATTCTTCTTCTCAGTAGACTTTCTCAGTGTGAGTACAGTGCTTCATTGTGTTTTGCTGAAGTTGCCAGGACTCACAGTCCCTGGGATAGGCCCCTTTTTCAGGTACATCTGCCCGCCTGGGAGAGGTTTCATTTTTGTTATTTTCTTGTCTCCCCCAGGTGTTCGTGACAAAACACTTGAGATGAAGCAGGGTTATGGAGTAGAATTACAACATGCTGATCTGGAATATGAAAAGTTCTCCTTCTTCTCCTTCCTAGTCCAGAAAGCACAGATGGAAAATAAACATATGCATGAAAAAAGTTATCCAACGGAAAAAACAACAAAATAAAGAATTCACAATAGACAATTTTGTCATTAGAACATGTTGTTTCTCCACAGGTTATTTTGGTCTAGAAGTAGTAACAAACTGTAGTATCTTCAATGAAAAATAATTTATCCAAAGAAATTGATGAAATAAAATTGAGAAAATAGGAAACAAAGGCAAAATGTAAAAAACAAACAAACAAAAAAAACCAAACAAAAAAACACAGACACACAAAAGAAATTCAGCTCAACAGAAAACTACTTTTGGTGAGATCATTTTTTAAAATGCATTGGCACAAACATTCAGTCTTTGTATGTATTTCTCTGCTTCTATACCTTTAATTGTCTGCATTAAGGATGCAAATGAAGGAGTGCATAACTCTACAAGGTTTCCTCATAGGAGGATTCAACTTACTTTTTTTCTGTACTCTTCTTGGGTTTGAGTTCTGGCTTCTTTCACATGTAGGACTTGTCTCAGTAAATAGAGTTCAGAGGTTACTCAACTTTTTCAGCTCAATCTATTAGCATGTGATCAAAAATTTTGACATCATTTGGACAAGAAAGGTCATTTCCTTGCCTTSTATCTATTAATGAAGTGCTACAGAGATCAAGAGATATAATTATGCTGTTCGATGAGAAGTTAATGAAATTTCATTACTGAAGTCTTTTAACAATCTTCAAGTTGCTCTTAAAAATATCTAGATACATTTCTACAATTTTTATATACATATATATATATATGTCCTTTGGAAGAAATGATGAAAGCAAATTAAAGGGAACCTCAGTAATCTGGGCATAATTTGACAGGAGTCTGGTAAAAACAGAGGCCAAGATAAAATGTGCCAGTGCAAATATTTTCAGAGTGGATGTGCTGTGCAAAACAGAGTTATACTGACTCCTCTATCCTCTCCATACCACCTTCCCCCTAGTTTAGTTGATTGAACATGTGAATGTCAAAAATATAACTACGATGTGTCTCTGCCTCCTGTTGATTCTCTTTCTGGAACCTGTCCTCCTGGAGGTGGCTTAAATTAAATTTAATGATAGCCCATGCTGATCGTAAGAGGAGCTTGAATTTGGAGGTAAGATTACCTATTCTTAGATGATAGAATTAAAATGTTTACCAAAAACAAACAAGCAAACACAAAACAAAAACAAAGCTGGCACTTCTGAGCCTGCTAAAGGGTCTGGGCTTTTTCGCTGAACTGTCTTCTTCTATGACATTTAGTGTTTCTGTGAACTATAGATAACGTCAGACTGCTGAAGTCTGCATCAATGTTTTGACCCCAAGGTGGAAATTGCACCCAATTCTTATTTAATGCAATATAACAAATTCATGCATTGCTCTTCATCAAAATAGCTCTAGTTATTCTTCAAAATCATAGTTTGGTCCTTGTTATCAAAAGCCTTTCCAGTAGAGCTATAAATGRGATTTGCCTTCCTAAGCTCACTGTATCTTCTTATGCCGTTGCAGACACCCAGCTGTCATCCCTCCATTCTCTGGACTCCCCTTCACAGAATTATTCAGGGTGGATGACATTTGAGGCATTCCTGGAGGTGAAAATCTCCATATATTAACAGTGTCACTGAGTGTTTGGCAAGAAGATCGTCTCTTAAGAAGGGTGGCCAGGGACTCATTGACCTATCTGGAGCGTGCTGGACACATCTAGCATGATTTCAGGTCACAGGGGCTGCAAAGAAGAGTGCAATATCACCATGCTGAGCTAAGTCACATTCAGGATGGCTCTTTTAAACCAATGGATTCTCGGTTAACACAACCGTTTACACTTTCTAACTCTTCTTACTTCAAAGGCTGGTCCTATTCATGAAGCAGTAACTTGGCATTTATAAGCCCTAGATTAAATTCCTTCTACCTCCATACACCCTCTTTGTGACTTTGGGTAAGAGTTTTAGGGAAACTTGGTTAAATATATTTAATACCTATAGCTATGTGCTACAACTATGTGCCTAGTGATTAAACCAGGACATGGACATCTTTGAAACTGTCACAGAGTACCAAATATCTTT
>NW_020455459.1:1107620-1165818 GCF_003342845.1 Nothoprocta perdicaria
TTTTTTTTTTTTTTAATTTTTATTTTCCTCCTAGTCTCTTCATTCCTCAGGTGTTCATCAGTAGATAGGATATAACAACACTTTCCTGTCTCATGGGCAAAAAATATCCATCAGGATTGTGGTATTTTTCTATATGTCATATCACAAACATGGGTTTAGAAAGTTTTAAGGCAAATGTAAGAGGGACAGGTCATTTTTGCTACCATCTGAAAAAAAATCACGGATTATATTTGCAGCGATATTGATTTTATCATAACAACAGCATAGCTTTGAAATCTCCAAACTGTGAACTTACCAAATAACTAATTGTGTAAAAAGTACCCTTCCACTACCTTTAAAGCCTTATTTTTGTTAAGAGTTTTTAAAACTAGATATATTCATAAAGGTATACCCACATACTAACCAGCATATTACAAAATCATGGGTATATATTAAAAAATACACAGATAAAATTAGAGCAGAAAGTGGTAGTGTTGTCTACTAGAATAGGTCTAACAATAAAACAATCAAGTGTAGATATAATAATTTCTTGCTACAGCAAGGTTATTTTTCTTTTCAGATATTTCTCTGCCTATAGCCCTCTCCTTGACTTTCAGTGTGCTGCAATGACTGATCAATATTTTCTTCTGTCAAAGTCTACAAATCCTTTTGACAGCGAAATCCTTATTGAAGATGCAATTATGAATACATTTTTGCCTAATTGATTCTAATAGAGTCTGTACTAGTGCGTTGTGCCTTTGCAATCATTGTGTTTGCATAAGCAGAACTGAGCAACATGTGGAAAGTTTAGTGAAAAAGACAGTTTTGTAGGATAATAACAAGTATGAGCATCTGAATTTGAAAGTAATGCTCTCTGACGGAGAAAGAATCATCTGCCTGAACCTGTCATACTMTTAACTATCTTCACCCTTTAAGTGCCGAGTAAACTGCATCTCTTCCACACACACTTTATTCAATTGACTGTTGCTCTTGCTCTGTGATTGCTAGTCTTGCTGCTTATGTGGAAGCTTAATATATATTTGTTGGCTAGGACATGCATGTGTGTGTGCATGTTGTGTCATTTACCAAGGGTATAGTACACCCCTCCTAGAGACTAGCGGGTCATTAAGCAAGATGAAAATCCACACAGCATTTCTTCTTCCTTCCTCCTGGATTAAGTTCCATACCTAATCTAGATCCAGTGTTGATCACTGGAGGGCAATACAAGAATAAGCACACAGGAAATTCAGGGGACCATTGAGTAGTTAGCTTCTGCCAAACAAAGAAGAGTGAATGGGTTTGACAGATTTGCTGATTTAACTGAAAGGCTAAACCAAAGGTTAGGGGATTGTTTTTCATTTGGATCAACTAGTGAGTTAGTGACCTCACAGCAGTATGATCACTAGAAATGCATAAAATACTATGCTGGCATGCTTGTCAAAGGAAGTGAGAGTGAGCAGGAGAAGCCATTTTGGAGGCAGTTCCTGCTCTAGATCAGTTCAGTTGTCCATAAGAAAAACATAGAATTGGAATATAATTCACTTAATAAGCACAACTAGCACAACTACATATTCTCTCTTACTTCTCTACAGTAAGCAATGAAATGGCTATTTTTTAAATGTGTAATTCAATGTACATTCCTTATATTTGCACACTTTAATCAGATCTACCTTTGGAACTTATTGATATTCAAGGTATAATTAGATTCTTGCATAAACTATTAATTTTTCTTGCATTATTGAATGGCAGTCACTAGAAAATATAAGACATGCTCCCAAAAGGGAAGACATTCTAAGTGATGGGCACATTGGTTTGATTTTGAGAAAGCAGKTATCAAATCTGGCCTCCTGCACTGTGATATCGTAAATTGCTTTCCTTCGTCATACCTCATTTTTTACAGCCACAAAGTGGATATAATTATATAGGCTTACCTCTGTCGTTGTGCTTTGCTGGAGCTCATGGAAGGAAAAATGCCTAGGAACAGGATAGAAAGGATTGTTTTTTTTCTGTCCACTGTTCCATGTTAAGCATTACTGATCATGTGTAGGACATGATTTGGGTCTCTACAGTGCTTAAGCCTATGTCCATCTTTAGAMACAGGACAGGTTCTGCTGCAATTATTGATATTGCCTACGTGGTGAGAATTGCACACATATAACAGCAAAGATTGAAGCGTAATTGATAATAAAAATCTGCCTTTGGAATMGGAGGGAAATTTGTTTTGGATGATTTGAATGTGGTCAGCAAAATTCTGCTCCATACTGTGTCCAGTCTCACTAAGAGAAAGTTTGGTATTTAAAATTGTTTCTTATCCTTTCCRTATCCTATCACTTTCCGTATCCTATCACTGTTCAGTGCAGCTCAAGTTATTGATTCATTTGAACACAGGGGAAAGTAATTTAGACTTGAATAAAAAACAATAAAACTAACAGTACATAAAACAATTTAAGTCAGAACTAAAGTTTCTGGAATTTGATTCAAATGACTCAAACACTGGCAAGTGTTATGAAAGTATGGATACATCAGATTCAATGGGTATCCATTAAATGCAGAACCTTTTCCAGACAGAATTCATGTCAGATATAGAAGAGCAATAAAACAGTGGATTCTGCAAAAGTTGAAGCTTATGAAATGAACTTCTACTGGATTTGATCTGCTGAATGTTGTATTGTGTACTTTGTAAGATTAAGTGCAGACTTTCTGATGAATCCTGACATGTTTATTTCTTCCTTCCATAGCTGAACTTAAATAACCAGTAAATGCAAAAAGACCTCTCTCACAACAATTATGCTTTTTTTTTTTTTTCCTGTCAGGTTTTGAGCTTTTTTTTTTTTCTGATGTACACTTAATTATTTATTTTATGACTTCCAGCATAAATAAATAAATACATAAATAAATGCCCTCTTCCCAACATCAACAAAGCTCTTGACACTGTTTTATTTCAAGAATGTCTATGGCTTTCATAATACACTTCTGGATAAACCTATAATTGATTAAAATATCCTACAAATTGCTACAATGCCACATTTTTATTTTGATGTCCCTACATTGCAATGGCTGGAATTTCAGGCAAATGCTCATCTGGCTTAATCAATAGTTCTGCTATTCAGAATGCTCTAATTCTGCTATTCTATACTTTTATGTGGAATTAAAAACATATGCATATGTTAATTCACTTTACCCACCAGAGTGACTATATTTATGTGAGGAAAACATGAAAGAGCTTTCAGGAAAACAGCTTTGTAATAAAAATAAAAAAAAAAATTAAAAAAAAAAAAATAATAAAAAAAAAAAAAAGCACTTTTTCTCCAGTTCATACACAGAGTTGTATTTGTATTATACATCTGTATATATTTGTATTAAATTTCATAAAACATACTTAATAAGCAGTAATGTATATAAGACAAGATTTTAGTGAGGGTAATAGAAATAAATTCTAAAGTATTTAAATTACTGGAAAAAAATGAAATGATGATCCCGAACAAGTGAAGAGGTGATGGAGGTTATTACCAAATAAAGGATTCATGGTGCTGTAGGCAGAAGAGACCATAAAACACAATAAAAGAGCTGATGAGGTTCCATGCCAAGAGTATACACATGAAAGAAAAGACCTATAAAACATCARTACAGGTAAAGATGATTTCCCTTTTGTGGGAAATCAGTATGAATGGAGGCCCATCCAAAGTCCCTATATATTAATTCAAGAAGACATGGAACTGGCTGATACCACTGGACACTCAGGAAAACGCTYGATTATCTTTGAAAGGTCATGGTAATGGGTGGAGCTTCCTGAGGATCAGGGTGAAGCAAAGTCAAGGTGGCTTCCTGCATTAGGAAGGGAGAGGAGGAGTATCTGGGGAACTAACCAGAGGTCAGCAGTAGCTCAATTTCTGGGAACGTACTGGCAAGTACTCCAGGAAATCATTTCCAAACTTATTAAGGCCAAAAAAAGGGACTGGGAAAATGCTGGTTTAGGACAAGCCTGCAGGGGAAATCATGTCTGATCAATGTGATAGACCTCTACAGTGAGATGACTGGATTTGGGGATGAAGGAAARGCAGTGAATATTGCTTAGCTTGACTATAACATGGCTTTTACCATTCTCTCTCAAATCTTGATTTGAGCTGATGCAATATGGACTTGATAAGTGGACAGTAAAGTGTAGAATAGGTCTACAAATRTAGTCAGGGGACTGAGAGGTTGAAAGAGTTGGGCCCGTTCAGACTGGAGAAGAGAAGCCTGAGGGCTGATTTTATCAATGTGTACAATTATCTTAAGGAAGGGGTTAAGAGGATGATGACAGACTATTTTCAACATCGATAAGACAAGAGGCAATGTCCACAAACTGAAGCACAGGAAGTTCCACCTGAATTTAAAGAAAAATGTCTTGACTATAAAGAGTGACAGATGACTGGCACAAGTTGCCCAGAGAGATTGTGGAATCTCGTTCTCTGGAGATATTCAAAACCTGTCTGAATGTCCTCTTGTGTAATGCGCCTTGGGTGACCCTGCTAGTGTAGAGGAGGTAGACTGGATGAAGCCCAAACATCCTTTCCTATAATTCTGTGATTCTGTGAAATATAAGAAAAAACCTCTGAGTGGTCAAATACAGGTACAGGCTGCCCAGAGGTTTTGTGGATTCTCCTTCCYGGGAAATATTTGAAACTTAATGAGACAAGATTCTGAATAATCTGCTCTAATTGACTCCACTGGACAGTCTCCCAATTTCCATGCCAGCATCAGTTGATTCTGAAATTATCATGATTCTGTAATTCTTCTATGGGATTTTGACTGAAATTCAGGTTATACATTCTCACGTATGAGAATACTTTCTCATGCCTGAACAACTGATGGTGATTGTTTAACAAAAATATTAAAAAATATTGCTTAGAAAGAGGAAGCAGGCAATGTAAATAACATTATGTTTATATCGTGAAAAATGCAAGTTAATGAACTTGAGGAAAAAATCAAAAAGAGACACAACAGCATCAAATAAAATATTGAAAAGTCTGGGGCTGATAATGGATGGAAAAAAAAATCAAAAAATCTGATCGGAGTGGAAGGTTTTGTTGTAGCTATATGAAAAATGGCAAGGTGATTTTCTTCTACTATTTCTTGTATTACAAAAGAAAGACACCTGGTGAGAGAACATCTGGTATGCTCATAGATGCAGAAATTTTAAAGTCATRTTTATCATTTAGTCTGACCTAATGCAGCGGGCAACTTTTGAGTTCTGATATTGTAAGTAAATTCAGCATTGTGTGGTTTAAGTTTCTTTGTGACAACTGGGCAATTGTCAAGAGGTGAAAGCGGTTGGAGAAAGGAAGGCAAGAAAGTGAATTTTGTTTGGCTAGATAATCGCTGTTTTTCATCGATGCCTTAAGAACAAGAGAACTTTATGTTGATATTTCCAGTATAAGCCACCAAGAATGAAGAGGAATTACACAATAGGTTAGGAAAGAAAAATGAAAGGGAAGGAAGTGTATTTTTAAGGAGCTGAAGTTCAGAAGGAATCAGTATATCATCTGAATGATTTCTTATGGAGAGAAATACATTTCATTTTTCATTTCTCCATAGATTGAGATCAATAACTTGAGTCAGGCTAAAGAATTCCAGTCTGTAAAAGAATAAGTTATTGCGTAATTGCTAGAGGTGAATAATAGCTTAAATTGTGAAAGCTGATAGGTGGCAGATAATTGGGTGTGTGTGGTTGTTTGTGGAAAATATCCAAAATTGAACTCTTGAACTCTCAAGCAGATGACTGCTACTTGCTAGCTGCAACCGGTACAAGCTGGCTGCAAATTCTGGCAGTGCCAGGACTAAACAGAAATGACACATCCTGAATGCTATAGTTCCTAAAGAGGCAGAATTATGTTTTCCTGCACATAGACTACTTAGRCCAAGAAAGCAGGGTCCTTAGTGTCTGGAAAGAAAAGACAGATTCCTGAAAAGAAGTGATCTTAGAAAGAATATGGGAAACTATTGTAAGGAGGAAGATCATGGCTAGAGGAAATATTCTGGAGGTGAGGGAAGATCCTGGAGATGGAGGAGTATTAAGACAAGTGGCAAGGGTCAGCAGCAATCGTTTCCAGCAGTACCTACACTGGTAATCATGAGCAGCCCACAGCAAGGATCGACTCAGCTTTCTGACCAAATGTCCCAGACTCACAATGACCTCCCTGTGGCAAGGGACGTCAAGACCTGGTGAATTTAACAGATGTCAAAATATTAGAGTGAGATAGCCAAAGAGGGTAAAAGCTTTAATCTTGATGGTTCTGAAATAAAACCCACTATTCAGATCCCCTGTGGACTGTAATTTATTCTATCTTGATCAGAGGAAAAAAATTGGGTTCTCATATGTGTTGAATGGTTTGTAGGCCAGATGCAAAAATCTGTAGCTATGAAATCAAAACATAAAAATTCCTGTGGGAACCAGGTAGTTTAACATGTGGAAAATAACTTCCCAGTTCCAAATTTGTCCTTTAGTTATTGTTTATTTATTTTTCTTCATTTTGATCTGTGGATAAATGAAAAAGTTAAGCTCTAAAAGGAAGATCTGCGATTTCTTATAAGGTATGTAGTCCCTCTGTTCCTTGGACTCTCTTCATTTCTACCAATTTCTCACTTTTCAGGTATAATGCTAAAAATTGACAAAAAAAAAAATCTATACATTTCATAGATCTGATTTGCATTAAACTTCTTTTTGACTTCTGTCAGCTACCAGAGGGAACACAAAACAAGCTAATGATAAAAGTAAAGCTGCAAGAGTTATAAAATTATTAAGAGAAATAAAAAGACTCTGTAAGGCTCATTGAGGAAAGAAGATAGTCTCCAAGGAAGATTCACCAGGTTCAATTTGACTCCTGTGCATAGAAGTCATAGATATTTTGTCTTTCAGAAGAGAGAGATAGCTATATAGAAAGTTATATAAGCTTCTTCAAAAGATTATATAAATTCAAACACTTAGAATCATTCTCCAACTTTTACTGACTGACAACATATGCTGTAAGTCCTCACTCAGCTCCAGTTTTCCAGCTCATTCCTGCAGAGCACTTGAGAATTTGCTTTTGCATGCCTGAGATCCAGGAAGTTCTCCAGATTAGGATCTTGAGTTCTTGACTTTTAGTCCTCTATTCTTTCCTTGTGCATAGAGGTAGGCCAAAAAAGGCAAATTAACTTTTTGGACTAGAATTCATATACATGTATATACAAAGACAAGACAATTACTTTATTTTTGCTCAATACCCCCCATTTTGTACTTCTGCAGATTATATTAGTCCTTCTTTTTGTCTTTTTAAAAACGCTTCACTGCTGACATCTTGAGATGATTGATTACAAGTTTTCCTTAGAGTTGCAACTTAAGTAGGTTTATCCTAAATATCTTGATCTTGCAGGTTTCACTGACTATAGGCAAACAGTCTAAAGATACTTCTGAATGTTCCATTGCAAAAGCCTGTCTTATTATTTATTATCTCATCAATTTTATCTTTCTAATTTTCAAGATACCTTGATTTCCTATATTTATTTAGATAAGTATAACAAACAGATATATTTATCTGTTTTTGATTTGATATATTTAATTAGATTTTGCTAAAAGTAATTGTCAATTGATTTATAACTGATTCTTCAGAGGACATCTCATTAATAAATGATGGCTCTTCTTTATTAGAAAAAATAAGTTGCTTTGGTCCATTTAATTTTTTTTTTCGTTGTCTAAATATGAGAATATTTTTTAGCAGTTTCTCAAATGCCCTACAGAAATTCRAGTGTGCTACATGAATATGTTTATCTTGATCAGATGGAGGAATAATAGCAAGACACAATAGGAAAAGACGTCCATGACATTGATTACAGTTTTATTTTATCACTAGCTGCAATGTTATGTAATTTTTTGTAAACTGCTCAGGCAACCTTAATAAAACCTAAATGCTACCTTCAGCCTGGTGTTATGATTAAAAGCCTTCTTTTAAATTCTAGCCAGAATTTATTTATTTTAATAAAGCTTTCTTGTTGCATTATTGYCCTTTACCTTAAATAGTTCTGGCATGTTGATATTTAGCTTCATAGATAGATATATTTCTATCTAGAAATAGATATATTTCTAAACAGAATATACTTTCACTGTTTTTTTATTTTCTTCTCTCCTTTTCTTCCCTTGCTAGGTGAAACAAACACCTTTTTTTTTTTTTTTTAACTCTTGACTAGTAAAAAATTCTCACTGGTCCAGATTATCAGAGAAATTATTTTTAGTACTTCTGTTATTATCAGAAAGGTGACAGATTTATTTGATGAGTGAAATGGATAGTCATAACTCATATTTTTCACTCCTTTGTGTATTGAGTAGTTGTTTTATCATCACATTGTTTTCTCTGGGATTGACGCCAAACTAAGCAATCTTCAGTTTTTGTAAAATATGTCTGTCTTACATAACAATATGAACTAGACAAGTAGTCTTTACAACCATACCTCATTAGGATCTCTCTTGATTCCCAAACTTTATCAGCTCCCTGCATTGAATATGCTATTGGAATTCCTTATATCCAATAATTCTTTTTCCATATTATACTGTATTGCAYATTAAACTAGAATTGTAATTTTAACTTCTCTTTTAATCAAGACTTTTTTGTGCAAGTAAGGAAAGATCTTCTGTATTTATRAAATCATGGCTTCTTTCACATCCTATAAAAAATCCTTGAACAATTTGCAATGTCCATAACACTTCCTTCTCTACATTTATCACTTCATATAAAATATCATTAAATATTGGGATTAAATTTATCACTTCACATAAAATACCATTAGTGGTAGGATGTTAATATTAATACAATATCTCATGAATTCAGAGGACTTTCCATTGTTGTGATTATAATTGATGAGGAAACCTCAAGAGTTCCAAAAACTTAATAATGTCCCAAAAGCCAGATGAATTTTGTTGTAGACACAGGTGCCTTTTCTTCATCTCCAATACAGCCATAGCTGGCATAGGTGACTAATCCCACTAGTCTCTTGTAGCCTTATGTAGCCTTATGTAGCCTTATGTAGGACCTTATGTAGTTACTGTTGTTATTTCAGAGTCAGGTCACTGATTTGTTTATGTTCCCAGTGACTACAACTGCTTAAAAGTGATCTCACTAATTTACTGCAAAACTTTGTATTCTTTTCCTTTAAATCTGCTGCTTTCTTGAACATGCAGTTTTAACTGTATTGAACAAGCTACTGCTTTTTCAAATGGGCTCCACTGTCTTAAGAGAAAAAGATCTTTCTAATGGTGAGCCATGATGTCATTGCAAAATAYAGTAACTGAGTTGGTACAGTCAGGGTTCAAAGGATGTCTAGGAGATGACCAACAAAAATGGATTGAAAGGAAAGGACAAAGACTTTTCTAAAGAAAATATCAGATTCATACTTGCCAGAAACAAAGACTGGGTGCTAGAAAGCTTCCATATATGTCGCAGAATGATATGAATGTACAAAAAATGCCCAGAGGATTTACTATTTCCATACCCAGCTTTTGACAAGAAAGAGATTTTCATGTTATATGAAAATGCCTAAGATTAAAATAAAACCAAATAAAGGAAAAAAAAACCCAAAACTTTTACTCATTTCATAGAGCTATGGAATAGCACAGAATCATAAAGTAACAAAGTCACCTCTGGAGATCCTCTCATCCAAACTTTTCCGAAGAACAGGATCAGTTAGATCAGGTTTCTCAGAGACATGTTAAGTCGAGTTTTCAATTTGTCCAGGATGGAGTCTCCAAAAAAACTCTCTAGGCAACTTGTTGCTGTGTTCAACCAGTCTCATCTCTAATCTCTGTAAATGATTTTTTTCCCTTTACATTTAAGTGGAACTTCATGTAATTCAGCTTGTAATCATTGCATCTTCCCCACTTACTGGGGAAGTAACTCCTCCCAATTTTACGAACTCTGCAAACATGCCTGAGGCTGCACTCTGATGAACAGCATCCACTGCTTTCATCCACTAGGCCATTTGTCTCATCAGAGAAGGCTATGGTAGTTGGTCAGGCATGATTTCCTCTTCATAAATCCATGCTGACTATGCCSAGTCCCCTTTTTGGCCTTTGTAAGTTTGGGAAATGGTTTCCTGGAAGATTTACGCCATCACTTTCCCAGGGACTGGGCTGCTGCTGACCTTCCTGTAGTTTCCAAGGTCCTCCTCTTCTCCTTTCTTGGTGATGGGATGCCTTTGCTTCACTCTAGTCCTCAGTAACCTCTACTTCCTATTACTATGACCTTTCAAAGGAAATCAGTAGTGTCCTTGCAATGACATTAGTCAGCTCCCTCAACACTCAGGTGCCTCCTGACTTGTGTATGTCCAGTTTGATAAGTTACTTAGCCTCATCCTCCACCACTGAGGGTAAATATTTCCTGCTTCAGATTTTCCCAATGGTTCAAGAAGCTGATTACTTCAGATAAATCTTAACAATAAAGATTGAGGCAATGGAACAAATTAGTAAAAAATGACAAACAAATTAGTAACATGCTCTAGGTGACCCTACTAGAGCAGCAGGKTTGGATTAGATAATCTCTAGAGGTCCCATCCAACCTTAACCATTCTGTGATTCTGTGATTAGTACTTCAGCCTGTTTTATTCCATTTGTTACTATTTCCCCTGTCCTATTGTCCTGTTCCACAATGGCAATGGGCCAATGGGCCAACAATCCTTTTTTTTTTTTTTTTTTTTTTTTTTTTTTTTTTAAATGACATACCTATAGAAGTTTATTTTTCTCTATTTACTGCCTGGGTAAAGAATAAATGATATCTGCATGCCCAGTTTTAAGCCACCTTATAGCAGGAATATTAATCAGGGTTCTAGTTTGTTGAGAAATTCCTGTTTCAAAATTTAAATCAACAGAGGTTTAAAATCAACAAAGAGCATTAGCCATTGAAACAAAGTGGGGAGAATTTGAAGGAATGTCATCAAAATTCTTCCATCTGACAAAGAACATGCTGTACTTTGCTATCCTAATAGGGAACATGATGATTAGATATGGTTAAGCACTCAGGGAGTTGTAATTTTTTTAATTAAAGGAATGACAAATTGTTTTGATTTTTTTTTTAATCACAGGAAAAGGATGAATTGTTAACCCTTGTGCACAGACATTATTCAATTCAAAATCTAAATAAGATGCTTAAGCAGAGAAGAAACCCCAGTATATTCTTGTGTAGGCTTTTCTATAGAAATACCTGCAGGAACATTGGAGTGATTTTCAGACTCCTGGGCTTTTTTTTTTTTTTTTGGAAAGAATCCCATGCACTCTCTTCTTTGTAGGTTCTAGAATATGGTACAGGTTTTATAACACAGACCTGCCTGAATCAGATCCTGGAAGAATGGACAAGCGCTATTCAGCACTGTCAGGGCTGCGTTTGTCTGCGTATTTGAAAAAAAGTCCTCTTTCATTGAACAAAGTCCTTACATTTTTTTTTTCTTAAAAACGAAACATGAAGTCAGAGAGAAGATGCTGGAGTGCACATTTGACTCCCCTTGCCAGGGACTCAAATAAGGGATGTTGCAGAGAGGCTGTCAAGGCTTGCCCGGGAGTCTGACTATTATCCTCTGTTACTGTTTCATGTAGGCACTAATGACATCATGGGGAAAATGAGCAACATCAAATGGAATTTCAGAACCATAGGGATGGCCGTCAAAGGTCTGGAAGCCCAGGTTGTATTCTCCTCTATCCTGCCAAGGAGGGGAATGGATTCAAAGAAGAGATGATGGGTATTTCAGGTTAACAACTGGCTGTGACATTGGTCTTGGCAACGGGGTTTTGGTTTCCATGACCATGAGACTCTGTTTGAGGACCACCAGCTAGTGGGGAATGATGAGAACCACCTCAGCAAGAGGGACACACATGTCTTTGCTAAAAAGGCTGGCCAACCTCATTAGAAGGGCTTTAAACTAAGTAAGAAAGGAGAATGGGAGTGTGACATAGGGCAATCAATGTCATGCAGCCAAAGTCAGAAGGTGCCCAGCGGGAGTATGGTAGTGGCGAAGGGAGTATAGGATATGATTATAAAGGGTCCTCTTTCACCCTTCCGGGAAACCTGCAAGCTCAATTACTTCCCTTAAGTGCCTATACACCAATGCACGAAGCATGGGGAATAAACGGGATGAACTGGAGATCTGTGTACAGTCCACCATCATGATCTCACTGGAATTAGAGACACATGGTGGGATAGCTCACACAACTGGACTGCTGTCATGGAAGGCTATGTGCTTTTTAGGAAGGTCAGGCAGAGAAAGCGAGGTGGTGGAATCACTCTGCATGGAGCTCAATGTGGCAGTGGATGATGAGCAAGTTGAGAGCTTGTGGGTGAGGCTTAAAGGGCATGGCAACATGGGAGTCACTGTGGTGGGTGTCTGCTACAGGCAGCCTGACCAGGATGGGGAAGTGGATAAGGCCTTCTACAGACAATTGGAGGCTGCCTCATAGTCACAGGGAAATGTGGGTCTGCTGGTGAATGGGCTGGGTGCCCTGGTTATGAAAAACACAGAAAAATCAGAATTACTGAATGCCTTCTTTGCTTCAGTGTTTACCAAGGGAAGCCCTCTGGAATCCCAGATCTTAGAGACAAGAGAAAAGGCCTGGAGAGAGGAAGACTTGCCCTGGGTAGAGGAAGATCGGGTCAAAGAGCACTTAGGGAAACTTGATTCCCACAAATCCATGGACCCTGATGGAATGCATCCCAGAGTGCTATGTGAGCTGGCAGATGTTATTGCTAAGCCACTCTCCATCATCTTCAAAAGGTCATGGAGAACAGAGTAGGTGCCTGGGGACTGGAAGAAAGCACGCCACTCTTCAAAAAGGGGTAAAGGAGGACCTAGGCAACTAGAGGCCAGTCAGCCTTACCTCCATTCCTGGAATGGTGACAGAACAGCTCATCCTGGCTGTTGTCTCCAAGCGCATGGAGAACAAGAATGTGCTCAAGAAGAGTCAGCATAGATTCACTGAGGGGAAGTCATGATTGACTAACTTGATAGTCTTCTATGATGGAATGACTGGTAGAAGAGGGGAACTTTAAAGGATAAATAAAATATCTGGAATGTAATATCTAATTATTAGTTTGCATAATATCATGTTACCTAACAACAAAAGGAGAAAAAAAAATCTGACTTGAATTACAGTGATTTCTTTTACTGATTAGATGCCAAGCCTACCACAGGCAAGTGGTACTCAAAGGTTCTTATCATCTCAGTATTGTCTGATGATCTATGAGAAATACGTTGGTGGGTCAGCTCTTCTCCCTGCATTTCATTCATAATCATGCTGCTTATCCTAGCATAAAGACTGAGCATAGTGTAGTTAGAGGAGTCAGTTTTCCCATATCTATACAAAGATCTTTGCCTGTACTGTGTTGGAAACCTGTAAGCAAGGACCTATTCTGTTCGTAACCTGAGGTAGTTCTTAAGAAGTCTTATATGAAGTCATTAAATAGAAATCATAATGCATATATTTACAGAGAGAAAGAGAGAAAGAAAAGGTTGTCGATGATAAAATATATCCATACATCTTGTGGCAGTACTCGGAGATGTTTTTCACATTGGCTACTGTACCCAGTTAATCCTGTTAACGGTAAATGATGAGTCAAGTTGACAGCTTGGTCTCTATTTATGCCTGTATTTTCTTTATGTTCAGAGTTTAAATAAATGTAATTTGATGGGGATGGAGAAAACCCCTCAGGCTCTTTACTGAAACAGCACAAGAAGAAATGGAAATGAAAGAATACAAAACTGGAATTACCTGAGAGCAAAATAGCAGGATAATTCTAAAGTCCTAAATACCTACCATATAAAGAGAAACAATTTAATGAAATCTGTGTAATTAATTAATTCAGTGTCTAAACATTAGAGTTCTGTCAGCATCACAAACTGCATGGGAAAGAAAATAGGAATATTTCTGTAATAAGTTATGATGTTTGTTAGAGAATATAAAGCAAGAATAAAAATTTTCCATAGCAGATAGCCTGAACATGAGATACAGGCAAAYTTACCTTCCAATCCTGGATCATCTAGAATGTTATATTGGTCATTATATCAATACATCTTAATTTGTCAGACTATGCTCAAGATAGGATTAAAATATTAATGTAAGCTTTCCTCTCCTCTTCCATAAGGTAGGAGTTGTGCAAATTATTTTTATATTAGAAAAGTTGGCAACAGGTAAACATATTGCCAGATSAGGCCACACAAGTGAATAGTTACATGATAACGTGACAGCCAGGGATCTCAGCACACCAGTAATCCTGTGTTCCTGCGAATTTTGCAGCCTTTACAGAAAAACAAGAAAGAAAATGACTAGGCCTTGCATACAGCTCCTTTCAGACATGAGAAGCACAGATGTACCAGTTAGGCAATCCAGCAGTAGTTAAAAAGCTGGTGTCACAGACCGTGGCAAACAGGATATGAAAGGTGAGCACAGTGTAGCTCCAATTTCTCGGTGTCTTGTCTGTTATTGTCCAAAACACCTAACAAGGTGCAGGGCCCAGATGTCCGTCTTGAGAAAAACAGTAATTTCAACAGTCCTATTTAGTCCTAACGTCTCCTAACATGCCTAGAACTCTGCAGGAGGTTCATGATTGCACTTAGCAGACTTCTGCAGCAGGATATGAGAACGTGCCTGTGTGTGAGTAGTATGAGCTGCTGGCAAATCAGACCCCAGGTCTTGCTATACAATTGGCACAGATAAAACTCCTCTTGGATAACTTACTGAAACTTGAATTCAGGAATATAGTGGGGGAGAAGAGTGAGACTAGAGATGATGGGCTCTGAGACTCAAGGAGGCTGTTGAAACTGTCAGAAAGACTACATGAGTCTCAATGGCTCCCAAAGAACTCAGTTCTTTTCATATGTATAGCATCTGATATATCTCTTACAGCTATAGACACCAGTGCAAACCAGGGAGATTTCTGTTAGAGCGATGTATTTCTTGTCAGACTGACTTTCATTCTTGCTTGCATTCCCCATTTTCTGAGCTGGGAAACAGATTCCAACAACAAACAGAAAAGTTAGAAGGAAAGGGATTAAGGATGGGGATATAAAACTTTCATAGAACTGTTCTGTGCAGATGTGAGTATCTTAAGGGTATCCTTGAGGTTCACCACAGTCACAAAACTTCCAGCTGAAATATAGATGACACCCAGTCTAATAAGCATTGGTCTCTAAGCAGGCATTCATTGATTTTAATCTTGCTAAATCATGTGCTGGTTACTCAAAGGCAGAAAGACAGAAGAAATCCAAAACACAACTCAGCAATAACAAGACTCCCTGGGAGAGTGAATTTACAATTTTTGCTGAATGTTCTAGCTAGAGAACAGGAGACTAAAAGAATATAAAGGATAGGTAATGAAAACTGTTGTGTTTTACAACATAGTAACATAATGGAAAAAAAAAAAAAAAAAAAAAAAGTAGTTGCAGAGAGAGTAGAATTTTAAAGACAAAATGAGAAAAAGAAGTAAAAAACAACCCACACAAGTGAATCCAAGCTCTCACGTAATCCATTTACTGAAATAATCTCCTAAAAAATATGTTGCTATATGTACTTTTGGAGCAAGCTTATCAGTTGTTTTCTACAACTAAAGTTACCACATATATTTCAACTGCTAGATCTTTAGTCAGAAGGTGATTTGATAGCTTATAGAGAGGACCAGGAAAAATGTATTCCAGAAGCAGAAATCAATTTTAATTCTGAATCCAAGTTTCTGAAATGTGCCAAACAGTCGATCTAAGGTAGGAGCCATCAAGGATGTTTTGGGAGGGAATTTGTTGTTGTTGTTGTTGATCTTTTTCTTTTTTTTCTCCCTCTTACTTTTTTTTTTTTCCTTTTTCCTTTTTTTTTACTAAGGATTTCCTCTGTTGCAAATGGCTGCTTACAGGAGGGAAGCTTTGGTTGCTGTGTAGAGCCTGGCCGAATGTGCTAGAATGCGTCTTGTTCCCACTTGTATAATCACAGAACTATAAATGTGTTTAGGGCTTTAAGCCATCCAAGATGACATCACTCCTACCATGGAGAGCTGGCAATTAAATATCAATGCAATTAATACCACTTACCATCCTTGCTTCAGGTGGAAGGAAACTTAATCCGGTAATGTGTATTTACTGCTTCAAGATTCCCAGATGAAAGCCACTATGAGAATGCAGAGTATTAGCATTAGCCTTGTAAAGTGTGCTCTACACTCTAAATGAAAGAACAAAAATAAGATCTCTGGGTCAAACTGTCCAAACAGGGAAATTTCCGCTTGCTCTCCACAACATGTCTTTCCTGTGTCTCTCCAGCAGTTCYGTTTCTGATGACAAGCAGCACTGACTTCAGATGAGCACCAGCAAATCATAAGGTCTCCTCCTCTTGATCCTGAGGAATCTACAGTCCTGCAGGCACTGTGTTGTACCCAATATACTAAGGAATTACTGACAGTGGCTTATCATGTGTCTTTAGAAAGATGCTGGGTATGACTACAGGGCAGTAGAATAGCATTGCAGGATTTTTGCAGTCCAGTGGCTGATTCTGAGGATAAAGCTTTTTTCTTTAACAGCCTGCCAAACAGCTAGGTGTTCATAGGGTTATGCTGCATGTCAGTACAACTAATAAAAGTCTTGTTATAGTCATAGGGTAGTTCAGCAAAGAAAACAAACAGAAAATCTCATGAACACTGAGGTAGAGCTATTCCATGGTGATCTTTTGGACTATTAAATCTAATAAAGCCAGCAGGTGAAAAAAAAAGGTTTTTCCTATGAAATCTAAATTATTCTGTCCTAGGAGAGTCCCACTATGATGAGCACTTTGTTTAAAAGGGAGCAGAAACATCTTCTCTATTAACACTTCCACATCACAGTCAGGTGCATATGTACCTTCAGAGTTAAGCTCCTTTGAAGTTGGTAGTTCTCATGCTATACCATGATCCTTGTCCCCAGCATTGCTTTTACTTTGTACTTGGTTTGTGAATAGGACTTGTCTGAGAGCAGACACCTTGGTGGCCRGTGCAGAAATGATCAGTCAATGGAGGATGATAATCATCCACTAATAAAATAAATATTCAAACTTTTTCCTCCCTCTCCTTTCAAGTGGATAGCTCAGTCAAACCTAGAGTGTGTCAATAATAGGAATGAAGATCACAGGAATGACATCTGCATTTACCAGAGGTGGATTTTCACCTGACTGAGATGCAGCATGACTATTTGCTGCATGTGTAATGGGCATTCAATTTGATTTGTAAATGTACAAATAGCTGCCATTTTGCTGCAGAATTATCAGGGAAAAGACCTCTCCCAATCCACTCTTGTCACTGGTGAAAGTGAAATTACTGTTTTCCTTTGCCATAACAGCTGTCAGGAGACAGGTACAATTGTCTAACGTCTTCAGACGGGGGAAGTAATGATGTCTGCTGCATGTTTCCCTTATATATATATATATATATATATTATATATATATCCTTATGTATATCCTTATATATATATACTCTCCCTTATATAAATATCTTTTTATATATATAAATTATATATTAAAAATGTCCTGTAAAACACTGTCACTTGGCCAAACAGTCATTGTGTCCAGATAGGCTTTTATAAAACAAAGATAGTCAAAGGATATTTCCAACACTCAAGGTTTGCCATTTTTCTTTGGCCAGGATTTCAGCATATGTCTTGTCATGACCACTATCAGTTATGACGGTAGAGACCCATCTACRGCCAGGTTTTGACTTTCTGATATTTCCTTCCTTTCTGTGAACATGTGCAGGGAAATGAGTTTCAGCTATCTCTACAAGTCCACTCAGACGTGGAAATATGACAGGGTCAGGGATTAAGATTTTAGCATTTAATATGAATCCTACTGTCATATTAATCCTCAAGTAACATTAAAAATGAGGAAAAGAACAGGGAGATGGCAGGAAACGGTAAAAATGTGTTTCCTAGCATATATAAACTTTACTGTCCTACCTGCATAGGTACCTTGCTGTAGGAGATAAGGATACCCATTACATGCTTTCCAAAAATGTTAATGGGCAAGTCCTTCTTTTGGTCTTCAGCATCAGGGAGAGATGAGTATGGGCTGCTCTGCAAGGGAAAGGGAGACATGTGCTTGAGGTTACAGCCACACAGGCAGGATAGTGTTCTGAACACAGGCAACTAAATCTCTAAGACAGAACAGAGGGGAGCTAGAGTATTATAGGAAGGAAAAAAAAAAAAAAAAAAAAAAGGCTGTACAGGACAATTAGATCCTCCCAGTGCACTCAGAGCCATGAGACTTCAGTTTCCACATCTGAGAAATGTAACAAAAGCATTAGCAACAATATATATTGTATTTTGAATCTTTCCCACAATATTAAGATGTTAGGTTGTATAGCAGATAACATTAGGTATTTTAGCATAGCCATTAGGACTTGCTGCGGCTCTGAGTGTCTGAAACATCTGCAAGTACTTGCAGCTACAATGCTGGGCTTGCAAAAAACCCGCAGGAGGCCGAGATARGAGTGATAAGACCTTTAAAATGACACTAGAAGATTATGTTTCAGTAACTGAACAAGTAGTTTATCAGGATCTGGACTATTTTACCTTTGTTTAATTGGATAATAACTTTTGCTTACATGGGAAGCCTCTGCAGATTGAAGTGCGTAAAGATCCCTGTGAAGTGGAAAGGCATGTCTTTTGAAATTGTGCTTTATTAAGCAAGCTGGTAGGGATAATTGTAAATGGTAATGTCTCTGACTCTTATATGACCCATTAGTTGTCTGACAGAATAAAACCGTAATACCAAATTGTGCATGTGCTATTAAAAAAGCATTTCTTTCCTGGTCCCCAGACTCAATGTCTTAAGGTAAAAAATTTATATATAATCAATTGGTATGTTACAATTGGGAATGTGCATAGGAGTTGCAAGTTTTGACATAATGAAGTATCCACACATCACCGGTATTGTTCCCTGTAATTATTGCTATGGCCTGGCTGATTTTGGTTTTCAGAACCCTAGTGATAGGATCGACTACCTTATTTAATAACTGAGACTGACAGATGATCAGGAGAAACAAACAGTAATGAAAACTTCTAAAGGAAATTCATCTACTTGGGCACAAAATAGTTTCCACTGAATGTTAGTATGATGAATTCAAAATTGTTTTGTTTGAAGGAGAGTCAGAGATGCCAATTTATAGAGAAAAGGAAAAAAATCCATGTCCTATTCCTCAAAACTGCAGCACATCTGCATCAAATAACTCTGTAAACATCCTCCTCCACCTTCTTCCTTCTGCACAAGGCTGTACATGAGCAATGAGCAGGCAGGCCTGAGCATTTTTGTGGAAGAAATGCAAACACAGTCCCCATTTTCTTTAACTTGCACATCAGTGTTCAGCAGGTGTATGTCTCATTAGCCCTCCCCAAAGCCAACATCAGTGAGCCGGAGAACAACTCTGTTCCTCCTCATTATACAGCCTGTTATCATAGAATCATAGAATCATAGAATGCCGAAGGTTGGAAGGGACCTCAGAGGTCATCGAGTCCAACCCCCCTGCTCACGCAGGGTCACCTAGAGCACGTGGCACAGGGCTGCATCCAAGCGGGTTTTAAAGATCTCCAAAGAAGGAGACTTATGGACTTATGGTTATGGTGAGCTTATAGGCTCTGCCTCTATTTGTAGTGATTTGTTGGTTTGCCACATTTTCTAGACGCTAATGTAAATACCAATAAAGTTTGTGTTTACTCCTAAAATCATGGCACACACAGTTGGTAACTGAAAAAACAGTGACAACACGTCTTTTCTTATGGGCCAACTTATGGATCCAAATGTAAAGAAGAAGAAAGTGGGAAAAAAATCAAATATCGAACATAAAATTTGTCACTTCTTCCTCCTTTTTCTGTCTCTGCCTTTCTTATCCTTCTCACATGTGCAATCATTATCGCAATTGGTATAGCAAGGTAGATTTTGAGGGAAATAAGAGTGTATAAGATGAAGAAAAAATAAATGTCTCAGAAATCACAATGTTTTAAAATGACAGAAATTTGAAATACTTAGATATATTGAAAAAATAATACATACGAGTAAAAGGTCTATGCACCTACCAACCATCCTGTGACATTTACTGTTGCTAGAGGTTGTCATGTCCGATATTATGGCTAGGATTTTATGTTTAAAATAACAGCATTTATTGTTACAAACTAAAGACATGGAAGTTCATTTGTTTTGGCAGCTCAGGCCTGTTCTGCATATCTCTTCCTATTCTATTTGATACACTTACTGGCTCTCCAGTGCTGCCAGTGCATGTGAATGCATGTGAATGTATACATATACCAATACAGGGAGGCTGAACCTAATTCAAACGTTTAATCAAGTTAAAACTTCCTGTATTCCCTAGCCAGATTTTAAACGCTGATCACAATTCAGACCAACATAAACGGGATAAAGCAGGAATAGGTGTCAGAGTAGGTCTGGTGGCCTGACATGGCAGTTGCCAAAAATAATGCCTCTTAAATGATTCCTTAAAAGAATAGTAGTCAGAAACTTCAGTCTGGTTGCTGTTTTTCAAGGATGATACTGGTTTTCACACAGACAACATTGGTTGAATGCTCAGTGTGTCTCTGCTTTTCCGTTTTGGAGTTAATGACTACAGCCACAAATAAAACCTATAACCCAACAAGGATTATGGGAGTGGGATGCTCAGGAGGGTTGGCAATCTGCAACTCACTTTCCCTTAACAGAGAGCTGAAATATTTCCCCTTTAGCTAATTTCTGTTACCTCTCTGCTAGGTGTGATTCTGTGAATATTAGAATTGGCACAGTCTACTATTGGATTAACCTTTAACTATTTCATTTCACAGGCTAGTTTCTGTATTGTAAGTACAGGTATCCCGAGCAGCTCTGAAAACAAGAYAACAAAATTCATTCCTTCATCTGACCACCTAGTTCTTGCCTTCACAACTGGGAGAGAAAGGCCCCTTCCTATTCATTGGATGTTCAAAGCTTTAAAAATAGCCCAGTACTTTAAAATCTATCTGGCAAGGTTCAGAATGGATGCCCTTCCGAAAGGGTCTCTGCATGCCTCTTGTAATGTGTTATGTGCTCTTTAAAAACAAAATGTGACACTCATTTGGGAGAGAACAAATATTTTGGTCCCTGAGTTCATGAATTGGATTGTTTTTGGATTGTTTTTTAGCCCTTGAGGAGCAGGCATGGTATATGCACAAGACACTCCTGTCTCCCAAATAAATTGTTTAAGCAAGAAAAAGACCAAGAGGAATAACTTAGACAGAGAAGCAGTCCTTGCTCAGACTCACACAGGAAGACAGTTCTGCAACCCAAACATCTTTAGCTTCATCTCTGTGGAGGACATATAGTGATGGTTATTCAAACCATTGGCAGCCCTTGAGTTTGTCAGTCGGAAGAGGACAACAATGTGATACTATAGGTGGCTTGTTCCACTCTGCAATGCCAATAATAGAGCCAAAACAGTGAAGGAGAAGTCCTGTTACTCTCTGAGCCCATCTAGAGCTTGAAATCATCCCTGGTGTTTCTACTGACCTGCATGGGAATGGTGGCCTGCAGGGTGTAATTCTCCATGATTTTCTCTGAATAACCTTTCCGTGGATCAGCTTGAGCACAGATATAAGATTGTGTCTCTGGAGAGAGATGATCACAGATGTATTTGGGTACTTTGTAAATGTGCTGCCTGAAGCACCTGTCAGTGACAGCAATAGAGCAAAACTGCTGTTGAGTTGCTCAAATTATCTCAAGTTCAGAATCACTTTTTTAGTGCTATCCACTTTGCCATTTTTTCTCAAGAGGCTTTTCAAATGTCATATCATTCCTCCTCTTTAGCACCATATCTTAATGTTAAAGATAGACACAAAAATCAGCAAGCTGTACTGGGGAATGTGGGTTGTGCATATTTTACAGAAGGGCAATGCCAGCTGAGAAGCAACCGGCTTCAGTCTTGTTGCAGCAGTGAGAGGCTGCTGTTTTGGGTGCATTTACTTTTAAATGTGAGGACAAACTAAATGMCAATGATGTCAACAAGGGGAAAGAAAAAGGACAGGGATTCATTTTCACTAGATATGTAAACTAAAAAAAAATATATTGTAAAATTCTACTTTTTCTCATCAGTTGTGCAGAAGTTTGCACTATTTCAAATATTGTTGAATGTTTTAACTCAGGACATGCTAACTAATTAAATATTAAGGATAAAGCCAGTAATGAAATAAAAATTATGGAAGTTAGGAGCTGCATAGCATAGGTGTCKCTTGGTCTCTGGAGCTGCTAAGAGAACTCTTTGTTAGTCAACATGGGTCTGTGGTCAAGAAGATTTGGTGGGAATGCAAAATTTTTTAACTCAAAAAGTCAGTCTCTGATGAGACAGCAGCTTGGAACAATCGAATGAGAAATACTAATGACAGAGATGATTTGAAATAGATAATCCTCTTCCAAAGGCATATAATTGCCTTCAGTCGCAAACTGACATCTCAGACTGAAGCAAATCTCAGGCAGGGTTGTCTTCTTTGGGGTCAATTGCCTCCTTCCGCTTTTTCAAAATTAGAGCAGAGTTTACTCTTCTGTAGAAGAGAGTTACATTCTATTTAGTTGAGCRTAAGACTCAGGATGGTGCAGTCCTTGGAAGCGAGATTTGCTCTGGGGTGCTCCCCAAGAGTTAATGAATTGCACCATAGCTGGAGACACTGCACTGTGGGGTTGATATAGCCTAACAGCAGACCCTCCAGCAACCTCTACTGCTGAACAAACTAAATCAGCTGTTGTTAACCCTGCACAAAAGCCATTCCGTACAAGAGTCAAACTGCCAAAGGCAGCTCAGATKCCATGGGTTGATATGTGCACTGTTACTGACCGAGCTCATACAACTACTGTGTAAAGATTGACTGCCTGACATTATTTGGAAATAGAAAGATAGAACAAATTAAGCCCTTTAGTACAGACTCGGATCCACCATTAGCTGACCTGCTAATCCAACAACCCACCCATCAGTGGGGACACCCCTGGTGCCAATTTATCAGAAGAATATGAATTATCCTGGTGCAGCTTGAGCATGATGAGAACTATCAAAGTAAAACTACACCAGAYAGATGACCCCTAAACATGGGAAAAGGTGGAAGCTTCATAAGTAGAACAGTCATTAGGGGTGGAGGATCAAATTCAATGTTGTTTTCAGGCTAAAAGGACTCTCACAACCATGTGCCTGGAGCATGTCTTAATTACCAGGCACTTTGTACTCCATTCATGTTATTGACCATGAACTGAGCTCACCTAGGAGGTTCACATCATTTGGACCAGCAAGAAATAGCATAAGGCCCTTGTATTAGTGTCTTCCTACTCTGAGGACGAACTATCTGATGAATAAATTTGGAAGAAAAATCCATGTGCAATTGCCTTACTGCTTTACTACATCCTATCACTACATAATGCATCCACGTGGATGGCACTATGCAGTAGCTCTGCAAGTCACACAGTTACTCTCTTATGGTAGTGGATCAGTGGATTAGTGACCTGATGGCCATGAGGATTAATAGCTCAGTTTCTATAAGGTCACAGATCTATGGTAAGCTGCAACTTCCAATGTTCTGTGCTGAACATCTTTAAAAACCACAGGAGAATGGGAGAATGAAATAGCTTTTTTTTTTTTCTTTTTTTTTTTTTCACAAAAGCAGTGGGTTATTCATAAGACATTCTGTATTCATAGAACATAGAATGTTCTCTTGGGAAAATAATATATAAAATATATTTTATATATATATAAAAAAAAGAGATTATGTTCTAAATCCTTGTTTTGCCTGACTGAAGTTGAATATGAAATCTGTGGCACCTTTTTCTGATCGCTGTTAGTGAGGACAGCTTTTCTTCCAAAGGAATGTATGTGACTATTTTATGTGAGAGTTTTCCTAAGCATTGTGCTGAGTTGAATATTTTTTTTTCCTCCATAAATACATTTATGTCTTTTTTTTCTTCAAAGTCAGAATTAAATCCAAAGGGGAAACTTGCCATGATTATTTTCTTTAAGGAAAGTTGTCTTCTTGGGCCTATCCAAATGATCACTGAATAAGAGATTGCCTGATAGAATATAAAATCACATAAATTGTTATATGTTCGAAGGGACTTATTTACTATGGGATGAAAAAGTAAGAAAAGAATCAAGGCCTCAGTATGAACTGGGGAAAAGTAACTTTCCTCCTCCTTAGCATACCCTTCTTGAGTCATTTTTTTCTATTTCTTGACAAGCATATTTCTCAAAATTATCTTGAGATGATTTCATGGAATATGTTTGGATACATCTGGGGTATAAAATACATCCATGACTGGAGAGGTTTGTCTGCATTGATAGACATGATTCCACCCCACTGAATCTTCCCTCTGATGTGTAAATCTATTGTAAATAGATAATAAATACAATTCCTAGAGGGCTTCCAGCCCTGCTAAGTGGGGAAACATGTACCTTCCTTTCCACATTTGTTTGTGTTTGAGAAGATATCCCAGTGAAGTGTTTTATTACTGAATATTGAAAATCTGCAATGCCTTCCAGCTTACAAGGTAGACTGAAAAGAAATATGGGAATCAGCCTGTGGTAAAATTATTCCTCTCCTGATCATTTAAAAAAATGTTTTTTTCCCCTAATGTAGTTCCATCAGCTTCCATCGTGAGTAAATTATCATATGTCAAAGCACATTTTTTTCTTGTTGCAGTTCCTTTTATTCCTAATTGGTCATTAATATAGAAACAATTCCTATATGGCACAGAACTTGGCAGCTTAATTATTAGATCAGAAGARATTTTAAAAATTGTCAGGTGCTGCTGGTTTTCTGCCAAGGGCTCTGCCAACACCCTCACCCCAAACCCTGATGTTCAGAGGTGATACAGTGATGTGTCACATCAGCTCCTTCTGAGATCAAAGGCATACAGCATCTCACATGGTCAGACTTTTACATAAGAGGGGGAAATGGAGAAAAGTAATAAAAATCTCCACATGTGTATCTTCTGTTCATACCTGGATTGTTTGCAAAGGAAGATTCCCATGGATTTTTTAAACGGCACAATAAAGATATATTACAGTTATCTTTCATGAGAATATAAGAATTTTGTGATTAAATCAAATAAGAGTGATGTTTCAGTATTTTGACCCAAAGACTATTCATACCAAGTATTGTAATGAATATTTTCAAATATTCCATATATGTTCCACATATTTTCCAGTCCTGGAGAAACCAGATCTATCGTGGTAGGAGTGCATTTCAAGATGAATTCCTTTTCAGGTATTTTCCCTTCAAAGAACCACAATAAGGGACATATTATGAAATGATTATGGATACAAGGGAGGAGTGGGATGTAATTTTTCTTCGATAATTTTTCTTTGACCTCAATAGGACCATTGCATCAAACATAGGAGAGCTTGAAATAACAGTTTAACAACTGGGTTGATATTGAGGGAGGTTGGAAAGACTAACAGAAGCAAATCCTCAAATGTTTCATTAAAATCAGACAAATTGGTCTTTCCTCCCCATTCCCCCTAAAAAGAAATGGAAAATATATTAAATCAGTATCAGCCTTCTATCATGCAGCCTCTTTAAAAGGATTGTTTTCTGAACACTTTTCTTCTGCTGCAAAAAAAAGAAACTCTTTAGAGAAAAGAGACGAACATTTTAGCTCCCTTTTTACCACAGGGAGCCCTGATTCAGAAACTACTGCACCAGGAGAAAATTCTCCTGGGTATTGCTTTGATAATTATCATCAGATACACACATGTATTTATTTATTTGGGAAGTTAGTTTTAACACACATTTAGTCCTTGAATCTATCTTTTGATCTGTTTTTGCTTTCTCTACATACTGAACAAAAATCCTTTCCTTATGATATTTTGAAATCACAGAGTGCATCTAGATATATGGTTTTTACTTCCATTTCATAGAATCACAGAATAGTTTAGGCTGAAGGAGGCTAGCTAATCCAACTTTCTTCCCAGTACAAATCTAGTAGTAGGAGGTTGCTCAGGACCTTGTCCAACTTAGATTTGAACTACAGGTGCAGAGATATCTCAGCCCCCTGGTTACCTGATTTTTTTTTTTTTTTTTTTTTTTTTTTTTTGAGTTTACTCATAATTTCCCATGTGCCATCTTGTGTCTGTTGATCCTGGTCCTCTTGTTGCACTTCCAAAAAGAGCTGTCTCTTAATATTTTCCATTAAGGAAAAGACAACAGTAGGATTTACCACCCAAGGAATTATAAGGGAGTTACATTTAGACAAAACAGCAAAAGAATATATTTAATAGTGCATTATGTGAGTGTATTGCTAAGAGAAAAGTTACCAATTAGTTAGTCAATTGCTTAGAGGGTTTTTTTTTGTATGTTTATTTTCTTCTTAATGATTAAATCAAAACTATTCCTAAGTCGGATTTAGGAATAAACTATTAGGAATGCAACTGTGAAAACACAGTTGAAAAAAATGAAAAAGAAGTGATATTCTTTCATATTGTTATATTGTTCAGAAAATATGTTTTCTCATAAAATATACTGCTGCTTAATGTCTACATTACCTGTTTATGTTTAAACACTGCTGAATTGATATTTTTATACATGAGCTTTGAGCAATCCAATAGCTTATTTAATCTACTTTCTACTGGGCTACACCACTGTTAGTATTCTCTTTGCTGGAGAAATTTTGGAGGAAAGAAGTATGAAGATTCTTATCTGAACTTCCAATGACAACTTTTGTGTAACATGAAATTATTGTTCATTATCAGTTTCATGGAAGGAGTACACAAAAGAACAAAATCATCCTTTATTTATTTCAAATAGAGCCTAGTTTCATATTTCAATTTGTTAAACATGGACCACATTAGTATATCAAAAATAACTTTAGGCCAGGTTTAATACTTGCAACAACTAATCATGTTAAAGCATGTGAAGAGCAGATTTTGAAGCATATGAAGAGACTTGATTCAAAGGGTTTTTGCCATTCATTCTCTATTAGAGATAATGTATAGGGCATTAGCGAGAATGGGAGGTCTGTAGCAAAAAATATAGAACATCATGATGTGAATGTTCCACAGATAAGTGGTAAATGATTGGTATTTTATTGGCCCTTGTCAAGTTTAATTATGGTTTTGAAAACTCTCTTCAAAAGGAACATTTAAAATGTTGGATTTAGAATGCTAAGTATTAAATTAGGTTTTAAAGATTAATATTAATCAAAATCTGTACATCAAGCAGTCTTAATATGGCAGTTTACCTTTTCAGAAATATACAGATATTGATGCTCTATGCAAAATATTGCATTTCTCTAGCAGAATATTAGGCAACAAAAGCTGCAAAGCAAAAGATACTGTTTTGCTGACATTTATGTATGTACTGAGATTTGCTAGAAACTCAGTAGCAGTTAGCTGTTGTTATTTACCAATGCGGATTTTGTGGACTGGCTTTTCAAAGCCACTTAGGGGCTGAGTATGCCCAATTCTCATTAATTTTATAAGATGATTGGCTATCCAAATCCCTTTGGAAAATTAAATAACTCACTTCTGAAAGTCCAACAGGCATCTGAATCTGTCCTCTTGAGACTATAGTTTGTATTTGTCCTATACACTTGAAAAATGATTTTTCCCATTAAATTTTTGATGCAAAAAGTCAGGACTTGACACTCATGCAAAATGCATATAGATCTAAAATGGAAACTTTGATCTAAGAAGTCATATGATGAGAACAAAAATAGATACTGCGCAAGGGAAAAGCAGAAAATAATTTTTTTTTTGGGAATATATTTTATTACAGGGCAGAGAATGTTCTATTACAATGAAAAATGAGCCATGGTCATTAATACTAAACTCACAAAAACTTTTAAGCTTTTAACACTTTGTCTATTTTTAACTCTCACCTCCCACCTAAACCCAGAAATCTGCTATTCTTGGAAAGGTGATCGTAAGACAAGTTTTGGAACTAAGTAGAGTTCATTTCAGTGAAGTAGGTGATTAGTGAGAAGTGTTAACAAAAGTAGAGGTTTAATAATCAAGGGTTATATACTCAAAAAATGGGGTTATTTTATAAAATCAAAATATTTGATAATAATAAATAATGATAATACTAATTATAATTAAGAGGGTTTTTTTAATGTTCCTGAATCTTCTGAGACAACAGATTCACCTTTGCAAGCTTTTTTCCTCAATTATCTGGCATGTTATTTCATTGTTTACAAATCTCACATAATCTTTTGATTGTATTTTGATCATAGGAGCCAATGTTTCCAGTAAACCCTTGGGATAACATATTAAGAGCTGGTAGTATCCTGGCTGTGGCCTGAATTTTGCCCACGGGCTGYCACTTGACCAGCAAGACAAATATGGACTATATAAGATGACTTAATGTTTGATCAATCAAACATTAATTAGGCTGTCTTTATTATTATTATTAGTTATTCCTGTCAAATCTTATTAATTTTGTTTTCCTGTATGGTTCCACTTTCTAAGACTGCTATTATGCAATTGTCAATTTGACACCCTGCCTGACCCTTGCCTCCCATACTCTCTCTATCCCATTATGTTCATCCACACTAAATGCTACAGGAACCCACAACTGCCAAAGGTAGATTTACACTATCTGGTTGATTTTCTGAATGAATCTGGTTCCATGACTCCCACTTCCTGAAAAGTGTTTATAAGAACCATGAAAACAAGAAATAGGTAAAACACGAAAAGTCTTCTTTATTTCTACTCTAAATGCAAGCACTTTGAGACAATTTTTTTTTCTTTTATTGTGTACTTACTGAGAGCACCACATCACTGCTGGGTGTTCAGATTCTGCACAAATCTTTTCTCAAAGCTAGGTATAAAGTCCCACTCTAACCCACTGTGTGTAGTGGCTTCATATCTCTCACATAGCACATCTATTTGCACAAATTTCTAATTAACATCTAATTTTGGATTAATTTYTCATACCTTCCTCTGGGCTTTTTTAATGAGATTGTGAATTACATTGGCAGAAGGCATATACTTAAAAAAGTATCTGCATTGTAGAACCTCCTAGGTAGTTACCTGACAGTAGGAATAAAAAATACCACTCCCTTTTCCTCCTCTTGACTCAAAAAAAAAAAAAAAAAAAAGAATTTCGATGTTTGTCAAACATCTGGAGTTCTATATTTTCATCAGCTATTATCAATGAAAGAATCTAAATACTTTTTAGCTCCCAGCAGTTTTCCTTCCTTCTCTTTCTGTGCATCAAGAAATTGACTATTTTATTATGTTAATGTTTTTCTTGTCTTCCTTCAGTTTCAAAAGCATTACAGTAAGGTGGGAAAATGGACAATGTTGCTAAATAAAATGCCTATAGTTGGAAAACTAAGTGCTCAAATAATTGTTTCTAAATTATTTGGTAAACCCCAGAGCTCTTGGGGAAAGTAGGTCCTTTAAATATAAAATGAAAGCCAAAGTTAAAGCCTGGATAAGCTGTTCTTATTTACTCACAGTTAGACAGAAATATGTTAATGAAATGTGGCAGTGTAATTGACGTCTTTCACCCATCTTGGAAGTGCCCAAGTCCTAGAAGGTACATTGRTGTCTTTTCTACATGTATATAACCTACTTAAAAAGAGATATAGGGCTTATGCAGATAGAGTGCCAACACAGCATCTTTCATTTTCACAGGCATCAGTACAGATTAGGGGTCGACCTGCTGGAAAGCAGCTCCACGGAGAGGGACCTGGGAGTCCTGGTTGACACCAAGTTAACCATGAGTCAGCAGTGTGCCCTCGTGGCCAAGAAGGCCAATGGGATCCTGGTCTGCATGAGGAGGAGTGTTGCCAGCAGGTCAAGGGAGGTGATTCTGCCCCTCTCCTCAGCTCTGGTGAGGCTGCACCTGGAATACTGTGTGCAGTTCTGGGCTCCCCAGTATAAGAGGGATGAGGAGCTTCTCGAGAGGGTCCAGAGAAGAGCAACTAAGATGATTAAGGGAATGGAACATCTCTCGTACGAGGAGAGGCTGAGTGAACTGGGCCTGTTTTCTCTGAAGAAGAGAAGGCTGAGAGGGGATCTGATTAACATGTATAAGTTCAGGAAGGGAGAATGCAGGGAGGAAGGGGACAAGCTCTTTTCATTGGTGACCAGCGATAGGACGAGGGTTAATGGGCATAAGCTGAAACACAGGAAGTTCCATCTCCATGTGAGGAAGGAAGTTCTTCACTGTGAGGGTGACAAAGCAGTGGAACAGGCTGCCCAGGGAGGGTGTGGAGTCTTCTTCTCTGGAGGTCTTCAAAACCCGCCTGGATGCCACCCTGTGCCACATGCTSTAGGTGTGCCTGCTTGAGCAGGAAGGTTGGATTAGATGATCTCTAGAGGTCCCTTCCAACCTTGAATATTCTGTGATTCTGTGATTTGTGAAAATACTTTAATTAGACTTTGGAACCTGAACTTCCAGCTCAAGTACTCAGGTTTAGGAAACAAGGTGGATATTAGCATATAAACATCAAGGTCCATCCTTAAGACCTGTATTCATTGCACTCACCTTGAATTAGACTTACCAGAAATATCTGTAGTATTAGTTCTTGGTTATTGGAGGGAGGAGAATTCAGATGAATTTTTGCAGACTGAATCACCCATACAGATATACCTACTAATTATAGTGTAAGCCTGAAGGGTAAGTATATTTCTTAACTTTTTGCCAGAGGGAAGTGTTCAATACTGCCTAGATGAAATATGAATTTATAAACCTGAGATTTCTACAATAAAACTATATAAGTTCTACTGCAGTTCCTGTAGTACCTGTCTGAGATATCTCTCAAACATGCAGACCTGGTGTGCTCCTGCAGCCATCAATAGAGTCCCATTAGAGTGATAACCATGGATATCCATCTATTTTCCCATGCTTATTTCATCTCAAAGCACCTCAGTTCCTCCATTTGTCCACTTTTTGTCCTTCCCATAACCCACCAAAAAGAAAACTTGTGAAGTCCCAAACACTGTCCTCTGTGTGTGGAACGGGATTATCGAGCTTATTATCAYGTAACATAACTGTGTTGGGCAACTTGACCTCTATCTTCCTCCAGATTTCTGATGGATTTACAGCAGAGACTTTCCTCTACTTTTCCTTCAGATCTCAATTTCAGAGTCACTTTCAGAGCATACTAGGGGGGTTCAATTCTCTGAAAGACACCACAGAGACAGTAAAAAAAAAAGAAATCTTATCTCTCTATGAGAGCATTCTTCCAACTGCTGTGGAGCAGGGAAGAGGAAAGGGGCAGAAGAGATGGCATTATGTCCCGTCAGAGCATGAAGAATTAATACAGACTATCATGAAGAGACAGGAAAGTGGACATTCTCCATTCCTTTTCTATTTTGAAAGAGGGTTCTTGGGCACTTGACCCCAGGARTCAGTCTAGTCTGGAGGCTCTCAAGAAGATACACCTCAGCTCCCAAGAGAGAGAGTTTATAGGTTATAGATGTCTTCTCACTTTGTATGATACTTTAACCTTTTTAGGCACACACACACACACACACAAAATAGATAGGTTTCTGTCTCTGTCTTTTATGGAGGGCTATACAATTTGCAGAAATGCTTGGTCTAAGGTAACTGCAATATTCTTTGTAGATCTTCTGGAGTATTGAAACACTAATTAAATCTCTAAATGTCCTCCTGCAACTCTAGAGCACAGGTCTATTTCCATAGCTATCGTATACTCTGTGAATCTAAAAGCAACCTTATCTTCCCAGAGTATCCAGTAACAGAGAGCCACAAAGGACTAAAAGGAAATGGCACGCAGCATGCCAGGACCATAACTRAGACTAAAGCTGGTGTCTTTAGTGCCACTGCTAGAGCTCTAGTTACAAGTTTATTCTGTCCTCAAGACAAGCTTTTAAACTGATCCTCTGATTCTGTTTCAGTTACTGTCTGCCATTGCATTCCTGAATTCATTTCCTGAATGCCCCAAATTCTTTGTTTTCTCTTTCCATTGCCAAGAAATTAATCGTGAACTCTAAATAAATAGGTAGGACTAAATTACATGGAGATARAGACACAGTCTGACATATCTTTCTTTTCAGAAAAGTGGATTTATTATAGATATAAAACTGCCATGCAACCTTAACAGAATGAGCTTTAGAAGGAAAGCTGAAATGATTAATTATTACACAGAAGACAGTTAAATATTTATTAAATACAAGGGATGCATAGAGTAGTGAGCCAACTAATGTGCTCATGAACTGAGTTTATTATCATTATGGCAATAACTGAATGCTCAAGTTCGAAGTGGGAACTTACAAGCATATAAAATACCTGTTCTCAAGAGGGTTTGCAGGCCTATGTTAGATAACAAAACACAGGTAAATGGAACAAAAAAAATTTTTTTTTTTTCTTTTCAGTTAAATAGGGGACTAAATAGTCTTTGCAGAAAATACTATTTCTGCCTGCATCTAGCACATTTGAGGTTTTCAGCCTGATAACAGATTATACAATGAGAGCATTTATTTTGCATATGTATAGAAATACTTATGTATAGCTGTTGGTGTTTTAATCTGTTAAAAATATAGAGAATTATAACTGTCCATTCTGAAGAACAAGCTGTCTGAACAACTCATTTTCCCATCTTAGCTAAAATTCCATTTGGCAAGGAGGACATTACATGGTAGTTTGCAATGCATATCTGGAATACTTCTAAGCATGGCTCAACTTTCTAGATGTTGATATCATCATAAAAACAACAATGGACAAACTGCTATTTAAATAAAGTATGTTCATCAATGGACTCATGGCCACAAGAGTAGCTGTACCCAAAACAAAAGCCAGAATGCTATGCTGTAAAAAAATGTATTTGCTCTGAGAGTTAGGTCAGCAGCTTCAGCAATGAGGAGATAGTCTTTACAAATGAAAAATATCTTCACAAAACAAAGACACTTTCATTGGGAAAATAATTTCAAAGTTAAAAGAACATAGAATCACAGAAACATACAGAACCACATACCGACAATCAATCATACAGAATGGTTGAGGTTGGAAGGGACCTCTAGAGATCATCTAGTCCAACTCTCCCTGCTCCAGCAGGGACAGCTAGAGCACATGGTGACATCCAGGCAGATTTTGAACATCTCCAGAGAAGGAGACTGCATAGCCTCTCTGAGTAGCCTGTTCCAGGGCTCTGTCACCCTCACAGTGAAGAAGTTCTTCCTCACTTACAGATAGAACTTCCTGTGTTTTAATTTACACTCATTACCCCTTGCCCTGTCACTGGCCACCACCAGAAAGATTTTGACCTCTTTACATTCTCCCCTCAAGTATCTGTACATGTTGATAAGATCCCCTCTAAGGGGTGTATCTTACTTTATTTTTAGGCTTGAAAACTGTTGTTCGTTCTCCTGCTTTTGTAGGAAGCTCCTGCATTTTTGAAAGGCTACTCACCTCCACTCTGTGTTTTGATTTAACTGAAAATAACCCTTCCTCCTACAAAATGTCACTCTCTTTTATCTTTTATACCTCCTATTCAACAGCTATACATGATAAAACTAATGAATGAAAAGAGGAGAAAAGATATGGGGTAACGATAATAAAATAATTTTAACTTTCAATGGGCTGCTGATATTTCAATAGCAGTTAGGCCAACTCAAAAGGCTAATGCATCTCAGGCAGATGAGAATTTCAGCACAAAGATTTTTTCCTTTTATTTTGCACTAGCTTAGATGCGAAGGAGTCATTTCACAATGAAAGGACAGAAGAAAATAACAGGGCTAGATAGAAACACAAGCAACTRATGTGACTAAAGTAGCCTCAAAATATCTTAGATTTTCACATGGAACTGGAAAATGACACAGGACTTATGGAAGGCTAGTATCCTTTTGAACAGCCATCTATAGGCTAGGTCATCTCAGTCAGCTCCAAGTTTCAATGTTTAGGTAACAGGACTGAACTGTGTTGTACCATGACATGTTTGTTTCCTGTGTACTCTGCAGATTTCTTGTTTTGGAGGGATAGAAGGTTTGAAGTATATACTGCTCATTTTGAACAAAACTTTAAAATTCCATCAAACAGTTGTTTGTGAGGTATCAGAGATAAAGGAGGGTGCATGAGACTATGGAAAAGAGAATGGAATGGCTAGTGGGTGCAGGAGAGAAAGAACAGTGATAGCCCAACAACAGGAATGAGAAAGATAAAAGCACATCTCAGGACAAGGTAAGTCAGTGAGTTAAAGCTCAGATGGTGAAGCAGAAAATCAGTTGACAGCTTGAATCCTTCAGTGATTTTTTAGAGGCCAAGACCTTAGCCTTTTCCAACAACTGAGATGTAAGTACTTTGGTAAGCAAGAACAACTGCACAGTTTCTTTCATAGGCATAGCTTGAGCAGACTTTCCATTCCAAAAAAAAAAAAAAAAGAAAAAAAAAAAGAAAAGACAGAGTAGTTTTTCAAAAATAAAGTCCTCTTCATTTTGATTCAAAGATGTTTTCAGTAAAAAAGAAAAGATTTAAAATATCTCCCACAGATAGTGGAATAAGAGTGTTTCTGTGCACCAAGAAGCTTTCCTTTGGGTACTGTAAGATGGTTTATTATCCATTATCTGTAACACAAAGATAATGAAAGTGGTTCTATTGTACTGTATGTGAAACCCACGGGAATACCAGGATTTGACAGTCATGATATATCTCAGTTAGTTTCTAATGTGTAAAGCCATCACAAATCATAGAGCAGACAGTCTGTTGGTTAAATAAGTCTACAAAGTAAGATGATAGAGTTCTTCATTTATCTTCATTGGAACAGGTTTGACTACTGTGTAGTTGGTAAAATAAAATAAATCTACTGCTATTCAGAATCTCTCCTCTTTGCCCATTGCAAGTATGCAATTTCTATGCTGCTGTAAAACATCTTTCGTGGCCCTCATGTCCACAAAATTGGAGTACCTTCCATTAGCACGTGGAGCGAAGTGACTAACATACGTCAACTGCACTTTATTTTCCTGCTCATCCTCTCCCAGAGGTGAGAATTGGGTATACACTGAAAACACTGAAGTGTTTTCTTTTCTTTTTTTTTTTTTTTTTCTTATGTGTTCATAGGAGAGAAAGTGGGTCAAGAAAGAGCAATGGGAGATGGAGAAGTTTGTTATATTTTAAGGAAACTCGTACTGTCTCAGGTGATCCTTGAGAATGATCCCTTAAGCTTCATAGTTATGCAGAAAGTTCAGTGGCTGGCCTGATCCACTGTCACGGGAGGTTTTGATACAATCCCAAGAGCGAGATTAAGACACAAACAAGGTCAAAGGCCATAAAACCTTATAAGCTCCATTCTCCTAATAGCGATAGGACAGAGAGAAGAAGAAGAAGAAAAGGAAAACAAAAAAGAGGAATAAGAAAGATAAGCAAGCAAGCGGGAGAGATGCAGCAAGATTAGTTACCACCACTRCCACCAGTCCAGTTACATTTCGTTGGCTCTGCCTCGGTGCAGGTGATGATCTCTTGGATGAGTTGAGAAGAAGGAAAAGAAGCTTCTCTCTCCGTGCGCATCTCCCCCGGGGGAGAAAAACCTAGTCCTTTTATTGTCCCAGTTCTTGAAGAGTCTGCCCACTTTCTTAAAGCTTTTTGCTTTGGTGCTCCTCTTCCCCCCAACTCAACTGCCAGGACCGCTCGGCAGGCTCTGCTGAGCATTGTTGGGATCTTGAGCTAATCCATGAAGTTGTAAATTGTGTAGAGATAACAAACCTTGAGCTGGTATCCCAATCTTCCCACGGACAGGATGCCAAGGCCAAGAATTCATGAATTACATGGAGATCATAGTCTTCCCAGTGATAGGCAGCTAGGAATTTGTAAATTATATGGCAACAATGTTGAGACAAAACACAGTTCGCAATAGTCTCTTACCTAAAAACAGTCCACCATATTCTTTTACAGTGGCTCAATGACCAGAGCTGTTGATCATAATTTCACATCTGCTTTATAAAAGCATCCTTTGCAGTAGTTATAAAGAAGATTGTAGCCCATGTAATCACATACAATGCAAATTCCAACATTAGATGACCTGAATTTCCTTTCATTCCCACTCATACTACAGATAAAGATCAAGATTCTGAATTTTACTTGGTGTTCAATTACAAGCCAGGTTAAATGAAGATGGTAAGTTTGTGTATGTTTTACCTCCTGAACACCATAGATCCACTGTAGAAAATATCTGCCATTAATTGTTAAATCTGAAGCCATATTTCATGGCTGTAACCTCAGCCATGGGGGATACAGCAGGTATCATTGTAACACACTCTGGGTTACAGAAAATCATGAATATCGACATCCTTGGTAGAGTAGTACTAAGTTTTTGGGGCAGCTGGTGGCAAACAGAAGTTATCACTCGTAAAGGTGGGTTGTCAAGAGACAAAGTTCAGTATGGAATCCAGAAAGAGTGATAAATCATAGAATGCCTTGTCCAATGATAGGTGTGTGTTCTTCAACCAGTAACTATTTCCTAGCAGCAAAATCTTAAAGTGCTTTTAAAGTGTCATTGCTGTTCTCTTTGGCTTTAATTTCAGCATGCTCTATTTCATCATGAACCTGAACCACTTTCCAAGTGTTGTGGTATTTAAACTAAGTCTTGTAGGCTTATGGTGAAAGCTTATTGACACATAGGACTATACCATTTCACATCTGTATTTAAATATCAAAAAGGGCTAGAGAGATGACCAGTGTTTGGAGATTTCAAATAGTGTGAATGCTCAGTGGAGAAAAACAAATAAATAAATAAAAAGGATTGATTTCAGGCAGATTGGAATGAAAAAACATTTCACAGAATCAGAGAATCACAGAATATTCAAGGTTGGAAGGGACCTCTAGAGATCATCTAATCCAACCTTCCTGCTCAGGCAGGCACACCTAGAGCATGTGGCACRGGGTGGCATCCAGGCGGGTTTTGAAGACCTCCAGAGAAGGAGACTCCACAACCTCCCTGGGCAGCCTGTTCCACGGCTCTGTCACCCTCACAGTAAAGAAGTTCCTCCTCACCTAGAGATGGAACCTCCTGTGTTTCAGCTTATGCCCATTAYCCCTYGTCCTRTCGYCGGCCACCAATGAAAAGAGCTTGTCCCCTTCCTCCCTGCATTCTCCCTTCCTGAACTTATACATGTTAATCAGATCCCCTCTGAGCCTTCTCTTCTCCAGAGAAAACAGGCCCAGCTCACTCAGTCTTTCCTCATACGAGAGATGTTCCATTCCTTTAATCATCCTAGTTGCTCTTCTCTGGACCCTCTCGAGAAGCTCCTCATCCCTCTTATACTGGGGAGCCCAGAACTGCACACAGTATTCCAGGTGTGGCCTCACCAGAGCTGAGTAGAGGGGCAGACATTTTTACATTTTTGTAAATGTAAAAATCCTCTTTACATTTCTTCTTTACATTTCCTCTTTACATCTTTGTAAAGAGGATGTGATATTTAATAAAACACACATGAAAGTCAAAAATATTGATAAATTATTTAGGAAGAGAGAGGGGAAAGGAAAAAAATAGTTGTGTCAAAGTGATCACATGAGTTGTAAGGAATCATCTGTCTCCTGACTGCTGTCTCCAGACACGTGGAGGAGAAGAAGGTGCTCAGGAGTAGCCAGCATGGATTCATCATGGGAAATCGTGCTTGACTAACCTGATTGCCTTCTATGATGGAGTAACTGGCTGCATGGATGAGGGCAGTGGTGGATGTTGTCTATCTGGACTTGAGCAAGGCTTTTGACACTGTCCCTCACAGCATCCTCCTGGGCAAGCTCCAAAGGTGTGGGATAGATGAGTGGACGGGGAGGTGGATTAGGAATTGGCTCGATGGCAGGGTGCAGAGAGTGGTAGTCAGTGGTGCGGAGTCCAGTTGGAGACCTGTAGTTAGCGGTGTCCCCCAGGAGTCAGTCCTCAGTTTGGTCCTGTTCAACTTATTCTTTAATGACCTGGATGAAGGGATGGAGTGCTCCCTCAGCAAGTTTGCTGATGATACCAAACTGGGAGGAGTAGCTGATAACCCTGAGGGCTGTGCTGCCATCCAGAGGGACCTGGACAGACTGGACAACTGGGCAGCGAGAAACCTCATGAGGTTCAACAGGGGCAAGTGCAGGGTCCTGCACCTGGGGAGGAAGAACCCTGGACAACAGTACAGATTTGGGGTTGACCTGCTGGAGAGCAGCCCCGCAGAGAGGGACCTGGGTATCATGGTGGACGACAAGATGACAATGAGGCAGCAGTGTGCCCTGGTGACCAAGAAGGCCAATGGGATCCTGGGGTGCATTAAGGAGAGCATCTCCAGCAGATCGAGGGAGGTGATCGTCCCCCTATACTCAGCCCTGGTAAGGCCATATCTGGAGTACTGTGTCCAGTTCTGGGCTCCCCAGTACCAGAGGGATGTGGAGCTGCTGGAGAGAGTCCAGCTACGAGGATGATCAGGGGCCTGGAACATCTGCCCTATGAGGAAAGGCTGAGAGAGCTGAGCCTGTTCAGCCTGGAGAAGAGAAGGCTGAGGAGGGACCTGATCAGCATGTATAAATACTTCAAGGGAGGCAGTGAGGAGGAGGGGGCTGGCCTCTTTTCAGTGGTGGACAGCGATAGGACTAGAGGAAACGGCCACAAATGGAAGCACCAGAAGTTCCACAGGAACTTAAGGACAAATTTCTTGACAGTGAGGGTGACAGAGCACTGGAACAGGCTGCCCAGAGAGATTGTGGAGTCTCCTTCTCTGGAGATCTTCAAAATCTGCCTGGATGTCACCCTGTGCCACGTGCTCTAGGTGACCTTGCATGTGCAGGTGGGTTGGACTAGATCACCTCTGAGGTCCCTTCCAGCCTTAAGCGTTCTATGATTCTATGATCTGCCTAATGTCAAGGTACATTACTGCTCTCCCTTCCCACCTTGAAAATCGTAGCATTTTTTTTTAGTATGTTGGTGTAGAAGGCACGTTATCTATTCAGGTTTTGATAACAATGAGGAATGATTTCTATTTCTGAAATATAGTATAGAAAACTATAGGTTATAGGAAATACCAAGGTTTCTTTCTAGACTACAGTAGAGCAGTAGCAGAAGTAGAAAAACACTTTTTTGGGGGGCAGTCTCTCACAGACCTGGCAGAATCCAGAAATCCCTAAGACCTTTTTAATTCCTAAAAAGAAGGTGATAAAGGTTTTTAAAGACAAACTGAAATATTAGACATCACTAATCACTTAGTGGACATAGAAAGAGACAACCTAACTGCAAACATTTTTTTTTTCTAGGCTATTTGTATAGTTCCTTTTGCACCTCATAAAGAAGTATGACCTTCTTGAGATTATTATTTTGCACCAGGCATATATGACATGGTCAGGAAAGGTGGTGTATTAATTTAAAAACTAGGAGAGAAAAACTTGGCAGTACTGAGAGGGTCTTACCAATTCCACTTCACTAAGAGTCATGTAAGGATGTGTTGTAGATGACCCTGTGACAAAACTTGAAATGCCCTAACTTTTCTTTGTCTTTCACAAATACTCTGAGGTATATAGCAAGATTACCATGTAACTGCAGTTCTTAAAACCTCCTGAAAGGCTGGATAATTTCAGTCCTTATCCTCTGGTTCTCCTCAAGCTCTCAGATGACAGACACCTTGGTGTCCCAATGAGATCATACAAAAAAAAAAACAAAAAAACAAACAAACAAACAAAAAAACCACACACACAAAAAAAACCCAAGAGTTTAATTTTTGGATGAACAACTGAATGGGGTCATAAAACTTCCAAGAGTAACATTTCAAGAGTAACATCCAACAAGATGAAAAATTGTTTTCAGGCCCACATCGGTCCATGGAGAAAGCATAGACAGACCAACTTAATTAGGAAATAGAATTGTTGTTGTGGTACAGCCCAAATAACTACCTCCCTATTTTTCTCCAGAATTCCTAGCTAGGTATCACAGAATCACAGAATCACAGAATATTCACCAATGAAAAGAGCTTGTCCCCTTCCTCCCTGCATTCTCCCTTCCTGAACTTATACATGTTAATCAGATCCCCTCTCAACCTTCTCCAGAGAACACAGGCCCAGTTCAATCAGTCTCTCCTCATACGAGAGATGTTCCATTCCTTTAATCATCTTAGTTGCTCTTCGCTGGACCCTCTCGAGAAGCTCCACGTCCCTCTTTTACCAGGGAGCCCAGAACTGCACACAGTACTCCAGGTGCGGCCTCACCAGAGCTGAGGAGAGGGGCAGAATCASCTCCCTTGACCTGCTTGCAACACTCCTCYTSATGCAGGCCAGGATSCCATTGGCCTTCTTGGCCACGAGGGCACACTGCTCACTCATGGTTAACYTAGTGTCAGCCAGGACTCCCAGGTCCCTCTCCGTGGAGCTGCTTTCCAGCAGGTCSACCCCTAATCTGTACTGGTGCCTGGGGTTATTCCTCCCCAGGTGCAGGACCCTGCACTTGTCCTTATTGAACCTCATGAGGTTCCTCTCTGCCCAACTCATTAGCCTGTCCAGGTCCCTCTGGATGGTAGCACAGCCCTCTAGAGTGTCAGCCATTCCACCCAGCTTGGTGTTGTCCGCAAACTTGCTCAGGTAAAAGGGCTAATGTTTGTAGAATTGCAGAGGAGGGAGAAAAAGAAAACACAAAACCAAGCAAAGCTTCATTTGCTTCATCAGCTCTGAGATACCCAAAAGCATTAACTGCTATCAGGAGATATTTATTGTAGTGTTTCACATCTCTGTATCTAGGGGAATGGCTTTCACTTTTTACCACAGATCTGATTCTTTTTCCCTTGTGCTGTTGCCGCTGTTTCTTGGCAGTGGGTGTACAGGTAGATATAGGAAAAACAAATTTGTGGTGCTACAGGAGAGTCAAAACAAACCTATGGTATTCCAGGAGTGTAAAACAAACAATAAGAAAAAATAGCCCTTTAAGTTTTAAAGAAATGTTATGGAAGCACAGGAAAAATATTTCCCAGAAAATGCTTCATGCATCTTAACTGACATGGAAATTTTTGGAAAGAGTTTCTTGAGACAAATCCGACAGTAAAGTTGGAAAGTCCAAGGACAACACCTCTGTGAGGTGTGATAGGCCTCTCAAAATGCTAAGGTATCTGCTCTCATGCTTTTCTTCACAGCTTTCATCACCATAGATATTTAAGGACAGATTAGAGAGGCATCTGTCAGGACTGTCTGGGCAAAAGTTTTGAGATCCAATCCAATGTCTGGGATAGCAAGAACAGGATTACTCCCAGGGGAAAGACAGTTGGGAGTCTACAGAGATGTAACACTTTCATGTCAGTGTTCAGTCTAAAGTGAGGAAAGATTGGAAGAGAGTAAAAATACAATTTCAGTCTCAGTTTCAGTACATTTAGAAGAGAATCTTTTTAAGAAAGAAAGAAAGAAAGAAAGAAAGAAAGAAAGAAAGAAAGAAAGAAAGGAAGGAAGGAAGGAAGGAAGGAAGGAAGGAAGGAAGGAAGGAAGGAAGGAAGGAAGGAAGGAAGGAAGGAAGGAAGGAAGGAAGGTAAAAGAGAGTCAATGGAAATCTTTTTTCTTCATATCTATACTCATTCCTAGTATAGGAATAGATATCTATACTCATTCCTAATACTTTGTAATCTTTCTTTTAAAAAGAGAATGAGTGGCTATTGATCTTTCAGAAGAGTCTATATCTGAATAATTTACTGATAATATTTACATCCAAGTATGCTTTCTACTTTGTCATAGGATTTATCATCAGTAAGTAAATAGTGCTGGCTTTTCTTTACAGAGACTCCCTGTGTCTCCCTATCCAATGAGTAAGGTATGGTCATCCACCACCTGCAGGACATGATATCAGAGAGAGATTACAGAAAGAGCTCAGCCATTGGCCTCCTCCTGTAACTCCTCCACATTTTGTGTCTGACCCTGCCTTATCTGGCAACAAATTTGGACCTCCATATGGATATGATTTCTTCATTCATTGTAGCAAGTATAATACTTTGCACAGGTGACTAAGCGGCATGATTTAGGGTCTGGTTGTCTTGAAACAGAAAATCAAGAGAATTAGTCTATGATTCTCCTTTATAAACTTYGAATCACTTCTTTATACCTTATTTYATATATCCTCCCACTGGCTATCAACTTTTATGTACACTGGTCATGCCTCTTTTGTTTGTCAATGTTTGCCTATACAACGAGCTTGCGCAAAACTTTGAGTCATTTGCAGCTCTCTGTTCATGTAGAGCATTTTGAAAATGCTATATTTGGCTATTTCCTGGTCTTTATATTCTCCTCAAGAAAGTGCCAGAGGTGTCTCATGTAGATCTTCATTAGTACTTTGATGAATTGCAATCATCCTGCTCATCAGTCTAGCACCAGCTGCTCATCAGTTAAACCGCTGAGTTTCGCTGATGGTAAAACTAGCATCTGCAGTTCTTTTAAAAACAACAGTTGCCCTGGAAGTCAGTCCCATAAAAATTTATTCTGAAGTTGGGCGTACAGTGTAAGCTAGACTTGTTCTGCAAGTGCTTGAAATGAGAACCTCAAGAAAGACATTTATGCAATGCATAATGTCTTATGCTTATGTTAAAAGAAAACCACCCCCCGGACTCTGTGGACTGAGCCCAGGTGATTAGTTTAAATCAGACTTTCAGGTAGCTTAAATCAGGTAAGATAAATCCCAATCTGTAACTTTCGAGGAAGTGGACGAAGCCTTCTACGGGCAGCTTCAAGAAGCCTCCTGATCACAGGCCCTGGTCCTCCTGGGGGACTTCAACCACCCTGATATCTGCTGGGAAAACCACATAGCCAGGAACAGACAGGCCAGGAGGTTCCTGCAGAACATTGCAGATAACTTCTTGACGCAGGTGGTTGAGGAGCCAACAAGGGGAGGGGCGCTGCTAGACCTGATACTAACAAACAGAGATGGTCTAGTGGCAAATGTGAGGGTTGGGGGCAGTCTGRGCTGCAGCGACCAYGAGATGTTGGAATYCACGATCCTGCGTGGAGGAAGCTGGGYGAGAAGTAGGATAGCTACCCTGGACTTCAAGAGAGCCAACTCTGACGTCTTCAGGGAGCTCCTTGGAGCAGTCCCCTGGGTCAGGGTCCTAGAAGGAAAGGGGGTCCAGGAGAGCTGGCTGATATTCAAGCACCACTTTCTCCAAGCTCAGGATCGGTGTATTCCCTCAGAAAAGAAGTCGAGTAAGCRRGGCAGGAGACCTGTATGGATGGGTAAGGAATTGCTGGGCAAAGTGAATAAGAAAAAAAAGAGTGTCTTCTTCTTTATCTAAACACAGAATGTATTCAGGAGGTATAATAACAAAGAAAAGAATTTGGTAGTTACATGCTTATGTAAATCAGGAAACTTTTCATTAATTTTAAAATTATTTTTCATTCATTTCAAAGTTAAAAATGTAGCCAACAGAAGGAATAAAGCTTAAATAGTGAAGACAAGTACCTACATTTTCATCTGAAAATGAAGAATTAAATGCTCAGTCTTGACAAGAAACATGGAAATAGCTAGATGAACAGTTCTCTGTTTCTACTGCAACAGATTTTTGACTTGGACTTGCTCCTCCTGAAATCCGTGGAAGTACACTCAACCCTTGAAGCTTAGATAGTAGTTATTTATACAGACAGCTTTCTGACGGCAATACAGCAGTGGCATAACTTAGCAAGACATGAATGTGCATGTTTCTCTGAAGTGCTTGCTTAGGGGATTTTGACTTTTAAGTTATGTACATTCTTAAATCTGTTGTTGAGTAAGGGTAGACWGCTGATCTGTCATCTAAGACTATGCTAAATCATGCAGTCCATATTTGTTTAATTAAATAAATGTATTTCATTAATAATAGCTTATGTGTATACCCACAGGATACAGGCTCAAATCCATTTACTGTTTGCATTTGCAGTAGAAGTGCTTTCACTCCAGATTCAGGAAGACTAATGTAACAACTTTCACAGTAACAGAAGACTGTCAGTGTCCTAGTAACATTTTTTTTTCTTTTGATATTCATAGGTGAAGCTAATGCAGTATCCATTTTTTTTCCTACATGAAAGGCATTTTCTAGAAAAAAAAGAATGCCACAGTCAACATATTTTTTTTTCCAAAACATCTCTGGTTTCTTTAGTAAAAGATGAGCATGATAAAAGCAGTAGTCTCCTTGAGTCTGCCTTGAAATTATCCTAAGTTACTGGAAACCTCAAGTTCTATAGCTGTAGCCAGACACATTACCCTACCTGGACARTCCCTCATATGAGGAAAGGCTGAGAGAGCTGGTATTGTTCAATTGGAGAAGAGAAGTTTACAGGGAAATGACATCAATATGATAATAAATACTTAATAGGGGTGTGTGAAGACAACAGAGTTGAAATCTTCTGAGTCGCACCCAATGAAAAGACAAGAGGCAATGAGCAAACATAGAAATACAGAAGTTGCTACATAACCATAAAAAAAGTTTTTTTTTCTTACTCTGAATGTGGTCAGAGATCCAGAGAGGCTATGGAGGTGTTTAAATACCTCCCTGGAGGTATTAAAATCTGAGTAAACATAGTCATGAGCAACCTGTTCAAATTAACCCTGTTTTCAGCAGGGCAGCTGGACTAGATGATCTCTTTCTATCTTTCTGTGATTTGGTGACATTTTGCTCAAGAGCAGTGGTGAAACTGATACACAGATGTCAGATACACTCCAAAAGACAATCAATTTCACCTAAYGGCTGCAGGTGTGCATGGAGACACCACATCTCAAAATAACTGTTATATTTTGCTTGTTCCCCACCAATTTTCTAAGTACTAAGAAAATATTTAAAAAAAACAAAACTCAATCCCWTTTTTTTTTAATATAAGGTTAAAAAAGAATAAATTTTATTGCATATTTGAGTCTTCCTGCAATCTCTAAAAGGACCTATCTATGTTTAGTTTGCACTTTTCCTTTAACATAATGAAAATCCTTGTCTACTGATCCCTGAATCACAATTCTTGATTGTGGCTGTTTTAGGATAGTAAATATATTTACATAATTTAAATAAAACTTTCCTTTAAAGTCTCATTCAGGTTCTGGCCCAAATGTAGAAAATTTTCAACAGGAAAATGTGCCAATAATTAGGTATTCCTAATTTACACACACACACACACACACACACACACACACACACACACACACACACACGTTAGTTAAAAACTAATAACAAAATATTAATCTGCTATCAATACTGAAATCTTTGGAAGTGATCTCAGGTTCAACTGGATGTAGGAATTCGGGAGTCTATCAGTTCAGGAATCCACAGAGTATCCAGCTGAAGATACTCTTTCAAAGACCCTTGCACCATCCAGATGGTGACCCATCACCATCTAAATGACAATTAATCAACCTAATCAAGAGATTTGATTCTCCCCATGAGTTTTACTCCGTGCAAAGATACTAGTAAATTAGGAGGGCTGTTGTTTTTTGGCTAGCAGATTTTATGGGACTCCCTCAAGAAATTTTATATAGACAAGAAGTTGATAGTAATGCCTCTATATGCAGTTAATTGGAAGCAATGTAAATACTCTATTATTAGTTACATTCTCATAAACCACATTGCTTATGAATGATAAAATTCTTTTTTTCTTTTTTAATGAAAATTTGTCCCCAAATGTTGAGTATCTGTAGTTGGTACAAAATTGGTACAAAATATATCTGCACGCACAGTGATCTTTCTGCAAAGCTGACACTAGATTTGCATGGTTTGAAGTGAACGATGAGGTGTGTTTTACCCAGGAGTTGGGCTATGGAGAGAGCAGCCCAGGGTGTAACACTGCACAGATGCTGCCATCAGCATCACCCCACAGGAGACTCCAGCTACCATCAGAGCAAGGACTGATCACTCTCAGACCAGGTGTCCTCTGAAATCTGGCAGGTGAGCATATGTTTGTCAGAGTTGTCTAGCACGAGCGCAGTGCTAGCAGCTGTTATTTTTTTCTTATTTTGTTTACTAAAAGATTCACTAATAAAGCCAATTAATTTTATTTATCCCTCTCTGTACCAAGTATGATTCACAAACAGTTCATTCTTTTTCTGAAAAGGTAGTAAAAACACCTATGTTGTAGGTCCATCATGACTGGACTTCAGCTTACACTCTTAAATGTCTATTATCCGGATATTTACCTCTTAACCTCACAATAAAAAAAAAAGCTTCTGTCTTTGTAGTTAATAAAGAGAAATTAGCACTATTAATGAACAATTTATCTAATCAGTTCTAGATGCATGTTTTAGCTTATTTCACCCAGAAGTACCTATTTATCTCTATAATTATAACAGATGAAGATACACATGCTTGTTCAAATGAGTTCTATCTCTAGAGACTTTCTCCAACAAGAAAGTGAGCTAGCGTGGATGCAGAACTGCAGAACGGCAACTAAAATGCTGCCACAAGCTAATCTCCATATGCTGCTTTATTGAACTTTAGAGCTGTACTAGTTTGGGCTCCTTTGATTCATGTCCTCTGAAATATATGCATCATCACACTTTTTCTTTTTTCTCCAATGGAAAAAAATATACTCATTTTGAATTGATGTTTGGGATGTATTTTTTTTTCTGTGGGCATTTCTGCTTCAAATAAGCTTGCTAGAAGACATTTTGAAGGTAAAAGGACAACAATCTAAAAGGCCCAGTGTGGTCCGGTTCACCTTGTTCAATGGCCATGTGCACTGCAGGTCCAGGTTCCCCAGCGCTTAACGTTCCTTTGTTCATGCCTTGGTTCCTGAATTCCAGATCTTTGCTACATATCYGTTAATTAAAAAACCCAAATATTCCTTTTATAATATCTAACTTTCTGCCTATGGCATTCCTGTTCATATCTCCTGACCTCTGTAAGGAGAGGGAAGTGACTCGAGCCCAGAATATTTAAAAGGTTAAAATCTCTGTTTATRAGTCCATTAGAAGTTTATAGGTTTTAAAAAAAAACTATACTGGCCATTAAAATTTTGCCAGTGCCTGACAAAGACTGTAATGAGAATAGAAAATGCCATTAAATGTAATCCATTCTGAAGATGATTGCAAGGGATACTGGCCTAATTCATTCTCATTATAGGYTTGTTTTGGTTTAATTGTGAGTCTTACCTGAAATATTTGAAGAGAATTTTATTGTGACTGTAAAAAGGAGCTACTTAATTTGATTTACAATTAGAATGGTAGTTGACTACTTGTGTTGTACTGCAAGTGACAGAGAAGCAGCAGACATCAATTCCGTTTAGGTCTCCATCCAGCTACTGACAGTCAAGTAACCTATATATTTTGCAGATGGTTTTAAGACTCAATTTACTGATCATGCACAAAGTTAATATTGTCAGCTGACTTAGTGGTAAGGCTTATTATGGAGCAGACAGAGGAAAAATGTACGATTTTACATAGTACTTACAGATGCTCTTATCTCCATATGGACAATTTTGACAACATTACCTGAGTATTTGTTTCTGATGAAAACTGAAAAATAGCATGTTTGGAAATATTCTGGAAAGATTTTAGTGTTGAATTTGAGAAGTCTAGATTCAGGCTACTCATCTAGTCTAATGTGAAAGCATGGAGTTGTGTTTCAGGAATACTCAGGCAGCTCCTGAGGCAAAGGAGTTCAAGCAACGGTGCAAAGATAGTCTGCCATGGTGTAGCTAGAAACAAGACTATGAGTTCCTGGCTTCATTAAAAGCTAGGAGTCATGCCAGTTAGTTTTAGAAATCATGAAGAAAGCCAGAATGATTTTACAAGATTTTAATTCAAAAACGATGGAGACCTTGGGGTCTGATGTGTTTTGTCTTTATTCCCTGTATGTCAAAATAGTTTTTTTTTAAAAAGTAGCATCATGCTAGAAATATATATTATAGGAATAGATTATTTCAAATACTTGAGAGAATCAGTACTGGCAGAATAAATGAAAAGGAGATATCGCTTCAGCTGGTTAGTTTTGCATGTCTACGAATGTGGATGGCCTGTCTCATTCTGCCCATGACAGCAGTTATGCATTTGATTAATAATATCTGAATTTATGTGGATAATATCCCATTTCTTACATTCCTTCATGTTAAGAAATATGGTGGATAATATCAATGTAGCTCATTGGAGCTTTCTGTATTAGGGTAGTATAGGTCAAATAATCAAGACACRAAAGGTTTCATGGTAATACTGGAACATCCAGAACCCATTTCTTACTGCAGTGCTTTTTATTTTTTACCATGTGTCCCGATCCACTGTCGGGGGAGGTTTCGATATGATCCCAAGAGTGAGATTAAGACACAAACGAGATCAAATGCCATGCAAACTTTTGTAAGCTCTATTCTCATAATCACAATAAAAGAAAGAGAAGAACAAGAGAAAACGGAGAAAGATAAGCAAGCAAGAGGGGGAGAGAGAGAGAGAGAGAGATGCAGCAAAATTATAGTTACCACCACCACTAGCCCGGCTACGTTTCGTCGGTTCGAGAACTTCTGTTCGAGAGAGTTCAGAAGAAGAAGAAAAAGAAGCCGTTCACTCGATGTGCAGGTGAAGAAGTTGCTCAGTGCAGGTGAGAAGGAAGGAAACCCCCTCTCCATGGAGAAAATCATAGTCCTTTTATTGTCCCAGTTCTTGAGGAGTCCGCCCACCTGAAGACTTCCTGTGCGTGTTGTACGTGCCGCAGGCTCTGCTGCTCCTCTTYCCCCAGCTTGAGTGCCTGTGCTGATTGACAGGCACTGCTGGGCACTGTTAGCCCAAAAAGTATCACAGTYTTCCTGGAGACAGGATGTTGCAGTCAAGAAGTGTGAATGGTGGGACAACAGCACTGAAATACTTGAGCTGATGTGCCGGTCTTCCAAGATAAATGATGCAGCAACAAGGCAGCAATGTCGAGACAAGCACAGTCCAAAATGTCTCTTAAAACTACCTCTTACACCATGTTACTCTCCGTCTTATATGGATACATCAGAATGAGAGAGAATATTTTAAACATATTATTTTTTAAAACTTCTCATAATGAAGGAATACATATTGCAAATGTAATACTTCTCCTTGAATTGTTCCTTTTTAATTTTACATTGTTTTTTTTTTTTAAAGAAAAGACTGCTGCATCTGGTCGAGGACCTATTTTGCAATTACATTTGAATAAGTAAAATATGAATATAATTTTTATCTGCCTTTTCAGTCAGATTTCATGAATAACTACTTTTCTGAAGAACGATCCATGAAGTAGGAAMATTTGAATATTTAGAATATTTAAATAATCTTCAACTTTTTCATTAGAGTCACACCTCAGATCTGCAGAAGATGAAAGTCATGGAGAAGTGGATCTATTCTGCGCAGTAAATTATCTCTTCAAACCCTCTATTTCCAGTCATACATATTCCAATTGCTTTTGGTCTTCCACTAATTTTACCTAAGAATAGTTTTGTTCGCAAGAAACCATGGAACAAGGTAAGAGAAGATATGCACAGAAATGACTCAGAAAAAAAGTTAAAGAAAATTTCTGCATAGTGAAGCCCAAAATTAACCACAAGGGACAGACCTTTCAAAGCCAACTAGTATTTTTATTATTTTTAAAAATAAAAWTTGATTTTTTTTTCCTCAAATCAATTGTTTCTCAGTGTGGATTGTTTCTCAGTACTCAAAGGTAATGAGGGATCCTGAAGTACTAAGTAGACTTGTAGCTTAACATAGACTCAAAATCCTCTTAATAGTGGATAGAAATGACAGTTAATTCTGTTAAATCTGTCCAATTTTATTCCTTTAACCCCAAAGTGGTATTGATGAATGGATACGTACAGAACTCTCAGTAAGAACAAATGAATCCCATGAAAATTCCTGGAAGGCAGCTCTGAAGAACAACMAGCAATTGCCATTTTGACATCCTCTGGAGTAAAGAAAATGTCATGAAGATATAAGACAAAGCAGAAAAATGTTGGAAGAACTGAAGCTGATGAAAAGCTGAGGAAAAGAGTTATTTGAGATAATAACATCATATAATTGAGACAATAACATCATATGTCCTTTGTCCAAGTATAAAACTCAATCAGCCAAGGTCATACAAGAAAGAGGAGCTACATATTCCAATACTGCTGACTCCATGCTACAGTCTTCATAATCTCTGTAATACCAATAGGGAGGGCTGACAAAAGACACTAATCAAAGGCAGAATCATTGCTTCTGTGGCAAAGAAAGCACATCTTCTCATGGAGAGCAATTACAATTAATTCTAACAACAGAGGCAAAGGCTTGCCACCTGTTCCTAGATGCTTAAGGAGACATAGACCTTACATGCCACAGAACAAATATGTCTAAGTGGATATCGTTGGTTAAAATTCATTTAGGGAAACCAGTTTAGTTCTTCCCAATATATTATTCTGCCACTGTGCTAACCATTACAGCAGTCTGTTGCTATTTACATATGATATAAATGTGAAAGTGAATGTATATATAAACTCAACCGGAGCAGAAATCTGAAGAATATATTCACTTTGAATTGATTAAGAATCAATATTTTGTACAGGGATAATTTGGTTACCAGATCTATGAGAAAGATGTTGTTTGCGCAACTCTATTTGTGTGTTTGTGCATGCACATGTGTCTTTTTGTGTAGACACATATTTGTGCATATTCCTTTCCAAGAAATCAATAAAATGCCTTGTTTTTGCTTAAACTTCTATTTTGTAATATAGATTCTTGGAAAAGGAGATTCATGGCCTGCTAATGTAGTGCAAATTGTCTTACAAGATTCGTAGTAGTGGTCAATATGTTTATTGTTTTAGAGAATAAAGCATTAGCCTTGAGAGATATAGCTCATATCCTAAAAAAAKAAATATTCAGTGAACAGAAAGCAGGGAGCACAGAGTATACATTGAGCATATTAATTTTAGATGGCATAGACAGATTCTTCAGCACTTGCTCCCAGCAGTTTTTCCTTGATGCAACAGAACTGTTCCTGATTTATAGTATATAAATGATAAGAGAATCAATGTTGCCATTTAAACATGCCTCATTGGAAAAAAAAAAAAAAAAAACAATTCTGAAGACATGCATTTTCGAACAGCACAAGCAATTCAACGGCATAAGAAAAATATATATATATTGATCCAAATAAAGTCCTTTTAAGCCAAAGGAGGAGAAAATAGTGAAAAGCAACTTGTACTCTTCTTGTCTAAGTTCCTTGAATTTGATTTATTACTATATTTATGTATTTATCTAGGCAAAATGYTAGGCAATTAGGTGTTAGAAAGCTAGAAAGCATCATGACAGCCTTTTTCTTTTATTATTTGTTTGCTTTCMTTTGTTCTTTCGTAGTCTGGTCTGTACTCTATTACCCTCACTAGTGAGAGGTCTAGGGTTTTGTATTGACTAGATCTTGCAAGATCTCAGGGCTTATCTGAGGGCTTACTGTTGGCCTATGCTGATTTTAGCTTCTTTTAGTTGTAATAATAATTGTTTATCCACCAGTATCCTTCACCTAAATATGTTCAAGCTTTAGCTTAGCTTTGTGTGGTGTATAGCCAATCATTCATGGATAGATAGTAACAGAAGAAAGTAAGTATTCGGGGCAGAGTGAACTATATGTCACTCTAGAATAAAACTGTACTGTTTCAAAAAGGGCAGGTAAGAGGTGCTGCAAGAGATGCCAAGACTCTGCCCACAAATCACATTAGTTAGTTATTGCTCACTCAAGAATTACAAAGCTGGGAATCAGGTGAAAGTGGTTTCAGGGATGGTAATAGAAAAACAAGCGTAACTCAAAACAGTGAAGCTAAAAAAAAAAAAAAAARAAAAAAAAAAGTGTTACAAAATACATATAAATAATCCCAAGCAGACAGAAGACTAGTTCCCCTCGACACAGAGTGAGGGCTCAAGACGCTCTCAGTATCTCACCTACTTACATTCTTCTAGAGGACAACCGAAGCTGATAATACAAATGGACATTTGATGGGGAAGCATGACACTGACAAAAAGTAGATTCTAGAAAGTTTATGTATATCAATCTTAAGTGCGTTATTAACTATAAGTATTACAATCATCTTAATTGGACTATAATAGTTTATGTGCTTTGATAGAGCTGTCTAAATGTTAGCTGCGCTATCAACAAACTCTKAGGTCTATATTTAAGCTATGTTCCCTCTTACTCATGATAAATTGTAAGCATAACCTAAGTGCTGGCCAGAACATAAATGACTAAGAGAGAATTATGATTGAAATCAATCATTATAAATGTATATGATCATATTTTGGGCTGTGTCAAAAATATGACCAAATCCCTCTCTCTAGAAGAGACTGTAAGGGAGAGTAAAGAAAAGAGTATAGAACCAGGGGAAAATAGGGAAGGAGTACACCTAGCCCTGCTATCCCACTCAGCATAAGACCAAACTCTAGGAAACTTCTGAGACAAAATTCTTCTGGACCACAATACTTAATAGCCCGTCTTGGTCTTGTCCTCCAATGCATCTAAATTACTATTGGAAGTAATTTATAATGTATTTTGAAAGTAACTTCTACAGATTGGTTACATATCTAGTTAAAAGAAAAACTCTTCTTTTCCTTGAATACATGGAGTTCTTCTGCATAATTGACACTGTCCTTTAGTTAGTATATATATTTTTAAAGTAATCTTCTGAGATATGCTTTATGATTATAAACATAGTGACATAGTCATTTATTATTTTGACCTTATACCAGTCTTGTATCATTTTTTAACTTTTAGAAAATAAGATAATAAGGTCAAAATAATAAATGAAAAAAAAAAAAAAGATACCAGTCTTGTATCATTTTTTAACTTTTAGAAAATAAGATAATCTTTTTTTTTTTCTGTTCTTTCTTTTTTATTTAGCAATAAAGAACAAAAAAAAAACATAGAAATACATATCTTTTAAAATCATTGTTGTGTTTTGTTACTATCAGCTGAACCCATCTACTTCTCTCATTGGACTTCAGGGAACAGACCATATTCTAAGTGAATATGAAATGAAAGAATAGTACAATTCGCACTGTAAATAACACACTACAATTTTGTGACCYGTTAAAAAAAAAAAGAGAGAGATTTTCTGAATTGAAAATTGATATTCTTACTCAATTTACAGTCAATGTAAGTGGAAATTCATCTCTTCCTTTATTAAAAGTACAGGATAAGCTAAAAAGTCATTCCTTAATTTTACCCACAGTACAATTTTTCTAACAGGTTTGTCTATGAAAGCATTAAACACTAGCAAAGGAYTTTTTTTTCTTGAGTGTGCTTTTGTGTCTGAGCAACCTTGCTTTGGCAGAGTGATAAATAAATGACTTACTAAGGCTCTAATAWCTCTGTTTTTCATAATTAGTATTCATCCTTGATGAACTCAGTTGATACCGTGGGACTTTTAACACAGGTAAATAGGTCTTGACATTTCTAAATACTTTTGCTTGACCTCATATAGAAACATAATTATAATCTAGACTCTTCCTGCAAGAAGGTCCCTCCCACTGCCATTTGTGTTCAAGGAAAAATYAGGCAGTTAGTCAAACCAGAGCAAATCTTGTGCCAAGACGTTATTTTTGTTAGCCCTTCTACTTGTTCTCAGGGATGGTGTGGCCTGGATGGGAGTGGATGGGAATGTGGTCTGGATRAGTGCACAGTGAGGTGGATCGAGAACTGTCTGGATGGCAGAGCTCAGAGAGTGGTGATAAATGGGGCCGAGTCCAGTTGGACGCCTGTGGCCAGTGGAGTCCCCTAGGGGTCAGTACTGGACCCGGTGCTGTTCAACCTGTTCATCAATGACCTGGACGAGGGCACCCTGAGCAAGTTTGTGATGACACCAAGCTGGGTGGAGTGGCCGACACTCCGGAGGGCTGTGCTGCCATCCAGAGGGACCTGGACAGGCTGGTGAGTTGGGCAGAGAGGAACCTCATGAGGTTCAACAAGGACAAGTGCAGGGYCCTGCACCTGGGGAGGAATAACCCCAGGCACCAGTACAGATTAGGGGTCAACCTGCTGGAAAGCASCTCCACRGAGAGGGACCTGGGAGTCCTGGTTGACACCAAGTTAACCATGAGTSAGCAGTGTGCCCTCGTGGTCAAGAAGGCCAATGGGATCGTGGCCTGCATCAGGAGGAGTGTTGCCAACAGGTCAAGGAAGSTGATTCTGCCCCTCTCCTCAGCTCTGGTGAGGCCGCACCTGGAGTACTGTGTGCAGTTCTGGGCTCCCCAGTACAAGAGGGATGTGGAGCTTCTCGAAAGGGTCCAGAGAAGGGCAACTAAGATGATTAAAGGAATGGAACATCTCTCGTATGAGGAGAGACTGAGTGAGCTGGGCCTGTTTTCTCTGGGGAAGAAAAGGCTCAGAGGGGATATGATTAAYATGTATAAGTTCATGAAGGGGGAATGTAGGAAAGAAGGGGACAAGCTCTTTTCATTGGTGGCCAGTGACAGGACAAGGGGCAATGGGTGCAAGGTGAAACACAGGAAGTTCCATCTGCGAGTGAGGAGGAACTTTACTGTGAGGGTGACAGCCCTGGCACAGGTTGCCCAGGGAGGAGTCTCCTTCTTTGGAGGTCTTCAAAACCCGCCTGGATGCCACCCTGTGCCACATGCTCTAGGTGTGCCTGCTTGAGCAGGAAGGTTGGGCTAGATGATCTCTAGATGTTCCTTCCAAACTTAACCATTCTGTGATTCTGTGAAGGTAAAATTCATACCTGAGTGTATGTGTCTATTAAAAAAAAAAAAAAAAAAAATTTTATTTTAAATTAATTCAAGCTTCTTTCTTTTAGGGGATTCTTTTTCCAATCTGTGTCTGAATGTTTACCTTCTACTACAATGTAGTGGACCTTAGTATATTTAAAAGATCCTTCTGCCAGAAGAGTTTGGTTTCAGTACACAGAAGGTTAGATTCCTCCATGCAGAAATGTTTTCTGTAACTATGAAAAGCTGCTGGCATCTCCAGCACCTGTGTATTCATGGCCACAGATCATCATAATTGACTCTCTCTGCTCTGCTGGTTTAATCACCAGGAAGAGTTTGCTTATAGAACGAGTAGTCAGATTTTATACCTTATTAACTTTGTTGCATTACAGTGCCAGTGTTGCACAACTTCAGTTAATGTGCTGTCTGTCTTCTATGACCTCTCTGACTTTCTTCCAGCCCTCCTTTCAGAATTTATCCTTTTCATCAACCCTGCAGACCGAAGGTTGCACAGGATGCTCCACGGCTGGCTGAAAATGACAACAAAGAGTTCTGGACAGTCTATAGAAGAAGTAGAAGACCAGCTGAGGTAGCAGATGTCGCAAATTATGAGCATCTCCTAAGGATCATAGGTGTTCACAGAGGACCTAAGTAATCTTATTCAGTCACTGAGACATAGAACAACTCTATTAAAAATATTTATATCTGCATGRGGACATATTCGTATGGGTACAGGAGCATAATATAGAGATCTTTGACCCAGGGGAGACCTGGGAAAGTCCATGTAACTTTGCAGAGAGTCACACTCTGCATATGTGGTCTTACCCAGTTGGGCTATCAAGAAGTCTAGCTATGTTAGCTGTGAATGCTGATTGTCCCATCTAATAATTCCTCTCTCTGGGCAAGAATTCAATACCACACAAAATACCTTACCCTCCTTTTTATTTCTCCTACTTTTTATTTCTGTTTAGTAGAACTAACTATTCTTTGTATAAACTGAATAATGTCTTACACTGCAAAAGTCTTTTCCAACCATAATGATTCTATGATTCTAGTATTTCTAATCATAAGAAGGCTCCAATGCTTGGCATGATACTTCTTCATGAATGTATTTCCCCATTTCTCCCTGTACCAATCTGTGGACAAAAGTTAAGGTTTTTAAAACTACTTCGGTTTCATATGGATGTCTTCTTAAAAAGATATTGAGAAAGCAGCACTGTTGATATACAACTGGCCTCTGCTCAATTTGCTCAGAGGTTCTTCCTGTGCCCCCTCATGACCATTAATAGCCATGCCCACTTGCTCTATTATGAACTAAAAACATGAACACGGATTTTAAGAATAATTTTATACATGATCTTATGCCATGAGTCAGCATAGCTCCTCTGAGATATACTGTGATAACTATCTTAAATCTTTACCTATCTACAAAGAAAAACTATATAAATATAAATTTTATTCAGACAATATCTGAGCTGATGTGAAAGTGTTCTATGTTGGCCTCATTCTTTCATGTGTAAGGAGTGTGACAACTCAGTTGACTTGCCCTTTCTTGCTAGATCTCCTGGCTAGAATTGATTAAAATTGAACTGAAATCTATCTTTACTGGGGAGGAGTTCCTGGCTTTTCTAGTCTGTTCTCTGGCATCCTTGACACTGTTAACTGTGCAAAATCACTTGTCTCAACTACAAAGGAAATAATTATTCTAGGGTAATGTGAGGCTCAACTCATCAAAATTTTTACCAAAGATGTTTTGTGATCCTTAGATAACAACTACCGTAGATGACAATCTGTGCTTTATTTGCAACAATTACATAGAGATGAAACCACATTCGTAACAAGAAATCACATCCATGAATGCACATGTGCGATGTAGATTAAAAATGTAAAAGCATACACTACTTATCCCATGATCTAGTAAGGACAAAAATGTTTTGGTATACATGACCATTTGCAAGCTTTGAGTACCTCAACAAAATAGTCAAATCAGATAAGAAATTAAAAAAATAAAAATAAACAAAAGAGAAACATAAAAATCTGTGTGTCTTTTATCATTAGGCAAGTTAGATCTTAGGCATTAGGCAAGTTAGTTCTGGGCACCCCAGTATAGGAGGGACGTGTTGCTTCTGGAGAGGGTCCAGAGAAGGGCAACCAGGATGATTAAGGGAATGGAACATCTCTCGTATGAAGAGAGGCTGAGTGAGCTGGGCCTGTTTTCTCTGGAGAACAGACGGCTCAGAGGGGATATGATTAATATATATAAGTTCAGGAAGGGAGAATGCAGGGAGGAAGGGGACAGGCTGTTCTCACTGGTGGCCAGCGATAGGACGAGGGGTAATGGCCACAAGCTGAAGCATAAGAAGTTCCGTCTCCAGGTGAGGAGCAACTTCTTTACTATTAGGGTGACAGAGCAGTGGAACAGGCTGCCCAGGGAGGTTGTGGAGTCTCCTACTCTGGAGGTCTTCAAAACCCGCCTGGATGCCGCACTGTGCCACATGCTGTAGGTGTGCCTGCTTGAGCAGGAAGGTTGGACTAGATGATCTGTAGAGGTCCCTTCCAACCTTAAATATTTTGTGAATCTGTGAATTCTGTGAATCTTTCTTGGTAGGACTGATATTGCATCTCACAGTCACACTGATAATAAACTGTAAACCAGACTGGGATGCTTTATGGGACATCCTAATCCTGAGCCACAGTTGTGACTGTTCAGACTGTTGCAGTCTTGATAAGAAGGCATTAGTCTAGTGTTTCTCCTAAAGCACTGAACAATGTCAAGCAACTGCTCACTGATAAGCTACTTGGGCAGTCTTACAGTTAATTACAGTTCATTATACTATAGGTGACTTGCATTAAATCAGACAGAATTGGAAACGCTTGTGCCACACAGAGAACAGCTGAACAAGATTATAGGCATATTTTTTCTTAAGGTCTTTAATGGATCAAAATGTAATTCTGATACCATTTCAAACTGCAATATAGTAATTGAAATAAACTAAAGTTTGTTCAGCTTTATGTATCAGGGAGTTCTGAGAGAAGCAAGAATGGCTTACAAAAATTTTTCTGGTGGTCAGACAGAAAGCAGTTTTACTTTTTAAGAGAAAAAAAATTAGAAGATGAAATTAGTAACGACCAGTAAAATAGCAATGTTGATAACTTCCCTCTATTGCTATTGGTGGGAAAAAAGAAAAAAGAAAAAAAAAAAAAAAAAGCATGTTATTTTGAAGCAAGATAAACTGGAGTTTATCAATATTTATTTGATAGGCTAAGGTATGATCTTCATCTTTAGTCCTTTGAAACCAGTTTAGTTAAGTAAGATAGTGTAAGTATGGTTGGCCCATCCCAGAGGGAAAATTTGCATGTGACAGCCTTTAAAATGCACTTTGTCAGGAAGCTATTTATAAGAAATGCTTACTTCAACAATATAGATCACAAAAATAATATATATATTATTTACATCATCTGTTTGTTCTTTGTCTATTATTTTCTACAGAGAAAAAAAAAAAGACAGAAAAAGACTTATTTTCCACTACTGAAGTTATTTATAATAAACATTTTTTTTCTAAAATAAGGTGGGATCCCTGCCCACAAAATACCTTTAAATTTTGTCATGTACTGTCTGTGTTGTCAATACCAAGAAATAAATAATAACGATTATTTAGTCCTTGATCCATCTTTTTTTTTTTTTTTTTTTTTTTTTTTTT
>NW_020455459.1:1165868-1169712 GCF_003342845.1 Nothoprocta perdicaria
AATTTTATCTGGGAATTTTTCAAGACTGAGGTTTAAAATCTGGATTAAAGGAATTCCCCTCCTGTGTTTAATAGCCCAAATTACTAGAGGATGTGGACAGCTTAGTTCCTCCTCTATTTCTCTGAAGATCTCTCCAATAAAGCTGGAGAATTAGTATCACCACAAGAAGTTTTTATATGAATAATTAGAAAATTGTTCTTTTATGTGAGTGTGTTTTCCCTTTTTAATTTTTTTTTTCTCTAAAATGTGTTCCACTGCTTTCTTGTTTTGTTTTGTTTTCTCTTACAATAAGAAACTAGTCTGATTTCTGGATCACAGGAAAACAAGTGCTTAAATTTAAATCAATAAATATACAGATTGAGGAAAAGGGTATGTCGTTATTTGCTCACACTAATCCAGAAATGCGTAAATTGTACACTTTTGCACTGAACTGCTAACAGTTTCACGTGACAAAAAATACGACAAGGAAGAGAATAAGAACAATTATTTAAATAACTAGTGAGGTAGAAGCATCCACTTTAGCAAGATACACCTGAAATCAATCCATCGGAGTGGGAAAAATTAAGCAAACACCTGCATCTCTTTATGCAATGGCTTGGAAGAATGAGTAGTGAACCCTCAAAAGGCTCAACTGTTAATCTGAGATAAATCTGCTAAAGGCTGTGAAAGGGTCTGCCTTGCATTATAGCCTTGCAATAACATCCAGCTGACTTGGTTGAGTTTTACTGAAGGTAGCCTCTGTCTGTTTGTAATCACAAGATGTTTGGGTGGACTTCCACAAATTCTGTAAATTGTGCTGCCTTCATTCAGTCTTTCTAGGAACACAAGGCAGATCATAATACATGGGACTACAATAGTAAGACCCTGGGGCTCTCTTAGATCTTCCTCATTAATGTCTAGACACTAGGAGAGAAATAGCAGATCTGTGCACCTTTTCTTCTGGGCACTGCTCTCCTACTAATGTGTGCAGCTAGCTACTCATGGGAAAAGGAAGGCACAGTGGGGCCCTAAAAGTGCATGGGAATTTCAAAACAAAAAATATTTTAAGAAAAATAATGAACATTTGAACTTTTGAATCTCTTCAAATCCAGTACCAAAATAACTATAATGAGTGCAAATTTCTGTAAGGAGGGATAAAACCATCCAAGATCCATCCTTTCTCTCCTAATGATATTTTTCCATCCAAACCACAGGTTATTTTGGAAACTCTGGAAGTCAGCCTATGAGGAGTAGACAAAGTATAGGTGCAAATGAAACTATTTTTTTCATGATAATAGCACTGATCAAAAACAACTTGATGGATTTAAAATATTTAGTTTATCTGCTCTTCCTCCCCTTCTTATATTAGCATAGTAATCTGCCTTTCTGGTTCAAATGCAACCTTTGTAGTTTTATTTTGCAGTATTTTTTGTGATGTCTTCTGCCCTTGTCTATATTTGAAATGCAACAGAAGATTTCAGAGAACAACAGAACTACATAAATCCCCCCTTAAATCCTTCAATCTTTATATAATATCCCTGCATTAATGTTTGTAAACCTAATAATGGGATAAAGTCCAATCATTTATGGCTACATTTACAATTCAGTTCTCAGCTAACGTGAAGATGAAAAGTAGGATTAATTTCCAGCCCTAAGAACTGGTGTTTAGCTACAGGAGCTGTCAGTAGTCAAAGTGTGCTTTGATCAGTGGATATACCAAAATGTAAAAGTGTGGGAAAGATCAAAATGGTCATTTCTGAAATAGCTTGTTTGACATAAAGTTTAAAACCACTTAAAATACATCCGTATATTTCTTCTAAATCTTTTCAAAAGGTAAGCTGCCTTGCCATTCTGCCTGGTCCAGGAGGAGTTGACAAACTATTCTTCCCCATCCTGTCTCGTTGAAGCTAAAAAAATAAGAAGGCACCAGCCTTGGCGTCTTTATGCTGAGGGTAATTTGACAGCGTTCCTGGAGGTGAGATTCTTATCCTATGCACTGACCCATGGTAGCAGAATGGCAGTCTGATCTGGCAGATAAACAAGTCTGTGACAAATAGCACTGACATCCTTGTCAAAAGAAAAGACATGACTCAGACCTGATATCTGTGTGCAGACTGGGGCTAGCTTTCTGTGACAAATGATTTTAGTCTGACAGCATGTTTCACTGCTTGAACTTTCATCTATCAAAACAAGACGCAGGAGCACAGGGACACAGACAAGAAGGGAGAGCTGGAGAAAGCCACAGACAGAGCCATCCACCCTGGTCTGCTCTTTTATATCAGTAGTCACTTTTTTTTTTTTTTTTCCTCTCTGCATCATCTTACTTTTATCAATCTCTGGTGAATATTTTAATTCTCCTTCCTGTTTTCTTTTTTTAATAAAATTAAAAAACACAAGGTTTTTATTTAGTTATTTAAGGATGTGTGAAATTCTGAAAAAAAAATCTCTCAATCTTTCACAATGCAGGACACTGAATTTCACTCACCTATGAACAAAGTCTAATAGTTAGTGATGGATTAATGCATAATTGGTTTGTGGCTAAAGACTAATTTGCAGACGTTCACTTAGTCTTGACTTGAAGTCATCAGCAGGTAGAGAACCGACACCAGGCAGTTTGTTCTGGCAGTTAATCACCATTCACCCTTCAGTTTGGATCTAGATTCCTAATAAGAATTTTTCTGCCTTCAACTTCCAGCCATCAATTCTTTCTAAGCTTTTCTGCACCAGATTAGCGTTACTCACTGGGCCAAACAAAGGAGAAAACCATGACCTTGGATTAATGTGTGTCTATATTGTGATTAAGACTGAGCAAGAAGGGGGAAGGGGAGTGTCATATGGACTGGGCAATCAATCCCATACAACCTAAGTCAATGGCTGTCCAAGAGGGCTATGGCAGTGGAGAAGTATGGCTAGGGCGTGATTATAGAGGGCTCACGCCTCCTGGGAAAAGTTCAGGCTCGATTACCTCCCTGCAGAGCTTAAACACCAATGCGCGAAGCATGGGAAATATGCAGGATGAGGCACGTACCCGTGGGGTGGCAAATGAGATGGTGCCTGATGGCCCGTCACACCACCCACAGCAATCTAGAGCTGTGACCTGTGAAGGGTCCTCTGGGACTAAAGAGGACATAGGGCAAAATAGGAGAACTTCTGAGAGCCCGCCCAGTCAGGCTGCAGCTGTCCCGACAAGGAGGAGAGGCACGTTGGGAGCCCCGCTCAAATGCCTCTACATAAACACACGCAGCACAGGGAATAAACAAGAGGAATGGGAGATGCACCTGCGGCTACGGGGACATGATCTCATCGCAATTACTGAGACATGGTGGGACAGCTCCCATGACTGGAATGTGGCCATGGAGGGCTACAGGCTTTTTAGGAGGGACAGGGCAGGAAGGCGAGGTGGCGGAGTTGCTCTTTATGTGAGGGCGCAACTGGAATGCATAGAGCTCAGCATAGGGGAGGATGGAACGTGAGTAGAGACCCTGTGGGTGAGGATAAAGGTGCAAGCCAGCAGGGGCGACTCGGTGGTGGGAGTTTACTACAGGCCTCCTGACCAGGACGAGGAAGTGGACAAAGCCTTCTGCAGGCAGCTGCAGGAAGCCTCCTGATCACAGGCCCTGGTCCTCCTGGGGGACTTCAACCACCCTGATATCTGCTGGGAAAACCACATAGCCAGGAACAGACAGKCCAGGAGGTTCCTGCAGAACATTGCAGATAACTTCTTGACGCAGGTGGTTGAGGAGCCAACAAGGGGAGGGGCGCTGCTAGACCTGATACTAACAAACAGAGATGGTCTAGTGGCAAATGTGAGGGTTGGGGGCAGTCTGGGCTGCAGCGACCACGAGATGTTGGAATTCACGATCCG
>NW_020455460.1:0-1693 GCF_003342845.1 Nothoprocta perdicaria
TCCAGCCCCCCTGCATCCAGCCCCTCTGCATCCAGCCCTCCAGCCCCCTGCATCCAGCCCCCTGCATCCAGCCCTCCACCCTCCCTGCATCCAGGCTCCTGCATCCAAACCTCCAGCCCTCCTTCCATCCCTCTCTCTATTCCTCCCTGCATCCATCCCTCTATCCCTCCCCCCTCCCTTCTTCATCTTTCTCCTCCATCCCTCCATCCTTCCCTGAATCCATCCCTCCATTCCTCTTTCCATCCCTCACTCTATCCCTCCATAAAACCATCCCCTCCATCCTTCCCTGCATCAATCCCCCCCATCCCTCCCTCTTTCCCCCCATCCCTCCCCTCTCCCTCTCTCCTTCCCTCGCTCCGTGCTGGGCGCTACCTGAGGAGGCAGGAGAAGAGCCCGGCCACCACGGCGGGATCCGCGGGGCTCCTCTTCAGCTTGGCCTTCCACTGCCGCGGCCAGTCCTGCGGGACCCCGGCGGGGTCGGCGGCGGCTCCGCGCCCTGTCCCCGCCACCCGCTGCCACCGCGTCCCGTCCCCAGCAGCGCCACTCACGTGGTCCTGCTCGTACTCGAGCACGGCGGCGTAGAGGGCTCTCTGCTCCTGCTCCTCGGGGGTGAGGGCCGCGCTGCCGCAGAACCTCCTGCGGAGCGGCGCCCGTGGGGCCCCCGGCACCRCACCCGCCAGCGCGGGGGCACCCTGGGGTGCAGGGACACCCCGCGGCGCAGGGACAGCCGGGCCCGGCCCCGCTCACCTGTTGGCGGCCTCCTGCAGCCGCAGCCTCCGCTCCTCCACCTTGCGCTGCAGCTGGGCCAGGCGGTCAAGGCTCCGGCTACCCCCGCGCAGCCCCGGCCCGGCCCCACGTCCGCCCCACGGATGCTCCCTGCGGAGCAGAGCCACGCGGCCCCGTGCCCACGGCAAGGATACGGTCTCCTCCCGCGCCTTGGCTATCACCAGGTTCTCCATCATCTGCCGCTGCAGGGACAGCGTCTGCGGAGCGCAGGGCACGTTGGTGACACCGGCCGAGACCGCGGGGCCTCGCGCCAGGGCAGGAGCGGGGACTGGGCAGGGGGACCGGGCGGGGGGGGACCAGGCACGGGGGCCGCCAGCGCCCAGCAGGACCCTGCTGCCCATTCAGATCCATGATCCCGGTGCTCCCACCCTGCCCCTGCAGGAGCCCGTCCCTTCCCGGGCGGCGGGCTGGGGTTGGTGTGGGGGTCCCGGGGGGCTGCAGAGCGGGCGCCCGGCACCCCACTTGCCAGCGAGGTCTTCTGCAGCGCCTGCCGCGGGTGCAGCCGCGCCAGCCGCGCCTCGTAGGCCGCCTTCAGCTTCTGGTTCTGCAGAGAGGCCTCCTCGAGCGGCGAGAGCTCCCTGCGGGCGCAGCCCTGAGCGCGCGGGCCGCGCGGCGCCGCTGCCACCCACCTGCCGGTGCCACCGGGCTCCGGTGCCACCCACCTGCCGGTGCCACCGGGCTCCGGTGCCACCCACCTGCCGGTGCCACCGGGCTCCGGTGCCACCCACCTCCTGGCGCCGCGCGCCTCAGCGAGCTGCAGCTTCTGGAAGAGCTCGGGCGGCAGGAAGGGCGAGAGCTTCCCGCCCTCGTCCGAGCAGACCCTGCGGTGGCGCCCGCCGGGGCCGGCGCTCCTGCCCGGCGCGGCCGCCGCCGCCTCGGCGCCGCCTGCGGGGGCACGGGCTGAGCG
>NW_020455460.1:3463-4704 GCF_003342845.1 Nothoprocta perdicaria
ATCCCGGCCCCGGGCTCCCCGCAGGATTCGGGGCGCGGGGGACCCCGGCTCCGCTGCCTCTCCGTGGGGCTCAGCCGGGCTCCCCGCGGGGCTGGGCACGGATGCGGCGGGATGCCGGACACCCCCGTCCTGGCCCGCTCCCTGCAGCCCTTCCCTGCGCTCCCGGAGCCCGGGTGCGGCTCGGGCAGCCCCTGCAGAGGGATYATTGGCGCTTACACGTGGGACGGAGCGCGGGCCGGCGGGATCCRCGCCCCGAGGCCTCGGCAGCGCCGGCAGCCGCGTCCCGCCGTTCCCTCGCAGGGCCCGGCCGAGCGCTGAGCACGGGCTACTGCCGCCTGTGCCACGGCAAGTTCTCGTCGCGGAGCCTGCGCAACGCCTTCGGCAAGGTGCCCGTGCCGGGCGAGAGCTCGGGCAAGCAGCGCCGCGTCGACCACGTCTTCTTCACGGACTTCCAGCGGCTCGTGGGGGTGGCGGTGCGGCAGGACCCCGCGCTGCCCCAGTCCGTCTGCAAGAAGTGCCATGCCCAGTTCTACAAGTGCCGCAGCGTGCTGCGCGCCTTCATCCAGAGGGTGAACGCGTCTCCCACGGGCCACAAGGCCAAAGGAAAGTACGTCCCCTTTCTTTGTTCCTTTCTGGAACGGCCGCGCGTTGCCAGGCTCCCCGTGGAGCTCCCGCGCGCCACGTCCCTGCGCCGAGACGCGTTTTGGGTCGCGCGGCGCTAGCGGGTGGCAGCGGCCCCCGCGTGTCCTCGAGCTGCTCACGGGCCCCCCGCTCTTGCAGGAGCAGCGCTGCCCAGGCCCAGCCCGGCGCCGACGGAGCCGCCTCCTGTCTCGGTGAGTAGAGCCGCGTGCCGCCGGCGGCGCGGGCGCCTCGTGCCGCGGCCGTCCTGACCGCGCTGCCTGTCCCCCCCGCGCAGCCGACCTGATCACGTCGAGCCCGCAGTGCCTGCGCAGCCTGGTGGCCTGGGCGCACGCGCACGCGGGCGGCTGCCCCTCGGCGCCCGGCCTGCGCAGCGTGCTCTCCTCCGAGTACTGCGGCGTCATCCGCGCCGTGTGGGGCTGCGGCGACGGCCACGACTACGTCATGGACACCGAGGCGGACTGCAGCGCCGCGCTCGTCGACGGCGCCCTGCCCGTGAAGCGCGAGTGGAACAAGAGCGTGGCGCCGCGCCGCGCCGACAACGGCGCCGGGGCTGCCCCGGCGCAGCAGGCGCCGCCGAGGACGGGCCCTTGCCAGCAGCC
>NW_020455460.1:4824-47278 GCF_003342845.1 Nothoprocta perdicaria
CGCCGCCGAGCCCGGGGGACGGGCCGCCCCCGAGCAGGGACTGCTCCGGCTCGCAGCCGGACTGCGCCGTCCCCGCGCAGGACAGAGCCCTCGCGCAGCCGGGGTCGCCGCTGGGCAGCGCCGCAGGTGGGCGGCTTCACTGCGACCTCCTGCCGGGTCTCTGGGGAAGGGCTGCGACCGGAGGGCTGGCGCAGGGGCTGGCGCAGGGGCTGGCGCAGGGGCTGGCAGCGCTGCTGCTCGCGGAGGACGCTGACCCCAGCCGCAGCGTGCTGGGGGTTCCTCGGGAATGTTCCCTCGGGAACAGCTGTCTCGGGTGCTGACTGGGTGAGTCGCTTCGGGCAAGGAGAGCAGATCCCTGCATCTCATTTCGCCCCTCGGTTCCGTAGCCGACAGGGTGCTGGAGGCGCTGTCTGCGCCGAGGCTGACGCCGCTGCATGCGAGTCCCCGCGGTCCCCACGCCGTGGTCACCAAGGCACAGCGCTGGCCGCTGCTCYCAGGCCGTAAATGCCCCGTGTTTATTTCCGATAAACCCGAACGCGGCCCGTGTGTGAGCAAGGAGGGGCCTTCCCGCCTCGCTGCAGGGTGGTGCAGAGCGGCAGGAGCCTCGGGAGCCCCGTGGGGCTGCGCAGGAGCCTTCCCAGGCTGGCCTGGCTTTTGGGGAGAACTAATTGCTCTGGTGCCGTAATCCGTCATCCAAAAGGGGCGTTTGGGGATTAACACAGACCTTGAATTCCAGGTGCTGGGACCGGTTTAGCTCTGCAGAGATGYGAGGTGGCTGCTGCGGGTGTCCCCGGGGGGAGCCGAGCGGGGCTGGGGGGGCTCGCAGCCCCAGGGCCCCGCGTGCGGATTGACTGGTCGTGCACGCAGGGCCCTGCACGTCTCGGTCCCGGGGTGCGTCCCGGCGGTGCTCCCTGCMTCTCTGCCTTTCATTGTGACCGTGTTCTCCTTCGTTCCTAGGGCAGTTGAGTGGGAAGCAGGTTCTGTCTTCAACGTCGGATGAGCGGGTAAAAGACGAGTTCAGTGACCTTTCTGAGGGGTGAGAGAAGAGTGGGTTTCAAATAGCCTTAATGTCTCTTTGCGAGTGTGAAATGACGAGCCTCRGAGAGCTCTTTCCCCACACGGGACTGCTCCGCGGAGGCGCCTGGAAGCGGCGGCCGATGCGCAGAGCGGTGGCTGCGTCTGCGCGCGGGGCCCGCACGCGCTCACCACGCGCTCCTGCTGCTTCCAAGGATCCGCTCCCGAAGCGACTGCGCAGGGGCAGCCGTCACCGCCCGGCTCTGCCAGCCCTGTCCCTATGCAGGGCTCTCCAGCTCCTCCTGCTTCCAGCCGAATTCCCATTTGCAGCCGCTCCAAACGAGCCCTGGGTGCAGGCTGCCCGGCCTGAGCGCTCAGGGAGGAAGTGGCACATGCAGAAATCCTCCAGTTCCCTCCCAGGGAAAGCTTGTGGAGCTGGAAGCCCCAGTGGCATTTGGACACTGGCAACTGAGCAGTTTTTCTGATCACTGGAATTGGGTGTAATTGCAGAAGATCAAGCTAAAACCTCCAAATGTAGGTAGTTAAAGTGAGACTTGTAGATAGAACGATAATTGCGTGTGTTCGTTGTGAGTCTAAGCTGCTAAGGGCCAAGGGCTGACTTATGTCAGGGTGTCAGCTGCACCTGCCAGCTGTTGCACTGGGAATGCCACGGTGAGCCCCTGCTGCCCCTTTCCTGGTTTTGCAATTGTTTTGTATAGTTTGGGATTAAGAAAATAGAGMGAGAGAGAGTGGCCACTACATCTGAGGAAGTCGTGAGTGACTTACAGCTTAACTAACCCGCGCCAGACACTGATATTACAGTCTTGCTCTACAGAATTATTTTTCACAGTACAGAAAGTGGTGGCAACATTTCTCAACAATAAATCGATCTCTTCGTAGTGGCCACTCTTTTCTCCTTATCGTGTTCCCGCTATTCTTACGGAGCTCTAGTCGTAAGAGGAAATCATTTTGCAGTTTGCTGTATTACCCCAACGCAACTAAAGTCCCAGTGATGATGGGGGAGGAGAAAACGTGAAGCCTCCTGCTCTTCTGTGGGAGAGAGGGATGCGCTGGAAATGAAGGACAAGCGGTGCTGCCGCTGCAGGCAGCAGCCCGTGGGTTGCTGGTGCTGGAGGGTCAGCCACGTGCGGTGTCAGTAACGTGTGTTGTCTTTCCCTGCCAGGGACTTCCTGAGCGAGGATGAAAATGAGAAGAGAAACATGCAGTCCTCAGATGACTCCTTCGAGCCTTACCCTGAGAAGAAGTAAGGGGGTTTCCTGCTCCGAAGCGCAGCGGGGTTAACGGAGGAGGCACGGAGGGGGCTGCCGTGCCCCTTGGCYGGGGGCAGGGGATGGAGCTGAGCAAGTCACCCTGTGCTCTTGGCGGCCTCGGTTCCCTCCTCCCTGCGCTGGGGATAGCGGGCATTCCTGGGGATTCCCTGAGCTGCTGCCAGGGCACAGCGAGGCCGCGCTTGACAGTTGCTGCTGGGAGGAGCACTGCACGTGCTCCTCGAGTGACAGCAAGTCAGGCACCAGCCCGAGCCATCAGCGCAGGGCTGACGTCCAGGCACAAAGACGTGGGAGGATTTAAATCAATGTGAAATACTTAATAATTATTGTTTGTCTTCCTCTCTCCTTCTCTGAGGGTCTCCAGTAAGAAAAGTGACGGCAAAGAAGCTAAGAGGGCAGAAGAGCCCAAAATAAGGAAGAAGCCAGGGCCCAAGCCAGGCTGGAAAAAAAAAATCAAGTGTGAGAGGTAAGAAGGGGGCCCCGGGTGGGCAGCAGCGCCGTCCCGCTGCGCCGGCTGACGGCAGCGCTCTGCTTTGCAGGGAGGAGCTGCCTACCATTTACAAGTGTCCTTACCAGGGATGCACGGCCGTCTACAGAGGGGCAGATGGCATGAAGGTAAGTTCAGCGCTTGCTGCGCATCATCAGCTGTGGCTTTGAGAACCRAAACACAGATTTCATTCACCCGGCGGCTCTGCGGGAGGCAGGGGCTTGTTCTGGGCTCCAAAAAACCCCAGGAGCCGCTGGGGCTCAGCAGCAGCCCTCAGAAACGAGCCCCATTGGGCCCTGTGAAGTCCCTGCAGTCACATGTAGTTTTGGCTGCAATTCCCATTTTTTTCGCAGTGAAAGCACTCAGGTGTAGACCTGTCACGAGGGCTGTCCCGTGGGCTTCGGGAGCCAAGTTTGTCATCAGGGAAAAATCCAGCCCTCGTCTCTCCTGGACCATCAGCTGAGAGCAGCTCTGACCTTTCTTTTCAGAAACATATAAAAGAGCATCATGAGGAAGTTCGGGAGAGGCCCTGTCCTCATCCCGGCTGCAACAAGGTGTTCATGATTGACCGGTACCTACAGCGCCACGTGAAGCTCATTCACACAGGTGCGTCACAGCCGGGCCCAGCACAGGCTCAGGCAGAGGCAGGGGGAGGAATTTGGGCTCCGCTGGCGTCACGGGCAGTTGCCTGCACGTGTTTCGTGTACTAAGATACGGCAGAATTGCTGAGTCTGTCCCCATTTCTGTTGCAGAGGTACGTAATTATATTTGCGATGAATGTGGGCAGACCTTTAAACAACGCAAACACCTCTCAGTCCATCAGATGCGGCACTCGGGAGCGAAGCCCCTGCAGTAAGTGCACCCGGACCCCTGCTCAGCRGGTTATAAGGAGGGGGACAGGAGCAGTCAAAGTTTACAGAGCTAAGGACAGYGACACCACACAAGCTCCATCTGCAGCTGGCAGTAGCAGGGCGGTATCATGGCCCTATGTGGACTGCACTGGGTTTTACAGCRGGTATCCTTTAGGGAAGATGTCTCTGGAGTCACTTTGGGAGGTTGTTCGAAGCCCCAGAGCACCCAGGGCTGCTGAGGAAATCCAGCTTGAAGCATGCAGCTCCTGTGGCCAAATTTCATAACTTCTGAGAGCAAGTATCGAAGGGCAGGATTTGTSTAATGTTGAATATGGACATTTCAGGCAAAGGGAAGCCTGTAGTACCTGAAAAGTTGAGGTGTTTTGTTGTAACCTCTGCCCCTTGCAGGCTTTCCTATTTCTTGGAATGTGTTTTGCTGTCCTGGTACCACATGTGCTCAGTCACGGTGTATTAGACTCAAATGCTCACCCTCTTCCACGCTGTCTGCTCTGGCACTTGCTGCCTTTTCTGAGGGAGCCCTTTGTCTGATCCTGTTGCACTTGGGGCTTGGTGCGAGGCCGCTGCTTGTCTTGCAGGTGCGAGATCTGCGGCTTCCAGTGCAGGCAGCGAGCGTCGCTCAAGTACCACATGACCAAACACAAAGCCGAGACGGAGCTGGAATTCGCCTGCGACCAGTGCGGGAAGCGCTTCGAGAAGGCCCACAACCTTAACGTCCACATGTCCATGGTGCACCCTCTGACCCAGACTCAGGACAAAGCCAAGGCACTGGAGCCAGAGCCCATTCTCCTCCTAACTACTTCAGGGACTGCAGAAAGCCAGGCTGTAAAGCCCGAAGTGACTGCGCAGCAGGAGCCCACCTGAGGAGCGCTGGGCAGCTTGCCCAGGCCAGCCTTGAAGAACCCGTACAGCCGAGCGGAGGCTTTTAATCTCCGTTTTAGTCTCCCCAAGAACTCAGTGAAATTAGCTTCAGCTTGCTCAGAAAAAGCTTGTTCTCATGCTGTGATTCTCCATGCTCACGTCTGATTCAGCAGTGTTGTACTAAGAGTCTGTCTGCTCCGAGGGGACAGGTCTTTGGCAGCGCCCCGTTGTTGTCCCCTTCCCCAACACACACAGTTGTAGAAACCAAGCTGTCCCACAACTGTTACCTACCTGCACGAGCTGCTGCCTGTCTCTAACTGCCCTTGGGGGCAGTGAGGGTGCATAGGACAGTGGAGAAACTTAAGCAGACATTTTGTTTTTGAAAGAATTATGATTCCCAAAGCAAGTCTAAAATGAAATTTGTAACCTACTTTTTATTGTAACAAAAGCTTCATGGTTATGCTTGTAATAAATTATTTACAAAGTAATTTCCATGAAACAGCACTAGTAAGAAAGGTAGCGGCGTGTCTGTGGCTGCCGCCCTCATGCTGTCCCTACGGGCAGCATCTTCYGCTCAGTTCTGCTTCCCTGTGGTCACTGTCACTCAGAACAGCTCCAGCTCTTCATCSAGCTCCAGGRCTGCAGCAGCCCTGGACAAGTGCASGAGGGCACCTCTCAGCTCTGGGTCAATCTTTTCACACGTGTCCAGTAACTAGGGACAGGGAGAACGTCTGGTATTAGACCCAGTCTTGCTTCCTCAAAGCAAGGCAGAGCAACACCAGATCACCTTGCTGCTTCTGAGCAGACTGCAGCATGAGGGAAGCTGGTGCTGACTCGCACAGAAAAAAACAGGGTCTCCTGGCTGAAACTACCGTGGTTGCAGGAATTTCAACACCTGCCACTTACCTGTGCTTGGTATTTCCCCTAGGAGCAAGCATTAAGCAAGGCGGGGGGGGGACTGCAGCAGAAGGAAGTGTTTATGGGTGCTGAGAAAGACTGAGCCTGCAGCCCGAGGGAGCAGMGGTGGCTACTGCACTAGCTGGGCAGCAGGCGCCCTCCCCTGGTCCAAACTGCCTCACRGAGCTGGCCGTTCATGTCCCAGGCTAAAGAACAGCACGTACCGGCTGAACCGATCCAAGGCTTCTGGGGGGGCAGCGTGGAATTGCAGCGAGCAGGAACTGACGGGCCTTGGTGATCACTTCCAGGGAATCCACCTGGAAGAAGCACRGCAGATCAGGACCCAAACCCCTAAAAGGCGCCACTCATAAGAGCAAGATGGGAGCCRCCACGCTGCACAGTGCTCTGTGTGCAGGGTAGGCAGCTCACATGTTTGATGACTACATCAATTCCCAGGTCCTGCCCAAGCAGGACAGCACCTTAGTTTAACCATGTGCTTTCACCAAAGGCRGGAGGAACAGAATAAAAAAAGGGAGGGAAGAAAAGATGGAACTTTACTCACGTGCTCTGCAAGGCCCGGGCCTTGTCCTGCCTTATCGGCCTGTGGCAGATCTTCCCCTTCCAGAAAGAGCTGCAGCAGCTGCATGTACAGATGGAGTGCCACGCAGAGGAAGGCTGGCTCTCTCGTGAACAGCTCTTGGCGAAAGCCAGGGATAAGGCTAGAGGCAATCACACAGGGTCCAGTCAGTGCTGGCTCCATGTTATACTCAAAGCCAGGCAACAGCACAGGACGAGCACARCAGACGCTGCCGCTGCCGTCCCTTTCACCTTCCTGCGGGAAGGCAGGTTGCTCCGCTGCCCGGAGCATGGAACAGCCATGGACCTGTTCCTTCAGAGCACGAAGCTCGTGGGGAAACTGCTCCAAGAGGAGTGCCTGAAGAGCAGCCCTGCCCCAAGAGCATCTTCGCCTGCACAGCCCACCTAAGAGCTCATCTCACTTGCAGGCCAGCTGAACAACTACCTTCCTATCAGCTGCTGAACATGCAAACCACTAACCACATCCTTCCTCCCAAACAAAGTCCTTCCGAGACCAGCAAGACATACCTGTAGAAAGCAACAGGCAGGAGCCGGAGGTGATGGTCCGATGCTGCACTGTGCAGAATACGGTATTTTCTAGGGACTGCAAAGAGCAGAAAGAAGAATCAACCATCTTTAGTGATCCTCATGTCACACCGTGTACTTCTACAGCAGCAGAGAGGCAGCAGCTTCTTCCCAGCCCACAATAAAASACAACATCTGGGTGCAGCGAATCCCTGGAGAAGCTCTTCCCTCTAAGGCTCTCTTCCAGGTGAAACTACTGAGTTTTGGTCAYTCTCAGTTACCAGCATCTGCAGGGCACAAGCAACGTGTTCCTACCTCTTACAAAAATGTTTGTTCTACACTGCTTACAAGGGCCCATCAGCTCCTGCTTACGACTACCCTCTTACATCAAGATCAACCATTGCCACCCTGCAGYGAGCTCTTCCACCCCTCGGAGGCAGAGCTTGCTCACCTTTTTCTCCCAGCTGAAAGAGAACTGGCCAGGAGACACCTCTTTCTTCCAGGCACCGCAAGATCTCCAGGGACCATTCCAGAGACTTCTGAAAATCCACTCCTTCCTGGGTGTCAGAAAGAACATGAATAGTTTTAATCACACTGAAACAGAAAGGAAGGAGAACAGAGCATTTCATTTGTGTGATAAGTGCTTAACTTTATCCGCAGTCTTTCCTYGCTTAGCACGGTCACAAGCTACCAGCTCCTGAGCACACCCTYGCCAACTGTGCCCAGCACAGGCCACTCCAAGTCCTGCGCCCACCCCATCCTGCTCTCTGCAGCACACTCTTCCCTCTCATCCTAATGACAGCATGGCCTGGGTCTGGATGGGGGTGGCAAGGGGAACACATTATTCATTTTACTTGAACAAACAGATTTTGGGGGGGGTAATTCCAAGTTCTTACCCCAATGACTCTCTCTGGAGGAGACTAGAGAAAGTGAAACTGCAAGACTGTTTTCAACTTACTGTTTTCAATTTGAATTTACGCCCTAGTCCCATCTGTTTGGTGACTACACAAATGGTTGCAGTTGAGAAACAGCAAAGGGACAGAAACAAACATTCATGTGCAGGAAGATGTTTAGGGCGGACAGCTGCTGAAAGGAACCTGTCAGACCATCTTTGCTCCCTTGTTTAGTAGTGTTAATTGACCCAGAAACCCGCGYTCCTCCTCATTTGGAATCCCTTCCCATGTGAAATACCAGGCATGTTTCCAGCCAGAAAAAAAAAGTGTTTTATTAGATGTGAAATGCTACACCAAAGCCAAGATACGAGAGTTCAAGCACTGGCCAAGAGGTATAAAGGAAACTGAAAACAGTGAGTCATGCAGGAAGACAAATAAAAGCTACCATAGTAAAGAGGGAGATAACATCAGTTAGAAGAGAATAGTTTAATCTGATATGAACAGAAAGACTTTCACCAGGCTCTGTCTGGGACTTTGCTGATCTCTTCCTTGTGGCTGAGCAACTACCAGCCTTCAGAGCAGTGACACAAAGCGTTTCAGGCAGCAAGCCAAGCGGATCAGACACATTTAGTGTCACAAGAATTCCCCAAGGGCTGAATTTACCTTTGGTGCTATTTTTGCAGAGATAAGATCCAGGAGYGAGAAGAACAGCAGTGAAACCAGAAGCTGCAAGGGGAAGATTGCCTGTTAGTTACATCTGCAGTGATGACTCAGAACTTGCACTTTCCCATCAGGAAATAACAGTTCACCCAGTGTGTTCCCAGCAATGACCTGGGTAAACTACAAGCTGATCCCATGACATTTCCTCTTCTCATGCAGGGAGATCTGCCCTTTAAAGCTGTCCCTCACCTGACGTGATTCGGCATCTGACCTCCCACCAGTCTTGAAGCCCACACAGATCTGCACAATTCCACTGAAACTGGAGCAGTTTCAGGGGAAATTCAAAACCAGGCAGCTGCTACAATCGGCTGGACACCTAGTTACACTCAGCCCTCCCACTATTCTCATTCTTTCTGTTTTCCTCCTCCTCTTTTAAGGCATGCTTTTGAGACAGAAATAGTTTTTATTGCACGTGTACTAAGTTAACCTATCAACTCAGGGACAGCCATCACTCAATCTCTGCAACACTCTGTCCAGCTTTGTGATTTTCTTGTTTTTTGTTTTATTTTAAGCAGCTATTTAAAAGTTCTTTCCAACTTCCCAGAACCTAAGTTAAAAGTTTAAATTCGAAGCAACTTTGCCTCTAGGAAAAATATGTAGTAATTGGACATTTCCAGCTACATTCTGTGAATTAGCCACCAGCAAGATTTTCCAACAGGGTTGAGAGATAAAACAGTCATTTCTCAGGTGAGGATGTTCTCCTTAATAGTGGAGAAAAGCAGACGTGTGAAATGTGCCCAGTCTTGCCTGCTCTGTCTCAGTCCCCAGCCTCTTCAGTGCATCTCTCACTCTTCCCCGCGCCGACTGCTGCTGAACAGCAAAATGGAGGAAGGCAGCAGAAATCCAGGGTGGGCCCGAGACAGGGAAAACTGCTTCTGAGGAAAGGAAGCTAGGAAACAAAAAGAGCATGGGATAATTCGGGAGAAAGAATCCTCTGGGAGAAGCAGTGAATGAAGAGGGAAAGCAGGGGCTTTGATAGAGATATTCAAGTTTGTGGTGGGAGACAAACCCCGAACCTTTTCTCCTACTTTTCTCCTGAGGTTGGATGCTAAACAGTTAATAGATAAATAAATAAAACACAGAAAACACAATTTTAATCAGAGATTGGGTAGGCAATTAGCTGTATGCACTTGATACAGAAGTATGTGATTTTTCRTTGCAAACATTTCCAATGAGATTTTTATATTAAATCCCCAGCTTTTTTGGGGGAAAAACTGCAGGATCCTGCACAGAAGCAGGCAGTAGTTTTAAGAAACCAGAGATTCACTAAATCCAGAAAGCAAAGGGTGCGGCAGCTGAGCAAATGACTCAGTGCTGGGCTAAGGACTGTTTCCAGTGTTTAACTAACAAGGACTCTGCCTTCCAATCTCCTCTAAAAACGACTCTTTTTCCTTATGGTGAAACACTTTGACCTATATTACATGAAAGGCCAGACTGAATAATTATAACGACCCACTTTGAGCTAGAGGGGAAGAAAACCTCCACAAAGGAATCTGTGCAGCTGTCCTCCAAGCTGCAGCGCACAGCAGCAACTCCCAGCGCTGCTGAACCTGGTCTGCCTCGGAGCAGCCCGGCTAACCCCGAGCCCCGGGGCCCGCGCCGCGCTGCTCACACGCACCTGGCCGCCGCGCTCCGGCGTTCCCGCAGCGCCGCCAGCGCCGCCGCGAGCGGCGCTCCGAAGAGCCTCTGCCACTGAGAGCAAAGCACCGGCTCCAGCCTCGGCCACCACAGCTACCAAGAGAGCCAGACACCGACTGCATTAGTGGTGGTAGAATAGGGGACAACATAGGGCTTGAAAAATCCCTACCCCCACGTCCCATAGCTCACATAACGTTTAAAACGAGTGTTTTGAACCGGTATTAAAGTTTCACCTAACACTTGAAATAAACACCAGTGAAATATGAACAGTTACCGCTGCAGAGAAAAGGACAACGGGACACTGGGTCTGACACGWTGTCAGGACATCATTGACCTCTTCTGCTGGTTCTTCACAGTCCAGGCTGGCATTCAGCAGGCCCTGCAAGAGGGTAAATTGCAGCATGAGCACAGGCAYGCTGTATTCATGGCTCTTAAGTACCTTGCAAAGCTATTTGCAAACCAGCAAAGACAACTCTAGGGGTCAGCATGGCTCTATGCAAAAGAAATATGCGCCCAAGACCTGCTCTTCCTCCCACCAGCTCTGCTGTATTACATTAAAGGTAACTCTTCCACATCCCTCCTGCTACTTCGCTTCACATTCCTGGATCACTGCTCTTTGGATTCATATYTGCACCAGTTCTCAGAACAACAGTACAAAGAGCACATCTCTCACTTCCCAGAACAGCACATAAGCAGGCTTCCTGGCAAAGGAAAAAAAATCCTACTGTCTTAYAGGGAAAATAAAGCAGAATGACAAAAGGAGCTGTTACCCTGAAGAAGTGAGCAGTGATATCATAGGAGAGCGCATACCCTCTGGAGCAGRCGTTCTTCTGTAGTAAAATAAGAAGATTTGGGGGGAAAAAAATGATGTTATTTCTTTCCCTTTTGAATTATGATTTCTTTAACCATTTTGGATGCTCTGCACAATGGGAGTCAGAGCACACACACACCCTCTGCGATCCCAGGAATTGATTCTGATTAGAGAAACTTCATTTCTACATGAAGAGCCCTGCCCAGACCGTGCTGGGCAGTCCCAGCACTAAGAAAGAGCTTCAGTCCTGCTTGACACACACTGCAAGTGGCAAAACAGTTTGATTAACAGTCAGTTAACGAATAGGGGATTCTGGCTGTGCCTAACAACAGTGCAAGAGCTTAACAAAGCCATGAGTCAAGAATAAACAGGAATGATGGCTATCTCCAGAGCACAGAACAGTGAGAGACTGCAGTTCAACTGTTCTACTCCGAAGAAGTCATAGTGACGTTTCAAAACATTCCTTTAGTGCATATAACACAGGACAATGGTTTAAGGCCCCAGCACAAGAGAAATCAAAGAGTTCAGACTTGGTCCATTCCCCAAGGATTCTCTCTCAAACAGCATAAAGTGACCATCACAAATGCAATTCCAGGAAAGCAGAAGTCATCCCAGAACAAAGTGCCACAGGGTCATCTGCAGAGCTGGGGTCTGGAAAGACTCCGTGATTCTGTGATAAGGACCCGAACCTCCCCATCACATGGCTTTCCTGTTCTGCTAGAAGCTAATTTCTCTTTCAAGTTTGGTTGCCCCTTAAACTTGGGATCAAGGCAGGAATTTAGRTTTTTATCAAAAGAATTTACCTGTGAGAAACTATTCTTTAGCTAACTGTACATACCAGCTCTGAGTTTACAAAATGAAAGAAATCTTCACAGTCCAACGTTGTTTTCTTTCCTTTTTGATGACTTAGGACCAGAGCAGATGCAGGGAGCCCTACTAGAATCCTTAAGCAAGGAAAACAAGGACAATAAAAAATACTCACTATGGAATCTATACAACTGCACACGTACACAACATAATCCCTTTGAACAGCAGTTTTGTCCAAGTTATTCACAGCTGTTCACATCTGTACTTACCTTCTCTGCAGGAGCACCTCCTGGTGCCTCCATAACTGTTCACCCAGAGCAGAACCATGTTCTCTGCCTTTTAATCGTTCCTGGAAAACCCTAAACAGGAAGTGTCTCCTGGCATCCAAGCTGCCAGAAAGCAGCTTCCTCCTGCACCGCAACTCAAGCACCATTTCCTAGAGAAAAGAGGAAAAAAAAGGGGGATTAGAACATAATGAAAAGAGATTAACAAGAAAACCTCCCTTTCTACATTTCCATGCCACTATTCACAACTGAGAAGCAAAAGTTAGTGTCACATATACTGAGATATTAGAAAATACYTTGTCAGGGCAAATTAATGAATTAGACAGAGGGATACACATCACAGTCTGAAGTCACCTGTAACTTGCAGAGAATATCAGGATTGATAAACATCTTCATTTGGCCATAGCCAATTCCACCCAGGTCCACCCTGTAATTAAGAGACATGTCAGGTGACTCTCCCTGTTTGGCTGAGACTGATAATTCAGCTCAAATAAAATTAAGTGGCGTTACACGAACATTAATTCATTTATGCTCTAACATTAATTTTCCTTAAATAAGCTACAGGCCAGACAGCAACTCTCCTCTCTGCCTCCTTTATTATTTTCCAGGTTCAACCACTTCCTCAGGGATGCTGATGCTAGTCTGGACAAAACAAGCCCGAATATAAATTCAACTTTAAAGCCTGGCAGACAGACTGGGGACTACCTKTGACTTCTCCTCAAGACTTCTGTCACCCAAAGCAAAATTCTTATGCAAGCACTAAATGGGGAATGCAGAGCCACCTCCCAGCTTTCACCTACAGGCAGGTTCATAAGGCAGCAATCAGTTCCACTCAGGACAGAGGCCCACGCAGGACACCAGCCCACRCACCCAAGGTGAATACCTCTGTGAGAAATCCAGGATGGCACTGATGGCAACGTCACACGCCTTCTCCAGGTCTCCGTCACAGCCTCCAGAAGCAGAAGGTGCTGGAAGGTACCRCTGATAAATAGCCCAATAATGGAAGTCATGCCTGCAATTTAAAACAGAAATCAGGAGACCAATCACAACATCTTAATATAAATTTTAAAGGGTTTCTTTTCCTTAATGTAAAACAAAGCTCAGACACACCAAGTGGAATGCCAGCTAAAAGCACGCAGACAAGTGCACAAGTAAGAAGAGCCATGACACCACATGTACAGACATCAGCTCTCATTTCTCTTTTGGAAACGGGGAGGTTTTCGGCAAAGTTATTTGCAAGAATTATATATACAGGCCAGAGGGCATCTTCAGGAAACTTCCTCAAGTGAAAACAAGCACCTCATTTGTGGCATTGCTTGTACTCTGGCTAAAACGTAGGAGCTGACAGGCATTTGTGTCCCACAGCAGCTCATTTATTTACTTTTGGTATTAACCTCCCGATCTTCAACACTTCTTTAACTTTAGGGGAAAAGACTGTTGAATTATTCCCATTTTATTAGAACCCCTCTGCACTTACCTTTCTGAAGCACAAAGAATATCCTTATCAGGGTGCACTCCTAGCTCCAGCAGCAGCCACTCTCTGAAAGATAACTGGGAAAGGCAAGAGGGAAAGGCAAGAGGGTTCAGGTAAGAGGGCAGCCCAACAAGAAAAAGGATCTTAGATGCAAAAGCCACCTGCTTTCCAGGATAAAACACACCTTTCACCCACAACCAGACATTGCAGAGAGAGAGAGATGAATCTGGGAGATATCTGCCCAAGAAGGACAGTCCCTGTACTGCTTTTCTTGCACAAAATCTAAACTAAAACCCCACTGGGCTTCAAAATTTATTTGAAACAAACCTATAAAGCATCTCTCCCTCTCTCTCCAYGACACCAACCCCACTTTGACACTTCCAGATGTACATGCCCATGTTCTTAAAGTGTGGGTACCAGAATGAACACACGTTACTGCACATAAACATTAAAAGGAACAAGGCACTGTAGTCAGACAGACTGGTCTAAGCATCAAAGAAAGTTATAACACAAAGATCCTTCAGTGTTGTGCATTAAGCGAGCAAAGCACATTAAACCATTCTAGTAATAGGACAAACTCATCTGCCAAACAGGTTTTATAGGAGCTGGATTAAAAAAAAAATCTGGTGAAATCAGATAAATTGCAAGGACAGTATAAAGTGACTAGGAGAGAGATGTTAACCTACTCCATAGCCAGACAGAGCCAAACAACTCAAGATACACAAATGGCTCAGGGCAACGCTGACATCCAGACAAAGCACCCCAAAGCAAGGAAGTACCTTCAGTTACTTAACTCTCATCATCGCTATGTACACATTACGATGTTGTTGGGATCATGAACAARCTTTTTCCTTTTACAGTTCCTGACAACTTAATAACTAAAATAGCATATCTTGCCAGCATTTTTGGTTTTGTAAATAAATTGAAAGCCAAGGTTTTACTTCTCTAGTTTTCTGTTTCTCCCTCATTATCAAAACCAACCGATGACCCTAAGCACATGACCTAGAGGATTTGACATCTTCCAGTTGTCATGCAAGCTTTTTAGACTTTAACTGTTTTTACAGGAAGTTTGTATCATTGATTAGGAAATTGCAAGGAGTAGATGTGAAAAATGAAGGTTATGGTGTGAAGCCAGTTAGGTCACTGCAAAACAGCTGATACCTGGAATGCTTCCTCCTTCAGRAGGGCCTGAAAGCGTGCTTGCTTCCACAGACAGAGGCTGGCTCTCTTGTAGTGCACAGAGGGGCAGGACAGGGAGCTCCAGACTGSTTCACTTTTACCCTCCTCATATGCAATTCCTCGAGCTTCCAAGATCAGCCGTGGCACAGTGTACTGCAGCTAAAACAAAGGTAGAAAACCCTGCACACCCGCATCAGGGAAAAAGGCCCAGTGCAAACCACAGCTTTGTGGAGATGTCAAATGAGTCAATACAAAAAAAATATGGAAACAAATGGATACCAAGATGCATTTTTATATGATTTTCTCTGTAAAAGCTGCAGCTGCAAAGAAGTTCACAACGGAAAGTTGAACTGACACCTTTGTCTCATTAGCAACAGTAAGGCTTTGTTCYCCTCCTCACCTTTTTAACAAGGCTAGGAGGAAGCAAGGCACATAAATCATCATGAGGAAGGGATGAAAATTTGCAGAGAAGATAAGATACTGCTGCAGTACAAAACCTGGGGGGAGAGAGACAGAGAGGACTCAGTTATCTGGTTAGTACACTCTTATCCATTCCAAGTCCAACATCAAGCAAAAACTAATGAATACTGAATACTGCTTTAAGCAACATATTGCCTACCTCTCTTCTGGCACGATTTTTATTTATTGGCTCACAAACCCAAGTACAATAACAGCTATAAAGTTCAGAACCAGAGACTCCAAAAAAGCTTCTGCAGCACCCAGTCAGTCCTTGGACGAGCAAGCAATAGAGTCATCAAGATTCTGTTTCATACTGGGCCAGAATCAGCTTATTTCTCTGGATAGCACTTCTGGGCTGCACACCCATTGCTCCTCAAACAGTTTACCTGTTTTTCCTCCTCAAAGTTTACCATTCCCTGCCAAGCACAAGGCATCGCCCAAGGAAATGAGCACTTGGATGCATGAGCTCACCTCATGCAGAAGGCGAAGGACTCTTCTGTCCTGCACGTGAGCAAAACATTCCAGTACTCCGCAAGAGAAAGGATCTTATCAGGAGCAGGTTGAGAAATCCCCRAATCGGCTTCCACTTCAGGAATTAAAGAGCTATGTTCACTTAAGTGGATCACAAAAGCAGCTAATCCTAATATATGAGCATCGCTTAAGGAAGGACCCTGCAAGTCAAACACAAGGAAAGACCTGGAGAAAGAGGTACTTTTTGTTTGTAGCAAAGCAGGCATTTTCAGGAAAAAAAAAAATCACAGAACTAACCAAGTGACAGAATACTACTTCTGTAAATTGTCTGAATCAGTGCAATGATACCAATTTACCAAACAAAAGACATCAGTTAAAAAAAAATCTTCCTTTCTTGGAACAGTGCAGTTATTTTTGGTGAATCTACAACAAAATCAGTGCATATTTGTAACACAATAACTTGGAGCAACTAGCTGTCACTTCAGTCCAGCAGGATTTGAGCCTCTTGGGGCTTTTAGACTCCTATGATAGCTAAACAATTACCATCCTTTTAATTTCCCTTCTTTGACATCACTGGATGAAGGAAACAAACCCAACAGGTCTCTGGAAGAAAACCACACACTGCTGCACCTCAGACTTATCATCATACTTTGCTTTTAAAAATGAGCACACAATTCAAATTGTATTGCTTAATTTTGGGAATTAAGCACTATACTTATATTATAGATCTGTTTACAAGGTCTTACTTTTGCCTTGTTTTTTGTGTTTTTGTGTTTTTTTGTGTTTTTGTGTTTTTTTTTTTTAATTTCCGTTTATAAGTAGTAGGACTATATATCTTAAATGAGAATTCTTTGGAAGCCTGAAAGCTAGCAAAGTCCCTGGACAGCACAGTCCAAATAAGCACAGGGCCCATGGCACTGGAGGGGGAGCAAGGTAGCCTTGAGCTCACTACAACCGTATGGTTCTCGGTTAGATGATCAACCAACCTGATGATGAATAAGCTGGCAGAGCCTGCTCAGGAGGGCGGGCAAAAGATTCCTGTGTCCACACAACATCTTCACGAATAGGGACAAACATGATCCCTGTCTGCAGAAGGTAAAAAAGATATGCTCATTTTATTACATGTCATTTTTTTTATTCCCACTACCGGAAGAGGCATTTTAAAATGGTTAAACATAACGAGTCTGAGCCATACTTGACTGCAAATACTAGACAATTATCATTCTGTTTACAGGCTCCTAGGAATGTCACTTATGGAAAACCTAGACACGAACCTTGCCAGTGCCCCACCTCAAATATTTGATAATATATAGCCAGAGAGGAGTAGAGAGACAACAGCAAGGCCAAGAGGAAGCTGCCTGGGGCACAGAAGGGAAGAAACAAATGGGAAGAAAGCAGGAGGCACAAAGCAGCACTCTGACAGGGTACTTGTTATAGAAGGGAGGACAGGAGGGGGGCACTTTCCTACAGAGCAGTCCTATATGCCCTCCGGCTGATGGAAAAAAAACATCTTCAGAGGATATGGGGTGGGGGAAGCTGCCGGAGAAATGATTTCCTGGAATGGCTCTTCTCATTCCAGCTACTTTGCAATACATATTTTCAATACTGATTCAGCTACTCCTGCACTCTGGAGAGGCAGCTACCCAGCTCAGCTGCCACCGCCACTTGGGTTCCAGGACGGCAGCAGTTTGTCAGCACGCTGGCACTTGCCAGCAAAGAGATATTTCCATTGAAAGACGTTGACTATAACACTTAAGAGTTTTTTGCTACATCATGAAGGCAATTGTATTAACAGAGTCCCTCCGGGGAAGGGCATCAAGGGTAACTCAGCAGAGGATGAGTGGCAGTGCTCCCTCATAGCTCCCACAGGCCAGGATAAGAGTCACTTCGATGGGAAGAGGGGACAGGAAAAGGGAAGTGTGTCCCGCTCCTCCTCCTGTGCCCTCAGCATTAACATTTATGCCTCATTTATTTGTACCACATTTGGCATATAAGCTCAAGGCAGAGGTGCCTGGAATTGCAAAAGCACTGAATATGTTGTGCTCCTTGTCAAAAGACGATCACTGCCCTCCTAATCTTTAATCAGCAAGCAGGCAAAAACAAAACATAGGTGGGGGGGAGACCTACTTCARTTCCCTACCTTACTCCTCCTCCACTGAAAGCACAAAGTGGTATTCATGAAAAGTTTTTTGGTGCTGTCACATAGCAGAGCCAAATGCCACATTATTCTGAAGAGAGTAGTAAGAACAGTGAAGAAGTATGTTTTATTTACACTCTTGCACATCAAAGCAAATTAGTTCTTAGATTCGGAAGCCCAGGATAAAACAAGTTGCAATTGTTTTATTGCTGGCCTGGCCTGTTGGGTATGAACAATGAAAGTCCCTCCTGACCTCTGGACATTGGGATTGTATTACATGCAGTAGTCTGGATTTCCCTATGGTTTTACTTGCATCTTACCTGTCAGGAGGGTTAAAATACGAAGCAGCAATTAGGTTTTGACAGAATGATGTCAACAGAAGATCAACAACCTGTAACAAAAGACAACACTAATTCCTTCTTGTTGGGCTATTGACCTAGATCTAGTTTCGTGCTGCATACATAAGTGTTTTCTAACATCAAAGCGAAGAAACAAACGCGTTGGTGACATTCAGCAAAGTTCTACAGACCCACTGGCACTACGAGATGGCAAGTGAAGTCCACAAGAGTGCTAAAGTGATATCAACACACAGGTATCTAGGTAAGTCTTGCAAGGAAGCCTAGCTCAGCACAAGATTGCTCTGATGGAATATATTCCTGGCTCTTCCTGTCAGAAATCCATTGACTTCCAGAGGATATAACACATRTATAGTCTGAATGGAGCACTACAARGGACAAATGGCAAAGTATATTTCCCATTTTCCACTGACAGAGCAGCCTTTTGCATGTGCAAATACACCCTTCCCTCCACAACTCCACTCATTTCTCAGCACAAGCCAGATGGTACTTACACTCTGATGGCAAGGCTCCAGGGCAGGGGCAAAAATACTGACATGGATTTGAGAATTCAAAGTAGCAGCTTCATTTTCATCATTGCTACAACGCAAGACATTTGAGAGTCTGTCAGATATCACTGCAATCCGGGCTGGCACATCTGCAAGAAAAAGAGAAGAGGACTAAGACTGCAGGCATGGAAGCAAGGAACTGGGCAAAACCCACTTGGTCCAAGATTTACAACTCTGCATGAAAGGAATAAGAACAGTTAAGAGTATGTATTTCACTAATCCCCTAGTTATTTCATACAAAAAAAAAAAAAAAAAAAAGCTTTTGAAAAGCATTAATGACCAAAAAGTGTTAGCTGGAACACAGGGATCATCACTATCATTTTAGAAGATAACACCATTTCCCCCCCACTCCCAATATCATTACCAATTTTCAGCAAGGATAATTTTTCACGCCAGAAGGGAAACAGCCTTCCAAAGGGGTTCCATGTCCTCACGCAAGCAGCAGGAATGGGAACTGCCAATGTTGGCAAAAAACTGCTATCAAGGGATCACAAAGCAGCAGACCCAAAGTCCTAAACTCAAGCATAGGAAGTGTGTCAAACATTAAAAACATATACTCATAGCTGGAAGGATTATATAGATCTGAAAGTTCACAGTCTCTGGGTAGCAAGCACTGGCAAGTAACATCTGCTGTTGTTTYGGCTGGCGTTAGCCATACTTTATTAGTAGAGCTTTTGTCACAGGCACTTATGGCTAATTACAACTTGCCCTTCTCCACACCTTCGTATTTAGTCTGGTCCACGATCAGTGCCCGTAGCTCAGCCAGYTCAGCCTTCAGCTGCTCAACAGGCTCTTCAGAATGGCTGGTCTCTGCTTTTGATTGATCTAGGTAGATGTGAGAGAAATAGAACATATTATCCTTGTCTTTGCGTATTACATCGATTTATAAAATATATTCAGCAATCTTTGCATGTATTTTCTGCAAAAACAGTGCTTGTTTTCCTATAAACTACAACAGGACCCCAAAACATCAATCTGCCACATACACAKCTTTGTTTATTACTCGCAAAAGATGGTATTTAATTAATCATTTATAAGTTTATGCCTAGTTTAAGGGAAAAAAAAGTCCTTTTTAAGGACAGGAAAGAAAGGAGTCTCCCTTCAGAGTTCTTTTCCCACTTGCTTTAGCTCTCTGCCCCTTGCAGGAACATTCGCTCTCCTCCAAAGACTGGAACCAGAGCTGGAAGATGCAGAGAAGCACTACAGTGTCAACGCTGTGTCAGCAGCTTCTCCTCAAGACCAACAACATGCAACATCTCCAGGTGATATTTGTTTGTTAAAAAGAATAAATGAAAGAAACTTCCCTTTACCACTAGAAATAAAGTGCCACCAGCAACAAGCTACCACAGCACAGCCCCAGACACCACCCAGTGTCTCATGCTCAGGCCWAATGCAACCAGACCAGGAAGAGGAGCAAATCACAAGGTTAGCAGGAATAATTGCTATAAAAGCACRGTAAAACAACAAGGCTTTAGGAGGCTGCTGAGTCACCTTTACGTGCCACAGTGAGCGCTTCTGAACAGGAGTGACCAACACGGCCACCCTGCCCTGCATCCCGCGTCCGTGCAAGAGCCCCAGGGATGGATTGGGAGCAGGGAGTATGAACCAGGATGCAGGGGACATGGGGCAGGTGCAGAGGGATGCAGGGGACATCGAGCGGGCGGTTAGGGATGCAGGGGACACCAGCAGACTGTGCCACTAGGGGTCACTGGCMATTCAGGAGCTGCGCAGAGCTCTGGCTGCTGCCTCTGATCCCGCCGATCCCGATTCCGTCACCAAGGAATCATGCAGCCCTGCTGGTTGCCAGGACAACCCTGGGGAGCCAGGCTGCTCCGATCTGCCTTTCCCAGCACTGCCTCCTCACATCTCCCAGACTGGCAGCATCTTCAGAAGGCTTCAAGCCTCCAAAGCATCCCGGCCAGGAGTCAATAATTAGGGCTTTCTCTCTTTACATGGACTACACTTAGCCCTGACACACTCTGCGAGTAGTCTCTGTTCTTATTTTGTATAAATGAAGAGGATTTGCCTACTTTAAGACAAGCACTTGAAAAAAAAACRTTGAAAAGTACAGACTAGCTCATTAAATATGTGTTAGTCACACACACTGCCAGTAACAACAGTGACGAGGGAAATTAGAGCCCCTCCTTCAACACGTGCAAACCACAATCCCTTTATTGCTGGCTCCCTTCCTCCCGTTTTTAGGCACCCACGAAGCCACCCTCGGAAGGGGACAACGGAGGGTGCAGGCAGCAGCAGGGCCAGGCTGCACCCACCGATCCACGCGGGCGCAGCCGAGCTGCCTCCAAACCAGCCGCCTCGGGCAGCGTTTGCAGCCTCAGCAGAGCAGAGCTCCGCGCGGACGCCCAAAATCCCACCCAGCAGCAGGGACAAAGAAAGCCAGTCTGGCAGTAGCCATTTAATACCTCAATAAAACATAAATAACACGCACATATTTACATATAGATTAAATGTGTTTTTTCTTTTTTGTATTTTTTTTAATTCAGGAGAGCCTCATTTGAAATATTAATTTTTCTTCAAATGGATGGATGAATAATTTTTTGAGGGGGAAGGGGAGGGGGTTGGTTCTTTTTACCTTGTAGGAGTCTCTCCTTCATAGCACCACAAGCTTGGATGTATGTGGAGTACAAGTTTGCAGGTATTTTATCAGCTCTATAAGAGAGGGGGGTAAAAAAAGTAATTTATTCTGCCACATAATCACATTCAAACTTCAGATTGATTAAATATAAGCACAGTCAACAGCTGTGGTATGAAATGTAATTAGAGGTCCTTGAGCACACACAGCATCTGAAGCATTTTTTAATCATCATGCAGCATGAAGGGCAGATATTTATACCCTCCGTTTCAATGACAAGTATTATAGACATGTAACATACAATTCATGCAGCAGTGCGTTATGCACAGGCACTAATACACGCTTATGTGATCTTACTCACACACTCCATAATAAACTGTGACAGGCTATACTGACATCTTAAACGCAGCATGTGATGGAGATCAAAGTTTGACCTCCAACACCTGCCGGGAAGGCCCAGCACTAAAACACGTTATATTAGGCTGTCTGAAATTCAGCTGCTTCTCTTACAACTTTAATTTAAGAAATGAGGACTCAATCTTATTAGCGTCAGGCTAGAATTATACGGCAGGACAAAATGCCTCATTTGTAGGCAGCATTACAGACATTTTCTCCACGATAAGCTACAGAAGAACTACTAGATTTCAAATAAAGCTGTTCCTTCAATGCAGAAAAGCACTTTTAAACACACATATAGGACAAGCTTGAGTTTTTTATGGGGTTGTGTTCTCCTGAGGCATTATCCTACTGTCCCATAAAAAGTATGTTGCTTTCCATAACCCTTCTCAAAGAAAGAAGCTTTTCACTGGGGGTCTCATCTTACTGAAATTTTATATTTCATATTATATTTTTATGCAAACTTTAGAGCATATCTAGCCTGGAGTCAGGGGCATGCATGTAATTCCTTCTAGAAAAWGTACCTAAAGCGTCTAAAAGACTAACTACAGAACTGAAGACATTCACCTATAGAAATAAGTTCTCCCACCCACAACGTGCAAGCYGTAAGTGAGCCTGTTTGTGAAGCCAGGCCAGGTGGATCAGCCAACACACAGCCGTTTGCAAGCAAGGTGTCAAAGCTTCATAATCTGATATTAAAAAAAAAACTAAAAATCTGAGGACAAAGTCCAGGAGCGCAGAAAACAACACAGGGAAGACTCAATACCTCTTTAAAGAGTCTATAAAAACCATGCGTACATCTGGCGTTTTAGGGAGCTGCAATAGAAAAGCAGGCAGGTTAGGAGTGAGTCACCTTTCTACAAACACTCTTCTAAATGGGAGGAGCAGAAATACAAATACGAACCACACGTGGCCTAAGCAAAGCAGGAAGGAACCAGGATGTGTAATACGGTCGTCTGAAAATACTGAAACAGAGGATAAAGACAACAAAATATCAACAATCCAAAGCAGTAAAGCGCCATTTCATTACCTCAAGATGTAGGTGTGTTTCTACCAGAAAGAAATATTATAGAAACATGAATAAACACAGAAAAAAAAAAAAGAGTCCAAAAAAATACTAGTTTCTTCGTTTTGCTTTTTATTTTTTATACTAATGGTAGGCTCCTCTTGCAGAGGTGCATATGCTGTTTTAGCCACTGCAGAAATAGTCTCAATTTTGAAGACTACCGAGGAAATGGATAATGAGTAAAGAATTTCTGAAGTCTTCCTTTGCTCACAATCTCATTTTTATTCTGCTTTGATTTGGACTCTCCTTTTCTTTTTTTTTTTTCCCTTTTTCTATTTCCCTTCTTTTTTCAAGATTAAAAATAAAAAAAAGTTCTGACCAGCATACAGTACCTGGCTTCTATCACAGATGTTGGAATCTTCCTCGTGTTTTCAAATATCTGAATGGCCTTTTCAACATCACGAAGTGCCTGGCCCTGGGGCTAGCTCACAAGAGTAGCAAGGAGAGAGAGATGCTGTGAGAAATCAGTGGCAGTCGTCCTGCCTGCTAGTTCTTTAGGGTTAGTAATAGTTGTCTGTGTTGTGAAGGAAAGCGACTGAATAACAAGAACTACCTGATACACAAAGTAAAACTGAAAGATAGAAAAGACGGAGTCTGAAACATCAGTCTGCCTTGAGAAAGCTCTTCTACATAACAGCTATTCTGGGTCAGCCCAGACATCTGTGTAGTTGTGTATCCAAATCCTTGGCAGATACTCCTGCTSAACAGCCTCCGTGGGGACAATATCGTTTCTGTTCTGTGTTTGTTGTACTGTTAAACCTGTTCTATTTCATACACGTTGGATTGGGACCAATGTTCTTCACTTCCAACCCATGCTATGAGAACTCCACTCCGTGCAGAGGGACCTCAGCCCTGGCTTTCTCTTTTTCAAGCTCTAGGACCTTAAACTGCAACAACTTGAGGTAAATGACAAACAGATCAGATATGCTTGGAAGGAATTAAATGAGATTTTTCCCTTGAGATGTCAATTCAGAGGACTAGATTTCACTGCTGTACATTTGCTTACCCTGACACCAGCCTGTATTTCACGTACTTCAGTTAATTGACTGGGTAAGTGAAGAAACCACATTTCTTTCTCCTATCCTCCTAACATGCTGTACTGCTTTAGCTGGTGATCTATATACAGAAAAAAATGCAATTCAAAAGGAACAATAAAGCCAAACGCTCCCTTCTGATTATTCTTATGATTCAAAATATAACAACGAACAAGAAAAAAACGAAACTGCGGTGTGCAGATCCCTTCCCCAAATCCCTTTTAAATCTGAACATTTTGAACACATCACCGAATAGGTGCCCTGCAGAACTGAGCATCCTTTGCCACGTGGTCATAGCATGAGGTGCGAATTCCCACTGGGGAATGTCACCACGGTAACTGGTTGGTTCACTGGCAGGCCCAGCCAGAGCCTAGTTCCCTGCTCTGCAACTCCCCGTCTCAGGAACCTCACTACCCCTCACCGTTCCAACAGCATTAGGTCTCTCTTTGTCCCTCATATCTCCCTTAAATTCCCTGACAGAATCATCCACAAGAAAAGGCCATAGCTTGTTATAAAACCTTAGGTAGAGAACTTGTACCTGCACAGATTCATTTGTGGAGGATAAATCTTCGTAGAGCCCCATGTCTTCTATAGCAACCTGTGCGAGGTTACAGAGATGGACATGGTCATAGCTACTATTTTGACAGATCAGGAAAAGTCTTTTTTAAAATAGCCAGCTTTTACTAACCTTGAGGTCAGCCAGTCTGGTTTTAGCCAGAGTGATGTACTCCATGAGAACAGACCGGTGTTTCATTGGCACAAAAGGGGGATACATTATATGCACCTGAAATGTAATATTCCAAAAATTGCCATTTTTACAGGTAATGACTGTCAACTCCTGATTTCATTTTTACACCCATTTACCTCAAAAATTCCCCAAAGACAACRTTATCGACTGTTTTAAGAAAATCCAGCTTTGTGGAAAAAAAAAATCCTTTTCTCAACAAAAATCATCACAGTGCTCAAACTTTGCTRCATGAAAGGAATTCACCTTCTTGTCAGGAAATAAAGGAATCTTGTACTAGCTTATTATACTAGCTTATTTCAGGGAGAAAATATTGTGAGTAATTTATCAGAAGCAATGCCATATTACAGCAACAATCATAATATACTGCACCTAGTCAGCGTCACATAATGCAATTACTATAATAACAATAATAATACGTTGAGCTCAGTCAAAGGCACAAATATGCTGAGTGCATCAGCTCTGTTTCAGCCTTTAGGAAACAGTATTAGCTGCTTCTCACCTTCAAATATGGGGCTGTTTCAAAGGGTACCAGCTCGGACAGGAACTCAAAAAGGAAGACGAGAGCCTTCTTACTGCTCCCATGGGGACCCCCAGCATTCCCAAAGGAAGCCTGAAAGCAAGAGAAGGATAATGGCCAGTGTTCAGCATGGAGAGAACCACATCCCAGCACTGTGCAGTGGGAAACCTCAGCTATTGCAGACATGCATTTTCTATCAAGAGACACTTTCTGGAGAAAAGTCCACTTTCCACAGAGATTTTTTTTTTCAAATTCTTTCTTTCTTCCAGTTTTTTTTTTTTTTTTCCCAAGTTTCTTTTTCAGTTTTCAGAACTGCTGCAGTGTTAAACTCAAAGTTCATTCCGACGTGGTACAACAAGAAGTACTATGCAGTAGTTAAACAAGAAACAGTAAAATGTGCCAAAGGGCTGAGATTCATCAGGGAACATCAAACAGGCAGGTTTCCGTTCAACATTATCAGAGTTTTAAGGAAAATAAGCCGGTCTGAGACCACACAAACATAACTAGTTTGCTTTTTGATACCTCCTCGAAACTTTATCAAAGGCTTAGGCCGTATTTGCAAACTCGCACAAAGCAATTTACAGCATAAAACATATACGTTTACAACTAAAAGCTAACGAACTATAACGTCAGTAAACACACTAATTCTAGCTGCACACCTGCACAAACCCAGGAAACATTCCTGTTTCCTATGCAACAATCCACAATTTATGCAATAACAACACTGCCAGCTATCAAGATACTGAAACGCATGCAAAATTATGATTGTAACAGGAATTACATGTCTGCATTCCTGACCAGTAACTACAGAACTCAAGACGGACTTGAATGATGAAAGAAGGGGAGGACCAGAGAAACCTGGATTTTTTTAAATAATTCCTGGGTGTTCTTGTCTGACACGAGTGTTTTTCTGCATAGCAACACATTCCTTACGTATGTTTCTGGCATATATGGAACAAAGATCACTATGTCTGTTTTAGCCTTACCTTAAACCACTCAGAGTAAGGCATGAACACAGCAGGGCCCTCTAGAGCAGCCTGACGAGCTATCAGAAATGCAGTGATCATACTTTCCATATCATAATTTTCAAAGGCCTTTAKCAGCAGACAACTCAGTAGATCTAGAAACATAAAGAAAAACAACCTCGGACTTTGCTCTTAACAATTGTGCTGGAATTTTCTACAGCAAATGAAGACAAATATCTGTGATGACACATCTGCCAGGAAAAGGAGGATGCATACTGCAGCTTGGAGAAGCTTTGGGATTCATGCACATCTCTTCACACATCAGAAAGGTGTTTTCAACAGTCAGCAAATACTTCAGGATCTCAGCCTCCAAGAATTGCTGATTATTGAATTGCTGGACTCCATGCAAGACACTCAGAAGAACCGACAGYAAAGGTGAGATAGAAGAACGAAGCTTCAACAACCACTTCCTCAGATGAAGCTAGTTACCGAGTAAGTATTCTTGGCTATATATTAAGTTTAAGCAGCAGCAGGCACAAGGTTTAGCACTCAAGTCACAGCTAACTTTAAATACTTGAGTGGAAAGGCAGAGTYTCTGATGTTCTTTCCCCTGGGCTCWAGACAGCAAGCATGAGCCCAACACCACGGCAGGGAACACAGCATCTCTGTGCAGTACCAGGGAAGCAAGGAGCACTTACGGGACCCACTTACCTTTGAAGAGCTGCTCTGCTTCAGCCTGGCAGACCACCAGCGTGGAAACACAGGACAGCACATGCTGCCAGTTCACTTCGTGAGTCTCCAGGACTTGCTGCAGCTGGCAGATTGACTCCTTTGCACTGAATGCCACAAACAGCTGGAAGACAGCGATAGCGATTTGTTCACACATAGCTTTTKCYAACAGTGAAATGCACAGTGAAGACWAATATGCAGATGCCTTTGCATCATTTTTCAAAAAAGATATCTCGCATGCATGTTTCCATCAGCTTTCCTAGGACAAATACCTCCCTGGCTTTGAACCTCAGCTGGTTAAAATAAATAATTTCCACTTTGTATATGCATAYGTATAAGCAGCATCACATTCTATAATAGTGAAAGTCCACATCGTTCATTATCTTTATTTTCATTAAGAACCTTTTCACAAAAACCTTTAGCATTTTTCCTTCATGCTAYGTCCTGCAGCAACTCCTGGCAACTGATGAGATTCTGCAAATTTTTGCTAAATTCATTTCTRAGAGAGAGCAATTTTAACAAAGAAAGCAATAGAGGTTTTCAGAAATTCCATTCAATGCAAGACCAGTATAATCATGTTCTCTTTGCCAAGCCAGGAGGACTCACCTTGCAATATAAGGTAGTAAGCAGTGAACAAGTTCTTGTAAAGGTCCACTCCCTCTGCATATGGATGGCATCAGACACTGGACCCAGGAACAGAAAATAGTCTGCTTAAGACCAGCCGTGCAGGGGCCAAATTATTCAACCCCAGAGCTGTCTGCAGCACCAGCATTGGCACCCAGCTTCTCTGCTCCCTTGYCCCAAACTCCTCTTAGAGCCCACAACTCCCATGTCTGCCCAGTAAGGACTGCTACTAGGTGTTACTCCAAGCACCTGTTTGTTACCCATCCCTACCTTTCAGCAGAGGGTTGTAGGTGAGAACCTCAGTCAGTGTGTGTCTAAAAAACTGCTGGAGGGAATGAGGATGAACTGCATTTTTATATATTGTTACATTGAACACATTTAGCCTAGGAAAGAAATAAAGAAATATTCAAAAACAAAATACAAGCTCCATCAGCAAAAAGGTACTGATCATGAATGACTTTTACTCTGTCTTATCAAATTGCCAGAGAAAAACATTTTCTTTCTGTATTTTTCAAGTCTATTAGTTAATTCATCATTATTAAGCTATCACATCTGCATATGTGAARTAAAGGCACACTCCTGCACAGGAGGGGACACAGACCAGCGCRTACAATGTTGTTAGACAAAATGGGTTTGGAAGCAAGAATCTGGGGAGGAGCTGGTGGCACCTTGCAGGTGTTTCTGTTCAGAAGCAGAGCGAGAAGAGCTGAGAGGATAAACTCTCAGGTGCTAAGAGGGAACTGCTGAAACACTCTTTAATGCCTCACATACATCTTTACAGGCACSATCACTTGGATTAGTTACTGTATTTTATTGGGGAGAGGAGGATACTAAATATAAGTAGCACTGGAGAAAGATGAAAATAGGCTTTCACTCAGTTTCAGTGACAACAGTAACAGTGGACAAAATAAAACATTGCTGACATTATTCAGAGTAATAATGTTTCTTACCAGCACTGCATAGCTTGCAACTTGGAAGCATCTTCCTGCTTCTCTTTACCAACAGCATCGAGCACCCCTAGTATCCCAAATAAATCAAATGGGGAAAATGGAAATGGAAAGAACTGTGACACCAAACAACATGGRGAACCAATGTGGAACAAGCCCTCGCTGGGTTTTAAGAGGGTGACCCCATTAGGGAAATGGGCAGAAGCCATTCAATGTCATTCAGTTTCTCAAAGCAACACAAAGACTGGAAAGCTATTAAAACTAACCTTGAACCACTTCAAAAGGCTGCCCGGGAATGTGCTAATAATTAAACCATCTAAAAATGCACATGAATTAATATTTCATTTCCAAACCCACTCCTAATTGTGCAGTGCATCTGCTAGTGTAAGCACAGCAAGGCTGCACTCCAGAAGAGAAAAATCTGTCTGGAGGGAGGGATTTCCAGAGGTAAGATTTATATTAACAACCCCTTGAAATTACGTTCTTAGCCACCCACGTCAGACAAACAGCGAGCAAACGCTGCAGTGAACGTGGCACGTTTGTAACGGCAGCGAGATTACTGAATCCTGCTCCTGTTACACTCAGCATTACTGAGTCCTGCTCCTTTAGGAGCAGTTCTGCTGCTAAAGGACTGGTCCAATTCAAAAACATTGGCAGCTTGGACAGCATTATTGCCTTAACATCAGACTACACAAAGCCCACAGGCTTAGACAGTTCCTTTGCTCTGCAGCCTGCAGCAACAGCAGGTTGTTTCTTGTGCCATCCTACCTTCAAAAACCTCCTCTTTTAACGCTGGAAAATATTTGTGGAGTGGGGGCGTTAGTTAGCATCATCTCAGGGAAGCAATCTGAAACCTACCGATCTACTGACTTCAGAGAAGAAAATCTCTGTTCTCAGAGATGTTCTGATCCCTGCTGCTGAGGCAGCAGAGCAGGTGACCCTCACACATCTCTTGGAGGACACTCCACAGCATTAGTACGTAATACTCTCCTCCCCCACAGGAGRATACTTTAGGGTTAAGCAGGGGAGAATAGAGAAAAGGAGATAAACTCTCCTTATGCTTAGGCACAGGAATTCACCCAGCAAGACCATTAATACGAAACAGAGTGCTCCCACTCTCAGTCTGTCTTTCTCTTGTGAAGGTCTTTATTAATCTCAAATTATTTTGCATAAAGCATCCTAATATTCCTCAAAGCAGCGGATCAGTTAAGTGAACCCCCTCAAAGGCAACCCAAAAGCACACACCAGCAAAAAGTCTTGTATAACTCTTGTTGCAGACGTTTTCCCAGGCACAGGCCGAGSCAGCGAGCAGCAGCGCCGGCTGCACCAACAGGGTCACATGAAAGGCAGGTCAGCAGCTCAAGCCTGCGCCTCCCAGCAGCTTTTCCTGCCTTCCCTTTTTGGAATCCCTCGGCAGGGCAGCCCAGCCTACAGACAGTGCTCCGGGAAGGCAGGGTGCAAGGGATCTCCTGCTCCCGTGGTGGGATTTGGCAGGGAGGGCAGGAGCCCTTGGGCTACGTCCTGGCTTTCACTGATTTTACAACAAAAGCAAAGCACTGATTTTTACAGTAGCGCTGAGCATGTTGCTAAAACTTGCAGGCAAGAAAAGTGATAATGTCACTAAGGAGACAGAAAAGCCACAGACATGCAGTAGGATTAGAGTTATATCCTGCTCTAAAGCACATGAAAAGCAGTAAGGGAGGGCTCCTGTGCAGGCAAGGCTGGAGAGCAGATGCAGCAACTCACCACAAAGCTCATCTGTGGCACAACAGAAAGAAAAACAAGCCTGATGTGTGTTTAATCTTTCTGCATTAGGATTTGCAACACAAATCAGGTGCTGCTACCGCAGCTCTCAGCAACATCACCGTGATTGCCCAGGACACAATGGGTTTATTGTCCATGAGACAATTCCTGAAGACTGGCCATTTAAAAACTAAAAAACGTATTAGATGACTTTGCTCAGCATAAAGAGAAAAGAATTGTTTCCACAAACCACTGGTCTGAAAAATCAAGTCATGAGTCAGGAATAGCTTACCTGGATGCAACTCAGTAAATTCAACATTTAATGTACTAAGTGGAGTAAATTATCCTGGCTTAACCTCTGCCCTACAATAGATTGGACCGTTTCCAATCCAGCTGATTTAAAATCAGCTCAGATATCTTTACCTGATGATGCGGCTGGGAGTGTCAGGAAGAGCTAGCATAAAAGGCAAGGAATTATCTGCAGTGTCAGAAGAAACTCATTTTACAGGAGAGACAGGGAACCAGAGACACAAAGTCAGCGATATAAATATAAAGCACAAGATAGGAAAAGCATCCTAGGCAAAGGGCTTCTCCAAGCCCTTAAAGATTTAGCAAAGAACAAGGAATGCAAGTCTGGCACAGAATAACAACTGCACAAAGCTATAAATAATGAAAATACTTACATGTCAACATTCTTTGTAAAACAGCATGACAGATCTGTTTAAAAATGACAAATTAAGACCATTTAGTGCTTTAAAAAGCTGTAATTATATGCAGAAAAGTTAAACTACCTCAAAAAATTGTTATCCCTTTTATTTTAAAGATTAACTTTTACCACAGGCTTTCCTATAGAAGAGATACAGTAGACAGAACAGGATTTTCCATGCTTATCAGCAATTCCATGCTTCACGTTAAAATGGAAAAAAGCAATCAAGGAGAAACCRAGGAAGATAAAACAGTGAGCCCTTGACAGGTCACCTTGGAGAAGCTTTCAGAAATAAGAAAATAATCTCCATCCTGCTTTCACCACTTCCTCTCACCTGCTCCACCACACTGGACACTGCATTTCATTGCTGCTCTAACCTCAGATTTATTCATGTTTAGAAAATGCACAGACATATATGATAGAACTACTTTTTTTTTTAAAGTAACATTTGCAAACAGTTTAATTTTGCCCTTACATGGGGGACCTTCTTGAATTCCAACTTCCTCCCCAGCTCCGAAGTTTGCTGAAAGCCATTCTGAAGAAACATGATCACAAAGTCTGCAAATGAAGGAAWTGGTGTTTCAGCATTCCTCTTCAATAAAGATATTCTGCTCTGTCATCTACCTGTGTCCCAAAAGGACTCACACCTAAACAGCATCGTTCTCCATATAGCACAGCCAGCAAGACTGCTCAGTTCTCAGTTACTTCTTAGAGTAAAATTACTCCCAGGCAAAAGGACCCAGAAGAATCAATAGCCAGAGCCACGTGGAAGCTTAAAAAGTAAATATAAAGACAAAATAATTTATGGTTCTCACAGTCTATTATCATTGCAGATTTCATACAGATTGTACCTGATGAGCTGCATTGATCCAGATGTCTGACTACAGCCCCCCCAATCAAACTGCTTAGTGATTTTTTTTCTGAATCAAAATGGAAAATAAATAATATATATATATATAAAAAAAAAGAGAGAGATGGGCAGGGGAATGGGATTGTTGAGGTTTTTTCTGGTCCAAAAGATCCTGGACACTTAAATATGCTTGTGATAGTACACTGTAACAAGATGCAGTAATTCAAATCAATTTTTGCTGATAGGAAAAGTTTGATAAAATCACCAAATGTAAAAATCTATTCCCCTCACTGAAAGCATGCAAGAAAAGAAGGCAAAGTGGGGCCTCCCTTCTTATCCCTCTGAGCTTTGGACTCGTTCAGTCTGCTGCTCACTGGGAAGATCTGCAACCTGCCCTGGACTCCAGGTGCACAGAGCTGGTGGCCTTGCCTGTGAGCACACGCCCTGCAAGCTCCGCGTCCCGGGAGGGCTCTTCGGGCTGCTCACAAAGGCCACAGAGGCCGCTGCACAGCCACTCCACCACGGCAGGAACCTCCGTGTTGCTGAGGACAAACAAAAGCACATTCAATTCAATACTCTTTTTTTATTATTATGAGGCTTGGGGGTTTGTTTGGGGTTTTTTTTTTTTTTTTTTAGATGTGCCGTTTCGTTTCTTTCATTTAGGCCATCAGAGTTTTATATGCTCCATAAACAGGCATAAAGCAAACATATCTAAAGGAACTAATATTTAAACTGTGTGTTCAAATACTTCCCCACCTTTGACGTTAAAATATTTCCTTTAAAAAGGAAAGTTAGAAATAAGAACGAAAATCTTTTCCTTCTAAAATACTAGGATAAAGATGTTTTCAAAAATTAAGCTCTTGATCGTTTTGGTTTCTGCAGATTTCAAGTACAGTGAACTCTGAAAGCTATTTTTGTTTCCTCTCTCTGCAGGGCCATTAACAGACTAGTAAACTAGTACCAAAGGTCTGAAAGAGCACTTTAATGTTCCTTTGTCATCATGAGAAAACAAGGTGAACTCTACAAATAATAACCTACTTTACCTGCTAGCTCTGCATGAAAGGGCCACRTAAGGTTAAAAAACAAAACAAAACCAAATCCCACTATTCAAGGGATTAGCTCTGCCAAAGCTAACTGAAAAGCTGGCTTCACAAAAGTAGTCCACAGCTTGTGCAACGTGAGACCTCTGGTCAAAACCAGCATTCATTTGTATGAATAAACAGGAATTTCCAAAGCACATGGCAAGGATGGGCAGGTGGCCCGACCGGCTCACTCGGAGATTGCTCTCCCACAGGACAGGGTAACTGTGGACATGGGGCCATCTGTGCCAGTGAAACCCAACACCACTTAAAGCATTATCTAGACCAGGCTTTGGTGGTGGTTCACACTGAACCGTTTTGCTTCACRCTGCAACTGATTCAGCAGCCAGCAAACAACCAATTACCTTGTCCTAAGCCATGCCAACCCAGGGTAACCTCTCAAACCCAGGATGACTCCTTAAATCCTGCTAATCTGATCACTTGCAAGCATCTGACTAAATTCTTAGTCCAGAATACTCATGACTAATCCCTGATTATATTTCAATACATTTTAAGAGACTATAAACCTCTGCTCACCTCTCCAGCAGTTCTTGCAGTCCAACGATGCTGCATCTGTGCAGCTGCCACACAACTTCCAGCAATGGGGGTCTCTACCAGAGTGTCATAATTAGGTCATAAGGTGTACATGACAGTTTTAYGTTAACATTTTGCTAACATGGACTACAAAAAAAAATCTAAATTCCGTATTTTSAAGCTGTTCAGGGCTTACTAAAGCTATAACAACTGAAATATCTGAAAGATTGCATTTGATTTTATTCCACTCTGCAAATTTTGAACGGTTGAAAGTTGCAGACATATCAATATTTGAAATTTTCAAAGTCATGTAATAAATGTACCTAACTTTGCCACCTCCAGAACAATCCTGATTCTGAAATTTCAAAGATGCAACAGTTGTCCTAGAAAACAAGTGGTATTACTAAGTTTGAACTCTTTTTAATTCAGATTCAGAAACAGATTAGAGAATTATCGCCTGGCCTCCTGGCTGCTCAGGCTTTGTGAAGCGAGTGCGACTCTCTCAGGTCTGTTCCACAATAGGAGATTACAGCAATAGACACAGCAACTGTAAAGAAGCAGAGAGCCCTATGGACAGAAACTGAAGAAGCGAACAGCACCTCAAAGGTCCTGCTCCTARGTGGCAGCCAAGCCAGAAGCCAAATCAGCACCATGCTGAATTTCAGCGTGGATGAGGCCGCTGCCCTTTCGTGCCTTACTGAAGCACGGCCCTGCAGCTCCAGCAAGGAACAGTTTGGCCCCAGATGATGACCTGTGTCAGCAAAACCTGATCCTTAGACATACCAGAAAGGGGGTTGAAATCCTCCCCAGTGCAGCCTCAGTACAGAAACACTCCAATCCAGAAACCAAGTTAGCCAAGGGCACTTTCATGTCTTGCAAAGGAAGAGACTGAGGAGTCTCGGGGCACATGAACTATTCAGAAACAAAAAGCCCCACCAGTTTTCCATAGGAACTAGTAGCTGCTTCTTAGCATGGGCCTAGACTCCCCCACCTATACTTGGCCTTCGGGAACCTAATGCGTTCCTGTAACAATCTCAAATGCACTGCAGGACTTGATTTCTATGTCTACCTGAGAACAAACAGATTTTATCAGCCTGTGGAACACATTGTATTCTATTTTCAGTCTTAGATTGGTTATTTGAGACTACAAAATGCCTCTTTATCCAGGCAGATCAGAATCTCCCCTCTTTCCCACCAGAGCAGCGAGTAACCAAAATTGTCCTGCTCGCAGGAAGTCCTGAACTCCTGTAAGAGCAGAACTTATCATAAGAAAACTAACTACCCAAAACAAATCAAGACAATACCTTTGAGAAGCAACACAACCTGTTTCCTATTATCACGTTTCTCCCAAGCCACTTGTTCCACGAACTCGCTCGGGCTTATCGCAGTTCCCAGGTAAATAGAGCAGAGAACCAAAAGGCCAGACACTGAACATCACTGGCAGAGCACAGAAAAGATTATGAGACTCTGTCATATCACAGCAGGTTGGGGCATTGCCACTRTCTGGTTAATCAGCCTTAAGCATTCTATGATTCTGTGATAATCAGTCTGGACTGCTTCACCCAGAGACCATCAGATGGAAAGCGGGGGCACCATATTTCAACAATAACAGGCAGGGAAGCTAAATAAGAAAGAGAATTGAACACTGCAAAGTTTCTGTTAACTGCAGTGTCATCTCAGGTGCGTTTAATCCCACCAGCCATGCTGCTGCTGCACAGACACTGTATTTGCCCTGTCCCTTCTAGCTTGCAAAAGCTAAYAGAAAAACAGCCCTGCTCAATACAAATAGAAATAATTAAACATCTCCTTCAGAGATGCAGAAATGCCATTTGCCTAGCTCAAAACAAAAAARCCAAATTTGATGACCAAGATACTGTCAACTTTCCTTTCTGGTAGTTTTTCAGTAGAAATGGCCACACAATTTAAAGGTTTTACTTTTTACTTCCAAATCCCTACTACAGAGGTTAGGAAATAGACACTAAACTTATTTTAAAAATAAATAAATGAAAAATGAAAACGAAAAAGTCTTCTACCACAAAAAAAYGCCAATGTGGGAAGTGGAACGCAAGTCATAGCACTTCACTAGTCCAGTTTGGAGATATCCCCCACTTTTACTGGACCACAGTTGAGCACATCCTACTGGATCCCTCACATGAAATCTAAACAGTCTCTAACACARCAGTATTTTTATAATAGAGATCTTACCTTCATTTTCCACATTTCTTGACAGAACAGTGAGCGACAGAACACATTGTTGGCCAACAGATCTTTGGCCGTTAGAAGCAAGCGCGACAACCTCTCCTGCGATCATGCCCSAAAATAAAGCAGAAAGAATTCGCTTGTTAAATAACACATACTCATAAAAAAAAACCCTGTTTGTTGCTTTTCTCTGTTTACTGCCTTCTGAAGCCTTCAATAGCAGAGGGAACTCATAGGTATGGCCCCAAACCTTTCATTTTAGAGTTGAATCAAAAGCAGCCACACTGACAGCAGWGACATCTGCTAACTCCTCGCAGATGACACACAGCAGCAGTCACAGCACAGCTTTTGTGCACAACTGCAGCCATAGCTCACTAGGTTGCAAAGTGATAAGGTTGTTAAGGACAGAACAATGCGTAAAAGAGAGCAAATCATGCCAGAGGAAGCTGAGCTCCACTAAAGACTGTAAAACAGCACCTGATTAGACAATCCTCTCCAAATCCTAGTCAACAACAGACAGAAAACTTCATTTCCAAGATATCTAAACGTAGCCACTTTCCTGAACAAGCCAAGACTGCTGTACTTGTGTGAGCGTATCAGAAAAATGTATGGATAATTGTCTGTCAGGCCCTATACATTTGGCTGACTTTATCAACAACAGGGGAACTGTGTTTAAAACCAAACATAATATAGTTTTCTTGGTAAGATAAATGTAAACTTCCTCCCTTACTCTCTGCTCCGTGTTCAGCAGTGGTGCTTGAGAGGAGCTTGTGGAAGCCTCGCAGATCTGCTCGATGTTGGCAACGGCACTTTTGGCTGCCAAGACTGCTGTGGGTACACCCAATCTTGCAGCCTGTTCCTGTACAACAGAGGCTAAAAAACAAAGCAGAAAGCTTGTCAGCATAGGAGGAAAAAAATAAATGGTTTGAGCACACAAYTGAGCATTCCCAGACCTTAAACTTATTTGAACATTGATGTCATCTACTGCACTGGGAAATTAACCTTATTCATATTCCTTTCCTTTATATAAAACAGTGGTAGAATTACCAGTCCCACAGAGGTGGAGTATCCTTGCTAAAGCAGATTTTTCATTTTAGCTTTGCAGGGCTCACAGTGAAATTTTAAAATAAAATATTCAAAGATCTGACCTTGCCAGGTGTATCATCACCGGACAAGTAAGAAATGAGCTGTTAAGAAAGACRGAAAGAATAGGGAGAAGGAAAATTAGGGATTATCAAGAGAGGAAAAAGGTGGGAGTAAGCTTGCAGAACAGTGAATAAAAGAGCAAGGAAATGAAATGCATTGCACAGATACATATGCAATACATAATGAAAAGTCAATTTCCTTCTCTGCCTCCAGCAGAGATTCTTTCACTCACCTATAAACGATTCTGAGGGTGCTTTCTGGTCCTCTATGCCAGTATCTTCAAATGGCTTCACTGAATCTTCCACCTGGAAATGAAATAAAGACCTAATGGCTTTAGGTGTCTATTCTGCACATATATAAATATATTATCTTAAAAGCATACTTAGCAGCTGCATCATTCTAGAGGACTAAAGCAATGGAAATAAAAATAACACCTAGCTCCGATGGGGCCCAGAAAAGTCAGAGATTTCGGCACCTTAGAAAAGACACATGTAGTTACCTTTGCTTTTTGCAAAGGAAGTGAGATACTGCTCCATTAGGCTATTTGTGCACAGTAATACAGCTCCAGTAAGTTATTTGTGCACAGTAATGCAACAGATCAGCAGCAGGGATGGAGTTTCCATCTTTCAGCCCCTTCCGTGAAGCTGCACTGGCCGCAGATATTTGAGAAACATGGCAAAAAGTGAAATCCTTGTCCTTTTTTTTTTTTTTTTAGAAGACAAATATTGTGTAGGGAAAGAACCATCATTGTGGCTAAATTATGTAAAGTACCCAGATTTTCTCTGCATGTTATGAAAATGAAAGGTTTCCCCAGTGAGCAAGGACAAAGCAGAACACAGTCAAGTCTGGCTCCTGCATCTATGCACATATATTGCACAGGTTTTCATAAGGACAGTCATATTAGCCAGAAAAGATGGCCAATCCAGAGAAAATCTACTACACTGGCAACTAATCAGTTCCAACACCAAACAAAACGTGATGAATTTTTACTTGTACAAATGCAGAGGCCCAGGTTTCTTTTCATGTGTAAGAACAAAATGTAGAGGATGAAAAAAAAAAAAGAGAGAAATCTCATTTCTACAGAAAGGCCTCTGAATTTCTGTTTACGCCCRTGGTGTTGTTCCTTTTCACCTATCACAAAAGCAGCGTTCCTGAGGCACCCGTTTTGYAGCGCGTTCCTTGGGGCTGGTCCGAAGCGCATCCCGGCAGGATCCTCCCCATGGCCAGGGCTGCCCCTTACCTCCAGGAGGAGGTCGCACAGGTTCAGGTGCCCGTCCAGAAGGCGAAGAGCAGCTTCCCGGAGCTCTGCCCCGCTCCCAAAGGCGCTTTTGCGTTTCCTGGCTCTCCCTGCTGAGAAGTGGGGATTTCTCCTTTAGGGACTCCAGTTTGTTTCGTCCSCGGGCTTGTCCGGACTCCCCCAACACCTCCCTAGCCTATGGCTCATGTTGGACACRCAGCCCTCGGCACACAGGCAATTTTGTGCCCGAACTCCCCATCGCGCTGACAGGAGCGGGGCTGAGGAGGGACAGGGGACATCTCCACAGGATAAGCACTAGCCCTGCGGCTAAGGACGCCATCAGCCTTCGCCAGGCCTTGTCCCAATGGCCCTCGGGCTCCAAAGGGAGCACAGGGGCCCAGGACGCTGCAGGGGGCCATGACCGCAGGCAGCAGGGCCTCAGAGGGGCAGGRTCTGAGGGCGGCCATGAGCGCAGCGGAGGCGCTGAGGGCGGCCCTGGAGGGGCAGAGCGGCGACATGCWCCCGCTCCCGTCCCCGCAGGGCAGGGGGCAGCGCCGCCCCGGCCGCCACCTACCCAGCAGCTCCCGCAACCGCCTCCCGCCCGGGGCCGCCATCACGGCAGCGCTTCCCGCCAAGGCGAGCGCGCCCGCCCTGCGCCGCCATTGGCTGCCCGCCAAAGCCAGCGCGCCCGCCCTGCGTCGCTATTGGCTACCCACCAAAGCCAGCGCCCACGCCCTGCGTCGCCATTGGCTGCCCACCCCCCCTCGGCGCCCCCGTCGCCCATTGGCTGGAAGAGCGGCATGGCCCCGCCATGTTGATGGTGGCGGCGGCGCAAGGGGACCGCCATGTTGGAGGGGTTGTGCTGAGGGGAGGATGAGGGGACGAGGAGCTGCCTGCCCGCCATGGGCTGCAGAGGATGAGGAGAACGCTGCCATGGCGGGAGACAGGGCCTCGCAGCTGCTCCTGGGGGCCCTCAGAGGCATGTGTACCACAGGGAATTCCTACAGGGATTATCCCTGGGGTTTGAATGCTGGGATGTGCTTCCCCTTGTGCCCTGCACTGCAAGGACTAAGGAAAGCGCCTTGCATTTTGCTTCACACTTTCTTCCCTACCTCTTAGCCAAAATAAAAGCCAGGACCAAACTCCAGTGCCCAGAGAGCTGCAGAGCTGTGTCACCGCGCGCGGGTTTTTGGGGCCACACCTCGTGCTTCACCCCAAAATATCTCCAAAATATCTCCAAATAATTTCCAGTGCGGGTTTGGAAGGGAGGATAGCGCAGGAGAGGCGGGATGGGAGCGGGACCCGGCACAAGGCTGCACGGGAGGGRAAGGCCCATGGGGAGGCGAGGAGCAGGTTGGGGACGTCACCAGGCTGAGGTCKGCGCCGGCATTGGAGGGATCCGTCAATTAGAGGGATGCGGAAGGACTCGCCCGCCACAGGGTGAGGTGTTTGCATGACTAAGGCCAGGAAGGGGCTGCCTCCAAAGGCTGCGCCAAAAGCAGGAAGACAGCGAGTTATTTAGCAGGTACAAAGAGATAAAGGAGAGGACGGGAGCAGGGGCAGGRGCGGCTGGGCTGGCACTAGGGAAGCGCCTTTTCCTGCGGGATGAGGTCTGTGTTTGCTCTTTCCCTGGATAGCTGGATAGCTCCCGCCAGGGCAGCGCAGCAATCTGGGGATTCCTTGGGCGTCATGTCTGATTTGGTACTGAAATGCAGCCCCGTATCTCCTGTGAGCTGCSCCATGGAGCAGCCTGTGAAATCCCCCTCCCCGACCGCCCACGGTCCCTGTGCCCGCTCGGGCTCTGTCTCTCTGTCCATCACACTTCGGGTCAGGGGAGCAAAGTTTTTCTCTATTTTTGTGCAAAGCTTCCTCTATTTTTTAATATTACCAGCAGGTTTCAGCAGCCTTGCTGTTTTACTGGCTTGCAGCGAGCAGCCCTTTGCTCTATGTCATCCTTCATCGCACCGCATGAGAGGTATCCCGAGTTAATGCAGTCTGCCTGGATAATTGCTTTTAATTAAAATATTAATGAAGAGGAGTCTGGAAAGGAAATGGAGCTTTATGACCCGCTCTGTGATTCCAGTGTCCCTGGCTTTCCAGCCTCCTTCCAGAGACATGGAAAGGGCGATTCCCTGGAAAAGGTGGGAGCATGGCCGGAGCAGCAGGATCCAGCATGGAGCAGCAGCCGGAGCRGAGGAGAGCGGGGATGCCTGGGGGTGACAGCTCAGGCCGTGTCCATCCTTCCTTCTCCCTGTTGCTTGGCCTGGTTCGTTGTACCCGGGTGAGGGGAGCACAAAACCCCGCCAGACYGGAGGCCTTTGCAGTGACACGGACCGGGTGGAATGGGACCTGCTTTGGTGCTGTGCTTGCGAGTTGCACTTACCGGGCAGGACTCGGCCGTGTCCCGGGTGCTCCCGGGCCGAGGACAGGGCTGGCCACCCGCACGCACAGTCTGTGGTCGCTTTGATCGAGAGCAGCGGCCGGGCACTTGTGTCCCTCCGAGGGGACTGCTCAGCCGGGCCCTGTGCCCTGGAGCTTGGGGCTGCTCCAGGCGCTCGTGCGTCTGGAAGGGAGCGCGGGGAGTCCTTGCAAAGGGGCAGCAAAACGCTCTCTCCTTTCGCAGGCCGGGTTTATCAGGACCCCTAACGAAACTGGAATACGTGCAATTCTACCCACGGGTGCTTTAGGCAGTCGCCTGCCATTCCTGTGGCTTTTTGGGGAGACGTTTTGCATATGACAAACGAAATCCATGCGAGTGCCTTGCCTGCCAGCAGGCGCTGCGTGCGTGTGGCACGCAGCCCGGCGGCCCCRGGGCCGGCGCGCAGGGACAGCCCCTGCAAACTGCCACCGTGCCCGCCCCGGCAGGAAACAGGAGCAGCCCGCACCCCTCCAGCACTTTATAACCTTTTCCCAACCTTTTCATTTCCCCCCCCATTTCTTTTATTTTTAATTAAACTTCCCCTGTGTGCATACACGCTTTGCTTTTGTTTGATTTTTTTCCAAGAAGGTGGCTTTTAATTATATCTTGATCTCATATTAATTACAGTTTTACCCAAAGCAAAGGGCTCTGCGCTTTATAATTCAAATGTTTTCCCATTAATCCTGCAGGCTGGGTTATCGCCGCCTTCAAACGGCCCTGCTGCCATCGCCGACGGTGCCGCCCTGGCTGTGCCTGCAGGGCAGGGGCYGGGGAGCTCCAGCACGACAGGGCCCCGCGTTTCCCCCCATAAAGAACAGCCTGACGAAGCTCCCCATCCATGGTTGTTTCCAAAGTTGGCCACGAAGCCGCCTGATTACAGGGTAAGTGGTTTGGATAATCACATGGAGACTTCAGGAGGTCCTCTCTGTCCTCCTGCTTCCCCAGCGCCGCTGCCATGCGCGGGGCTTCCCTCCTGTTCTGCCGCCGCTTTCCCTCATGTTGATGGCACCAATGCCACACGCCTTCGCCCACACCCGGAAGGGGGGCAACTTCAGGATTCCCTCTGGCACAGACGGATTCCYATGCACTGGCTCCGTCCATCCTCAGCTCCGGCCACGCTCCGGCTTGGTGCCACTTTATGCTCATGGGTTAATAGAGCAGAGATGCGGCGGGATGATCCTTCCATCATGAAAACGGGCGGCTCATCATGACAAGGGCTTTAATTTGCTCCAGATGCCCTTTCCCAGAGGGCCCCGCTGCGCTCTGCTCTCCAGGACTGCATTCCCAGAGGTACCATCCTGTCTTCCGAAGGGCCCTGCCATGGGCACCGCGTTGCTGCCTGCACCCRTGGGCCATCGGCCTCTGCTCAGAGAGCGACACAGGCTCCAGCTGCGCCTCTCAGCGCTTTCCTGATGGCTTCTCCTCATTGTGGTCCTGCCAAAACCACAYGCAGAATAAAGAGCTCTTCTCTTCTGCTGATTTCCTCCCTGGTATTCTTCTGACCGTCTCRCGCTCGCAGGGCTACCCGGCCCAGCTCTCTGTGCTCCTCTCCCTTGGTTTGCAGGCAGCATCACCCTACGGGGTTGCACCAGCTCCTGCTTTGCCCGCTGCCCTGCTGGGATGAGCCCAGGAACCTGCTGATGATGATAATTTCCAGCCAGTCACGAGTGGTGACCAGAGCCACATCCGCACATGCGGACCATCGCAGATCCTCCAGCTGAATCACACACAATCACAGCATGGTTAAGGTTGGAAGGGATCTGACCTAGAGWTCAGATCTAGAGGTCAGCCAGGTCCCCTGCTCTGCGGAGCTGGGGAGCTCCCAGGGTAATCGCTGCTGGCCCTCTGGCCCCTCCGCTCTGCGGCTGAGCGCGGGTGGTGCCCATGCCGCAGCACTGAGGTGGCAGCGGCCACAGTGCTGAGGTGGCCATACCAGAGCTTTGAGGTGGCCGAGTCTGCATGGGCAGTGCCATGAGGACCCGGACCTCCCTCACGCTGCAGGCGGGCAGGCCCTGCACCCAGCCCTGTGCAACGCGCCCTGCACCCTGCATTCAGTCCCAATGTGCCCGACACCCTGCATATGCAGGTGCCCAGCATCCTGCACCTGTGCCCTGCATCCCACACCCATGCCCTGCATCCCATACCCATGCCCTGCATCCCACATCCGTGTCCTGCATCCCGCACCCGTGCTCTGCATTTGTCTGTGCCCTGTCCTGCACCCATCAGGTGCCCTGCACCTCGTGCCCGCTCTGGGCTGTGTCCCGCACCCTGCTCCGTACCTGCACCCTGTGCCCACGGTCCATGTGTCTGGGCTGAGCCCAGCAGGGCAGCGCCGTGCCAAGCCAACAGGAGCTGGACCTACGGAACCGAGCTGAGCCGTGCTGAACCGCGCCCGGCCGAGCAGAGCCGGACTCAGCTGAGCCGCGGCAGGTGGGGTCGTGCCAAGTCGCGCCGATATGGGCCGAACGGAGCCGCGCTGGGTGCAGCCGTGCCGAACCAAGCTGAGCCGAACTGGGCCGAAATGAGCGGAATGGAGCCGCACAGCGCCGGGTGCAGTCGTGACGAACCGGGCCGAATTGAGCCGAACGGAGCCGGGTGGAGCCGTGCCGAACCCTGCCGAATTGAGC
>NW_020455460.1:48401-50466 GCF_003342845.1 Nothoprocta perdicaria
GCACCGGGATGTGATCACCGGCACCGGGATCCATTCACCGGCACTAGGATATGGTCACTGGCACCGGGATGAGGCCACCAGCTTTGAGATATGGTCACTGGCGCCGAGGTGCAGTCACCAGCACCGGGATGGGGCCACAGGCGCTGGGATGAGGCTACCGGCACCAGGATGAGAGGCACCGGGATGAAGGTGCCAGGATAGGGCCACTGGCACCCCGGCACCAGCGTGATATGGGGCAATCGGCACTGGCAGCAGGGACCCTGGGCTGACCGGCACCGGTACGAGGCGATTGGCACCGTTGGGGTGTTTGGCACCGGGAGTGAGCGGCGCTGCCGGGGGGAGCGGCTGCAGCGCGGTGGCTGCAGCACCGGGAGCAGCCGCAGTGGGACCGGCACAGGGGAGACGGGGTGGGCGGATGTGGGGGTGGGCATTGGCGGGGGCACCAGCGCCAGGGGGTGGGTGCTCCGGAGCCTAGACATCAGCACCAGCACTGGCAGGGGGAGGTCGGTTCCTGCGCTGGAGAGGGGGCTCCTGCCGATGCCGTGGGTGGCCAGGGGGTGCTGTGCGTGCAGGTGTGGGGTGTTTGCAGGGCGCAGGGTGGCCCATGGGCTCACTGCACCGGGAGCCGCCGTGAGGCCGCAGGACGCCAAGTCCTTCAGGGTGGGCAGGACGCGGCGGGGACACGCGAGGACACGCAAGGGATGCGGGAATGCGGCGCACACGGGGGTGACACATGCACAGGCACCCGCGCAGGGCCTCGGGCATGCCGGAAGGGACGTTGGGCAGCAGCAGCGGCCCCAACCTTTGCACCGCGGCCGTGCCCTCTCTGCAGGCGGCTGGGCAGGGCCCGCGCTCTTTATGGTCTCTAATTGCGGCCCGTGCCAGCCCGGCCAGCGACTCACAGCGGCAGCAATTAGCACCACAGCGCCTAATGACAGGGCTTGCACAAGCCGGGCTTAACCCCTGCGCTGCCCTGGCTGGGCCTTCGCGGCCTCCTCGCGGGCTCGAAATGGTCTGGGTGCTCTGCGGTACTGGGTGCTGCAGGGCTGCCCGGARTGTCTGCAGCTGGGCAGGAGATGCTGCCGTGTCCGTGTGTCCCTACTCCAGGGATCCGTGTGCGAGTTGTCCGTGTGTCCCTGCTCCGAGGATCCGTGTGGGAGATGCTCTGGGTGCGTGGGATGAGCAGGGGCCGGCTGGGAGATGCTCCCGGTGCCTGGAGGAGGTGCAGGGGGCCCTGGCTGGCGGCTCCGCACAGCCCRCGCTGTGCCCGGGGCTCAGCCATCCCAAGGACATGTGCTCCTCACGGATCCCTCCGGTGCTGGGCTCGCAGTCCTGGTCTGGCACCCGCTGCAGCTGCCGCTGCTCCCTCCCCAATTTGCATCCTGGAAACGCTTCCCTGTTTCCTTATTGCAGCCCAAGGCGCTGCAGACAGGGCGCCTGGGGCCGCTGCTGGTTCCCAGGAGGGTGGTCCCGGCTCCCGCGGCCCTTCCGCTGGGACCAGCTCCACAGGGACCCGCGCTCCCCGCTCCCGGCCCGGCACCATCTGCTCCTCGTGCGGGCCCGTCCAGCGCCCGCCRCTCAGAGCCCGATCAATGAGCTAAATGGAGGTTTAATGGCCTGGGCTCTGCCGCGGGCACAGAAAGAGCCTTTGGAGCAGGGAAAGCGGAGCCGGAGGGCGCCTGGGCTCCTTCCCCAGGGCAGCACAAGCTCCGCTCCTGCTCCTGCTCCTACTCCTGCTCGCACTCCTGCTCTCGCTCCTGCTCAGCCTTGCCCATCTGGTTTCTGTGGGAGGGTTTGAGCGCCCAGCGAGGCCGTGTCCTGGGCTGCAGCTGGCTCTGGCCACCGTGGCTTCTTGCCCTGGGTCACTGTGGGGCGACGAGCTCGCTGGACGGGGATGAGGAGCTTGGGGACCATGGGGCTGCAGCCACGTGCAGGGCAACGCAGGCTGAGGATGCTGGGGCGCGTGTTGGGGTGAGCATCAAGCAGGGATGGTGCTCAGGTCCCCACTGGTGTCATGCGTGGGCACCTGGATGTGTACAGGGTGCTCCTTGTGTGCAGGGTGCTC
>NW_020455460.1:50696-54972 GCF_003342845.1 Nothoprocta perdicaria
TGTGCAGGGTGCTCCATGGCTCATGCAGGGTGCTCCTCCTGTGCAGGGTGCTCCATGGCTCATGCAGGGTGCTCCTTGTGTGCAGGGTTCTCTATGGTTCATGTAGGGTGCTCCTCGTGTGCAGGGTGCTCCATGGCTCATGCAGGGTGCTCCTTGTGTGCAGGGTTCTCTATGGTTCATGCAGGGTGCTCCTCCTGTGCAGGGTGCTCCATGGTTCATGCAGGGTGCTCCTTACGTGCAGGGTGCTCCATGGTTCATGCAGGGTGCTCCTCATGTGCAGGGTGCTCCCTGTCTGTGCGCGGGGATTGCCCTGCGTGTGCCCAGCGCTCCGGCGGTGGCACCTCCGCAGCTCCTTCCTCCTGCTGGTGCCCGCATCGCCCGGGCCCGTGGTGCTGGTGCTCTTGGAGCYGCTGCCCGCAGCCGTGGCCGCTCGCACCCGTGCAGCTGCTGCGGCCGCTCCGGAGCTGGACCTGCCTGTGGCCCCATCCTGTGCCTGCTCCGCCAGCATCCACGGTCCCAGTGCCCGCGGCTGGGACGGCGGCCACCCCGTCGTCTCGCAGCCGGCCCCTACAGCCTCGCTGCGCTCCTCGGTCCCGYGCAGCCGGTGCCGGGGGCTGCCGGAGCCGCCGGCCGCCTGGGCCCGGGGCAGCTGCCCTGGTGCGGGACACGGGGTGACCTGCAGTCTGACGCCACCGTGCCCGCACTGACCCGGCCTCCTTCTCCCTACAGAGGTGCCGCTGCTGCTGTCACCCTCAGCCGAAGCACAGGTATGGGGCCGGCCGTGCCCAGCGGGGCAGGGCGACGGGTGCCGGAGCCGYGGGCCGCGGTGCAGCCGGAGCCGCGGTGCAGCCGGAGCGTCCCCTTGCAGATGGTGCAGTCCCTGGGCTTCGCCATCTACCGAGCCCTGGACTGGGGCCTGGACGAGAACGAGGAGCGCGAGCTGAGCCCGCAGCTGGAGCAGCTCATTGACCTGATGACCAACAGCGACTCGGAGGACAGCGGCTGCGGCACGGCCGACGAGGGCTACGGCGGGCAGGACGAGGAGGAGGAGGGCGGCGAGGGGCCGCCGCGGGCCGTGCGCACCTTCGGCCAGGCCATGCGGTGCTGCGCCGCGCGCCTGGCCGACCCCGCAGGCGCCGCTGCGCACTACCAGGCCGTGTGCCGGGCCCTCTTTGCCGAGACCGTGGAGCTCAAAGCCTTCCTGGCCAAGATCCGCGATGCCAAGGAGGTGAGCGCGGGCGGCCCATGCATGGTGTCCCGCTGGGGCCGCCGGGATAGCCTGGGATATGCGGTGGGTGGCACCCGATGCCAGCACATCCCGTGCCCGCAGATGCTGCAGAAGCTGAAGGAGGATGAGGAGGCATCGGAGCGGCCGGCGGCAGAGCTGGGCAGCCTGCGCAACGCGGACTGGGTACGGAGCGGTGGGGAGCGGGCGCTGCGGCGCSCCGGGGCTGCGCGCGGCTCACGCGGCCCCTCGGCCAGGCCCGGCTCTGGGTGCAGCTCATGCGGGAGCTGCGGCACGGCGTGAAGCTGAAGAAGGTGCAGGAGAAGCAGTTCAACCCGCTGCCCACCGAGTACCAGCTGACGCCCTTCGAGATGCTCATGCAGGACATCCGGGCGCGCAACTACAAGCTCCGCAAGGTCATGGTGAGCGCGGCGGGCGCGCGCCCCACGCCGCCCCGGCCCCGCACGCGCTAAGCGCCCTCCGTGTGCGCGTGGCTCGCAGGTGGACGGCGACATCCCGCCGCGGGTGAAGAAGGACGCGCACGAGCTTATCCTGGACTTCATCCGCTCGCGGCCGCCGCTGAAGCAGGTGAGGCACCGGGACGGGGGCAGTGCCACCGCGTCCCGCTGCGGGCGTCACGGCGCCGCGTCCCACAGGCGTCGGAGCGGCGGCTGCGGCCGCTGCCGCAGAAGCAGAGGACGCTGCACGAGGAGATCCTGGAGGAGATCAAGCAGGAGAGGAAGCTGCGGCCCGTGTCGCCCCGCAAAGGTAGCGGAGCCCGGGGCGGTGCCCACGGCGGTGCCCACGGCGGCCGCCGCGCGCCCTGCGCCGCTGAGCTCCCCCGCGCCCACAGGCTACCGCTCGCTGCCCTGCATCCCGCACGCCTGCGCCGGCACCGCCACCTCCAGCTCCTGCATGGACCTGAGCGCGCCCGAGGCCGGCGCGCCGCGGCCCCGGCCCCGCGTGCTGCTCAAGGCGCCCACGCTGGCCGAGATGGAGGAGATGAACGTGTCCGAGGCGAGCGCAGCGGCCGGGGGGAGGCGGGCGGGCTGGTGCCCGTGCCCACGGTGACGGTGACGCCGCGTGCGCCGCYCTTGCAGGAGGAGGACTCCCCTTGCAGCGAGCCCAGCTCGGCGCTGCCCCTCAAGCGCGACCGCTCCTTCTCCGAGCGGGACCTGGCCCAGCTGCAGAGCGAGCTCGGCGGGCAGGAGGCGGCCCCGGCGCCCGTGGAGCCCGAGCCCCGGCCCCGCTCAGGTACCCGGCACGGCACCGGCAGCTGGCACAGACCCGCTACAGCCCCGGCTCGCTGGCAGCCCCTGGCCCGACCCGAGCTGAGCCCAGCTGGGCCGGCGGGCCTGGCACGTGAAGGGACATGGTGCTGTGGGGAGGGACCTGGGACAGGGTGCTCCAAGCTGGGATCTGGGACATGATGCCTCTATTTGGGATCTGGGATGTGATGCCAAGAGGTGGGACGGGGGATGTAATGCTGTCGTCGCTGGGAAGTGATACCAAGTTGGGACCTGGGACATGAAGCCCCCAGCTGGGACGTGGTGCCCTGAGCCCCACACCAAGCCGTGCCCCCACCAGCCCCATCCATTGCTCTGTGTCCACCTGCCCTGCCACTACCTTCCCTGTGCTCCAGTCCTGGGCCGTGCCCTTGTCCTCACGTCCGCACAGGGTCACACTCGGCGCCGTGTCCGTCCCGCAGGGTCGGTGCCCGCCAGCTACCACCCCGTGCCGTACGGCGCCGCGCCGCCGCCGCCGCCCCGCGCGGCCCTCGGCTGCCTGGAGGAGAGGCCGGAGGACGGCCCCGGAGCAGCGCCCGCCAAGCTGCCCTGGCTGGTGGGTGTCACACGGCGGCAGGACGCGGACACCGCGCAGGGCATGGCCCGGGTGCCCTAACCACACGTGTCCTGGGGTGCCCTAACCATGAATGTCCTGGGGATGCCCTAACCACGCGTGTCCTGGGGTGCCCTAACCATGAATGTCCTGGGGATGCTCTAACCATGCGTGTCCTGGGGAGCTCTGTCCACACATGTTATAGAATCATAGAATCCTTCATAGAATCACAGGATCCTTAAGGTGGGAAGGGACCTCTAGAGATCATCCAGTCCAACCCCCTGCACACACAGGGTCACCCAGAGCACGGGGCACAGGCTGCAGCCAGGCGGGTTTGGAGGATCTCCAGAGAAGGAGACTCCACAGCCTCTCTTGGCAGCTCGTTCCTGTGTTCTGGGGATGCTCCAACCACGCATGTCCTGGGGTGCTCTGCCCTCATGTGCCCCAGGGATGCTCTAACCACACGTGTCCCAGGGATATTCTGCCCATGCATGTGCTGGGGCTGCTCTGGGCACCCATTTCATGGGGACACCCACCTGTGTGCACCCTGGGGACGTGCATGAGGGCAGAGYGGTGGGGCCAGGCTCATGTCCCCGCTGTGCGCAGGAGTTCAGCCACCCYGCCGAGAGCCTGGCGCTCACCGTGGAGGAGATGATCAACGTGCGCCGGGTGCTGGTCAAGGCCGAGATGGAGAAGTTCCTGCAGAGCAAGGAGCTCTACAACAGCCTGAGGAAGGGCAAGGTGGGAGTGGGCGCGGGGGCCGAGCCGGGCACGGGGCCCTGCCGCCCCTCATGGGCGCTGTCTCTGCAGGTCTGCTGCTGCTGCCGGGCCAAGTTCCCCCTCTTCTCCTGGCCTGCAGCCTGCCTCTTCTGCAAGCGGTGAGCTCCCCGCGGCACTGTGCCATGCGATGCACCGTGCCCTGCAATGCACCGTGCCATGCGATGCACCATGCCATGCAATGCACTGTGCCCTGCAATGCACCGTGCCATGCGATGCACCGTGCCATGCGATGCACGGTGCCCTGCAATGCACCATGCCATGCGATGCACCGTGCCCTGCAATGCACCGTGCCATGCGATGCACCGTGCCATGCGATGCACCGTGCCGTGCCATGCACTGTGCCCTGCCATGCACTGTGCCCTGCCATGCACCGTGCCCTGCAATGCACCATGCCATGCGATGCACCGTGCCCTGCGATGCACCGTGCCCTGC
>NW_020455460.1:55167-56826 GCF_003342845.1 Nothoprocta perdicaria
TGCGATGCACCGTGCCCTGCGATGCACCGTGCCCTGCAATGCACCATGCCATGCGATGCACTGTGCCCTGCGATGCACCGTGCCGTGCCATGCAGCACTGTGCCGTGCTGCCCTGCACCATGCCGTGACACGCTGTGCTGTGTTGCACTGTGTCATGTTGCACCGGGCAGCGCTGCATGGGGCCGTGTCCTGCCACATGGCAGGGCTGGCGGGGGGCAAGCGGGTGCCCCCAGGCTGCTCCGCTCACCAACCTCTCCCTGTGCCCCAGGTCTGTCTGCAGCTCCTGCAGCCTCAAGGTAAGCGAGGGCCGTGGTGATGGCGCTGGGACGTGCTGTGTCCCACGCTGACACCCGGTGCCTGCCTGGCAGATGAAGATGCCTTCCAAGAAGCTGGCCCACATCCCTGTCTACGCGCTCGGCTTCGAGAGCCTCCCTGGCTCGCTGGGCACCAAGGCCCCGTCAGTGCGGCGGAGAGATGCCTTCCAGTGAGTGCTGGGCACCCCACGCAGCCCAGCAGTGTCACACTGCACCGTAAAATGCAATGCAATGCAGCTCTGCAGTGTGCAATGCAATGCTGCACTGCACAGTGCAATGCAATGCTGCATGCTGCCGTGCAATGCAATGCTGCATGCTGCCGTGCAATGCAGTGCTGCACCGTGCCATGCAATGCAGTGCTGCACGGCACCGTGCTGCGGCATGCAGCTGATGGCTCTTGTCTGTGCCCACAGCTCGCTGCCCGGCGCCGGTGGGCGCCGCGTGGAGGACGAGTTCCCGCACATGTACGCGCAGGGCGCCCTGCTCCGCGACGTCTGCACCGACTGCACCGGCTTTGTGGCCGACGTGGTGGCCTCGAGCCGCCGCAGCGTGGCCGCGCTCAACGCCGCGCCGCCYCGCGCCCGCCGCGGCGCCTCCTGGCACCCCTGAAGGTGTCATCCCCCCCTGCCTGTACATATATACATAGGACACATGGACCGCCTCTATATTTATATACCTGTCGGACACGGCCCCCGGCGCCGTGCTCGCCGCCCCTGGTGAATAAACGGCTTTGGGCTGTGCCGGGGCTGCTGCTGCTGCTTGGGTGCGCGGGGGCACCGGGACCACACGGTGTGGCCGGGTGGGGGGTCCCCACATGTCCCCCAGGTGCTGCCACCAAGGCTGTGCACCCTGGGGTGCTCCCACCCTACCCCTCCTTCCCACCTGCCCTAATACCCCCCAGCATTCTTCCTCCAGGACAATAAGCCCAGGTTGTGTCCCACCAGGGGCAATATACCTACGCTGTGCCCCCATGGGCCATACCCCCACACCGTGCCCGCCCCAGGGTTATACCCCAGGGCACCCCCCAAGCAATAAACCCATCGCTGTCCCCCCACACCGAGGCTATACTCCCAGGCCATGCTCCCCATGGGGAAACACACCCCTAGGCTGTCCCAGCTGGGGCGATACCCCAGCACGGACCCCCTGCAGAAATACCCCCACGTCACCCCTCAGCCCCTTCCCAGACTGCCCGCACCCCCGGCAATGCCCCCCGGGACGATCCCCTCCCCGGGCCATTTTTTCCGGGTCAACGTTTCCCCGGGACGCTCCGTCCCCGTTCCACGTCCCTCCCGCCGCGGGACATATTTCGCGGGGCGGGAGGCGCGATGCTGGTAGCGGGTTGTCG
>NW_020455460.1:57162-78257 GCF_003342845.1 Nothoprocta perdicaria
CAGCAACCGCTTCGAGCTGGTGAGGGCGGCGGGGACGGCGGCAGGCGGGGAGGAGGCGGCTGGGCCCCTGGGGACGGTCACTGAGGGTGACCGGGAAGGGCTGGGGTGTCAGTGACAGGGAGGGGTGGCGGGTGGCAGGGACTGCAGCGGTGATGGGGGCAGCGGCCCGGTGGCAGCGGCTGGAGGGACCGGCTGGGGGCACGAATAGGGGCCGGGCCTGGGGGGACAGTGGATGGGGAGGTGGCRCTGCGGGGTACGGGGGGGTGACCGAGATGATGGTTCTTGTGAGGGACCCCAGGGAGGGACCGGGGACAGAGACGGGGGTGTCACTGAGAGTCTGGGATGRGGGTGGCAGTTGGGGGCCCCTGGGAGGAAGGGGGTCATGGGGCAGTGACTGGAGGTACTGGGGTGGACAGGGGGGACTGGGTGTTGGAGAGGAGGCCGCGGGGTGGCTGTGAGCTGGGGGTGCGGAGCCTGGGGGGCACCCCTCGTGTCCTGCTCCGGGGTCTCTTCCCTGGGCGCCTTGGCCAGCCCGGCCGTTCCCTCGGGCAGCCGATACCTGCCCGTGCGTGTGCCGGGCCGCAGGACTGCCCGTGTCCAAGCAGGGCCGTGGGGCTCCCCGTGCCCGGGCCGGGCTGCAGGGACAGGGTGCCTGTCCCTGGGCTGCGCCGTGAGGCTGCCACCACAGCCRGGCTGGGACTCCCGTTCAAGTGGAGCCGAGCGCGGATGGGGCTGCCTTTCCCRGCCGCTGTGCTTGTCCCTGGTGCCTCATGAGCCCTTGTCCCCACTCTGGCAAAGGGCACGGGTGAGCGAGCCCTGCTCTGCCATCATCAGGGATTTGTCCCTTCCAGATGTGAGCAGACGGGATCTGTGAAGCCCCGTCCTCCGGGCAGCACGAGAGGGCAGGCGCTGCCCGCGCGCCTCCTGTTTCTGCATCTTTCTCCTCTGTTTGCACAGATTACCAATGAAGAATYGGAGGAGGACCCTTCGTTCAAAGAGGAGAGCCTAGACGCCAGGCTCCGAGAGCAGGGTGTAGTGGAAAGCAAGGGTGCAGTGCCTGTAACTGAAGGGACWGAGGGTGACAGGCGGAGGAGTGGAGAAGATGCAGATCAGCAGGACCAAACGGTAACTTAAATCGCAGTTATCTGGTTTCCACGCCACATGAGCTATGGGAGCGGAGCTGTCACGTCTATTTTCCTACCTGAGTTTGGGCTGAGCAGCTTTGTGTTAGTGACAGAGAAGTGTTCCTGATCCCTCTGGGTGGTTTTAGGGCACGCTATGAACATGAGCACCAATGGCAGGGACGCATGCGGGGAGCTTATTGATAAGTAATAAGTAGGTGCCTGTTAGTGTTTGTTCAGGAGCGCAGCTGTCTGTAATCCCTGTTTGTGGCACAGCTCCTTCCTTGCTGAGTTAATGCCCCTGTTAACCAGGAGGTAGTGAGCCTGCTCACCAGCTGAAGTTTGGCCTCGGAGAACGCGGAAAGGTGACGGACTGACTTCATGTTCCTTTTGTCCTTATTCCAAGTCGCTGGGTGATCTGAGCAGGCTGTCGCCGCAGGCTCTAGGCCTGGGGCACAATCCACGCTGTGGTGCTGAGGGTTGTGTTGGGAAACGTGCAGGGTTTTCTGGCCGGGATCCACGGGCAGGACCTTTACAGCTGCGGAGTTCCTAGGACGTCTCCCTGAGCGAGRCCTTGTGCTGCTTTGGCTGCCCGTGGGGTTATGCAAAGCGTGCGGGAAGGAAGGCGGCCCTGGGACCCTGCTAGGGAGCTTGCACAACCCGTGTCCCCTGCGCTGTGCCCAGGCCTGGGCTCTCGGTCAATGTTCACAGAAGCGTTTATTTTGGAGAAAATGACGTGAACAACCCGAACAATGTAAATTAAACACCAAACTTCTTTTTTACAGTATTTTGTTGTCATTTTCTGCTAAGAGCCCTTGGTGTAGTCTGCCCTGGCCCAGTAGCTTAGCTGAAAAAAAAAAAWTTAAGAGCCTTCCCATGTAGAGTTTCCCAGGTAGATGTTCTTATGCAGCAAAGTGACTGGGCCAGGATCATGCTGGAGCCCTCAGCATGTGCCTCCCTGTCATGTGTTAGAGCTGAATTGGGGCTGCATTTTGCCCTGGTTCTGAAGGCAACAGAGGAGCTTTAGAGCCATAATTGTACGGCTCTAAAGCTATTACTTCTGGGATATGTTATCTCTGCAGGGTTGGCAGCCCTAGAAATGGGCTTTTTAGCTGCGTATGCCTTGAAGAAGGGCTCGTGCAGATCACAGCGCGTCAGGTCGGGGGACGGTGCAGGCTGTCGAGCTGAAGCAGTCGCGTCTGCGCGAGCGGAGCCGGTGCTGTGCGGTGCTTTCAGGCAGCTGCAAGTTTCTGTGGCAGCCAGAGGGACACTGAAACTGTCTKGCTTATGGGAAAGACAGATACCAGTTTGTGCTTGGGGGCAGAAGGATGAGACATTTTAGATATATCATATTTGGAARAACTTTCTTTACTGATTCTGTAGTCTTAGACACTTACGCGGTTCTCTTAACCCTTATATTTGTGAATATTTGATGCTTTCCTCTGCTTCTTATGTCTTGGTTTCTGCTTGCTGGCAAACATGAAAGGATGAATATGGGCTTARTCTGAGGGACTGATCCCCATGGACACACACTTCTTCCCCTTGCAGCATTCCTCACTGCATTGTATGGAGGTGCGCTCTCTCATGCAGTTGTTTCATTTATCTTTGCAGTCTATGTCAAGTAACAAGCCACGAAAGAAAAAAAAGAAAAGGAAAACCAAGAAAGCTTCAGCAGGMGATGCTCTGGTATGTCTGCATCTGTTCCGTGATTTAGCAGCCCTGCTAATTTCTGCACTGGGATTGACAAAATATCAACACTCATCTGGTAATAGAAAGTAGTTTGCGGCAAAAAATATCCCTTTTACATAGTGTTCCTTTAAAATTATTAAATGACAACAACAGCTTTTGATTATAGTCCTTCAAGCAGGTGGGACTCGCTCAGCTCTGCCGCAGATGGTTGGAGCTGGAATCCTCACAGCAGCAGCATCTTTCATCTCTGCTTTGAGGCTCCGTGCAGGAGGAAGCTCTTTGGGAGGGTTTTTGCATTCTCAGTTTACTTTGCTTGCCCTACATAGGCAGCTCTCCCAGCTCTGCAGAACCAGACACAGCCCTTGCTGTCGATGAGCAACGAGTCACGTTAGCTTTGCCCGCTCCTTCGTGCGCAGCAACGCGCCTTCCTCCCTGTGCTTTGACATCTAATAACCAGATGCTGACAAGAGCATCTGCCAGTGCCACCTGCGTTACAGCAAACACGTGGCCAAGCGCTCTCCCGTTGCCACTTGTTCCCCTCCTTTCAGTGGTGGATTGGACATGGGGGACTGATCTGCTGTGGCTAAGCGGTCTGCTCCTAATGAAGAGTGCTTGAAGAGGGCTCAAAGCCTCACCCAGTGTCTGTGCTTCTTTTGGGTTAACTTATAAGTGACATTTTTATATTGAAGTGTATTTTACATACTTCATATAGTCCAGGCAACTAAATATGTTGCAGTCATTAATCATTTAAATTCAACAGAAGTAAAATTACTAAAGTGAAATACCTCCTGCTAAGATTTAAACGTCTTAGCTGTTCACTTGGGGTAAATCCCTTGCAAACCCTCCTGAGTCACGACGTGCCGCAAGACCGAGCTGGCTGCTGTGCTTGGTGCTGCCGGTGCCAGTGCCAGRCTGGCTGCCTCCTGCCAGGGAATTCACCAGGGAAGTTCAGGAACTGGTTGCTGAAGCTGAGGAACCCATCAGCGAGGCCGTGGAGAAGAGCCTGCTGCTTCTCCCAGCCCGAGTATCGTGAGCAGGAGATGACATCTGCCGGCTCTAAGCTCTGGGCAGGCTTAATCCTCAGAGACAGGCCGTTTGGTAACTAGAAATAATACTAGCTTTGTTCTTAAATGCACTTAAATTGCTTAAATGCAGAACGCATTAACTTTTTTTACGTATCCGCTACACACAGTGTAGCTATATTTAGCTAATAAAGGCAACCTCAGAATGCTGTTTTTGTGTTTTGAATGGAATTCTACATTCCACCCACGCACATCATGAGGAGAAAGTTAATTGACTGCATAAGAAATGCATCACTTGCCATTTGTGGGGAGAGGAGGGGAAGAAAAATAGGAGTAAAAGTATCGTACAGCTGTTTAATGTGTATTGCTGATAATCAGGAGAGTATACCCCATCCATCTGGGAAAGTGGCTGTGTGTGACATTAAAGCTGAGTTAAAAGCACAAGGATTTAAAAGCAGTAACTCAGTACTTCTTGGGGAAGCAGGCAGTGAAGACTGATGATTTAGGTACCAAGTCTMCTAGGATCAGGACAAGTGAAAGGGTTTGAGGGCAGCTGGGTGTGATCCCTTCYGGGTGACCTGGGTGTGATCCCTCCTGGGTGACCTGTGTGCAGCAATGACTCATTCCATAACAATTCCGTTGTCTTTGCATGTGGCTGTCTTAAGGAAGACAATGACCTGGAAGACATCGACAGCCTTCTGGAGAAGATCGAGGATAGCAATGGGCTGTCRCCACAAACCCAGAGCGGAGTCATTGCAGACAGCAGGCCTCTGCTCTACGTAGAGCACAGGTAGTGCTTGCCTTGCTTCCTCGTTTTGGCCTTGGATGTGCCAGGGACATCTGTTCTGCACGAAGGGAGATAGGAACCTGCCAGGACCACCTGGCTAGGAGTCCAGGACCTTGCCTGGAAGGGCTAGTGATAGGTTGTGAGGGCAGTCCCATTTCTAACTTGTTCAATTTTTAATGCTGCCTGGTGTTTTCTGCTCCTGTATCTGGTTTGAATGGGTAATTGCACCAGAGCAATCTCGAGGGTTCCTTCCAGCATAAAATATTCTGTGATTATTCATAGAAGAATCTCTACAAAGCAGCTGAAAGCGTTGGTACCTAAAGCTTTGAAATCAAGGTAACCTGGTCAGTTATCTCCCTGCAATCCGCCCAGCTCTGTGGGCAGCAGGCTCCAATTCTGCATGTGCTGGCATCTAGAGAGGGCTAAGCCATGCCCGGAGCTRTTTTACCAGGAAAGCTGGTCAGACTTGTCTAAGCTTTTGCACATGTGGCCATCAACAGAAACAGACTAAATGCCAAGTGCAGCGAATGACCTGGCCTCAGACTAGAGATAGGTCACATCTGGGCGTATAATCCACTGAAACCGGTTTGAATGGGCCAGTTGTTGGGTCCAGCCGGTTGCTGAGCCCTGGCCTGGCACAGAGGCTGGCAGCTCTGCCTGTTTTGGGAACAGCGAACGCGTTTGTAGGCTGGGACARCTTGTCAGTCCAGGTTTGGAACCCTCCAATCCCACTGCATCAAAACTGAGTCTAGCCCGGTGGGCACTCACTGCTCTTCAGCCTGTTCAGGGGGTTTCAATAAAGGGAGGAATGTTTGCTTACCTAGAGATGCTTTTAACTCCAGGGGCCTCTCGGGCCAAATAAACATGAGTTATAAACCCTTGAAAAATGGTTAATCTCGGAGCAGTTGAGGATTGGCAGTGCTGGGCACTGCCTTCCTGCCTCCTCTCTTTTTTCAGCAGAGGGAAACCTCTCTTAAACATTTCTCACATCTCTGGGCCGAGCATTAGATCAAGAAGCTGTAGGCTTCATACTTTGACATAAGGCCTCTGTTTTTAAAAAATGCATTTTATTCCTTCCCAGCCTTTCTACAGTGGTTAAGGTGCTTGCCCTACRTTGCACGTTGTCGTTGCTGGGCTCTCAGCAGCAGATACCTTTTGTCTTCCACACACAAATCCCCAAGCCCTCATTCCCGAAAGGAGCCCGTCCATGGGCATGTCCCAGATGAAGGCYCCAGGTGCCCTGGAGATGGCAGTAGAGGTATTCCTAGCTCAGCACCGTCCTTGGAGTGGAGCACAAAGAAAGCACACATCTGGGTGGGTGGGGGGTTGAATGCCTTCTGTGCTGACCACTGCTTTTTAGTGTCCTTTCAGTGGTGTGTCTTGACAGTTCAGGGGATTCCAAAGCACTTCCAAGGTACGGGATACTTGGTGTTGATGAAATGGGATGGAGTTTGACATCAAAAGACATCGGAAGACTTTTGTGGGTGTTTAACCAAGGGTGTTTTTTTTCTCTTGTTTCAACTTTTCAGAAACTTGAATCCAGAGAATGAGCTGAAGAGATACTTCGGGGCTCGGGCAGTTCTTGGTGATCAGAGGTTAGTCCACAATTTAATACCAAATCTTTTCAAAGTCTGAGGCGATGAGTTTGCCCTTCCCCAGTATCATGACACCACAGGTCATTAGTCCTTCTCAGTATTGTTAAATGCCCTTCTAAAGTCCTTTAATTCAAAAACGTAGAAAGTTGATGGTTAGATATTTCTTTCTCCAGCACTTGACATTTGTTGCTGTTCCCAAATCTCAGATATTCTGTGCAGTGCGACATGAGTGCTTTCCTGGGGGTCTTGTGCACTTGCTTACAAAGACCCAAGGAATTCACTGCTGCCTGGGTCTGTGGAAGAGTTAGGCTCCTTCAAGGAGAGATTAAAATGAGAGGCAGTATCTAGTGCATGAGGAAGAAGGAGTAGTCCCTTGCCTAGGGAGTGTGTGGCTTAATAAGTAGTCTTGGTTTATGAGTGCCTCTTGCTCCGAACCAGTACGTTGGTTGAACCTGTGAGTATAGCTTAAGCTGAACCAGTTGACATTTGAAGGTCCCTCCTGGCTGGGAAGGGCCCTTTAATTTGTCCCGGGAAGCTGTTTGAGGCAAAGCAGCAGTTGAACTTGGCAGAAGTAAAAGTAGGGGAAAGAAGTTATTGAAGAGGAAGTGCTGGAGGCACCGGCTGGCCCAAGGAGGAATGCTTACAGTAAGGAAGGCTTAAGTGAAGGTATGTAGTGCCTGGAAGGCAGATATGATAAAACTGTCCAAAAGCTCCATGTGGCCCACCTTCAGCTGAAGAAGCAGTTTTACTCAAACCATCCCCTTTTCTGGCTGCGTTTTATCCCTGCTTGTTGTGTGGGTGCGGAGCGCCACGMGCCGCCGCGTTTGTTCCTTAGGCCGAGGCAAAGGCAGCGCCAGTACGTCCGCAGCACGTGGCTCACGGCTCCCAAGAACACCTGGCCTCGCTACAGCAAAACAGGTGAGGGCTGCGGCGCCGCGTCCCGCTCGCCCAYGGGCACCTCCTTCCCGCGCCGCCAGCCGGGCTCTTCTGAGCCCTGTGCCCAGAACCAGAGCTGCTTGCATCAGCTGCCAGGCCCAGGCTTTGTGCTGGCTGGTGCAGGAACCGAACTGCGTGTCTGCTCGTGCAAATACCTCCTGTGTCAATGGGGAGAAGGACTTTCTGGTGTAACTTAGTGGTTGAGGGTTTTTTTTTGTTGTTTCTCTTCTGCTCTTGGAGTTTGCAGGTGATGTGTGCTTCCCTTCGCACAGCCATCGGGATGAGTGCGATGAGGGGAAAGAATAACTTGTCTGGGCTTTTGGAATGGGTTTGGGACTCCACTTTGTAGGAGGGAGAACAGGAGTGGAAGTCTCAGGGAATTCTGAATACGTCTGTCTTTGGACCCAGGGATGTGAACAAGTTTTCTGTGTTTTCACAACCGTTGTGCTCCCAGGCTGCAGCAGYGGTAGCCGTGTCTGTGCTCTAGGTATTGCCATGCAGCTGGTGGAGACCAGGAGGGGAGTGCAGTACTTCACGTTCGAGCACCACCGCGAGTACCAGCAAGTGCAGTTCAAGTTCCTGGATGCYGTGGAGTCCATGGATCCCAACAACATTGTGGTATGTTGTGGAAGTGGGATGYGGTTCCGTCCTGTGCTTCCTGCAGCCCCTCTCTGCAGCGGGCAAGGGCCGATGCTTTCTCATGCTCATTTTTTGACAGTCTTGTTTTGAGCAGTAGGATATGCAGGTCTGTGTGGGGCAAGGCAGGTTGCCGAGCTCTGCTTTCACCTTTAAATATTACAAGTGACTTAAGTGTCACCTTGAGATTGAGTCCCTGGTGACGGAGCCTTGTGGCTCTGCCCAGAGATCATGTCAGGAAGCCATGTGGAAGAGGAGCCTGTAGGAACTACACATTTGCCTGGAGGGCTAGGGAGGAATAAAGCKTCCTTGTCTCGACTCTTCAGCTGGGAAAGGAAAAATATTGTATAAACTGKTCTTTAGCAGGCAATCTAAACTAACAGTTGTTCTATTTATAAGTTCTTACATAGATGAAAAATGTGTCTTTTCCTGATATTTCAGCAAAACGGTCTTTGTGATGAAAGTTCTTCAAGCATGTCCAAGCTCATTAAACTGTATGGTAACATTTGTAGTTTGTAATGATAAGCAACAGTGAAATTGCTCTGCACCCTACTGAACCATAATTGTGGTATTTTTGCTCTGAAAATGCTGGCCACGTGAGCTCAGATGCATGCACTGGAGGGGTTTCTTAAAGAGGCCGTTGTCCACTCAATAAAGTTTACTTCMTCTTGCTTTCCCACCCTCCTCTCATAGCCACTTTGCTCTTGACTCGTTGGTTCTGCTGGTAATTAGAGTGCAGAATTCATATTCAGTGATGTGTAGGTTCCTGTGCAGAAGTGCTCAATGTATGGATATGCAGAGGTACTTGACTCGTATGGATGTGCAAACAGGTTGTGTTTGATGCGTTCCAGACCTTCTGCTCCATCTCTATTGAGTGGCCTGGCTGTGTTGAAAGATGTCCCTACAGCTTCAGGCTCTCACTTTTCTTTCAAGGGTAAAATCTAACAGACAAGGGTTTGTTGATGGCAGAAGTACTTCAAAATCTCCAGCAATTTACTTGTGACAGCTGTGATCTCTATGTAACCTGAGCCTCCCTTTGCTTTGCTGCTACAGTTGGGGGCAAAATACAAAACATTTTTTCATGGTCCTGCTTAGTAATTTCTTTTCTCTTGCTTTTTGTCAGTGGGTTGGAAGGCGCTTGTTGCTAAAGCCTTGAGTGCTTATTACTAAGTGCTTTTTTTCCATCACTATGAGGCTGGATGTTCCATCCCATCTGAGAAGAAGGACTAGATGGGAACCTGGAGAAAGCAATGAGGGAGGCAAAATGTCAGGCAAGAGGCAGCGAGGCAAAGGCACTGGCCAGAGCAGCCCCGAACGTCAGGGCYTGTGCTGGAGCTGGAAACACGGGCCTTCACTCTGGTGAATTTTTGAASACAGATTTTTCATTTTGGCTAAGGAAAGAAAAGTAGACATTGAGGAGTTTTGAGGCAACTTCAGTATTTTCATGCTCAACCTGAGTTTTAGGTACTTAGTAAAAGTAGGGAGTGTATCATATAATTAGTGAATGAAGAGTTCTTTGAGGCATAGTTAAACTTACACTTCTTGTGTTCAGAAGCCTGGAAAAAAAATATTTCCATTACCATTAAGGGCCTGAAATTTTAATAAATGTGTGAAAACATCCTCTCAGGGCCCAGAGGAGAGCAAAAGCCTAACCAAATGTTAAGATCATTAGGAAGGGGTAGGGAACAAAACAAAATAGTAGTTATACCTGGTGGCTGAATCTGGACTATTCTGTGCATGTCGTGTTCAAAAGGATGGAGGAGAACAAGGACAGAAAGGATGATCAAAAGCTCTGCGCTGGAAAAGCGGGGTTGGCTGGGCCTCCCTTTGGAAGGATGTGCTGGAGGGAAGCTGCAAGAGAGGTTCCAAATCCTGCACARGGTGGGGAGGGATCTCCTTGCTGTCCTTTCTAACAGCAGGACGCAGCTGGCAGACTCAGACCAAAGGACGTTGTTTGCAGGGAGTGTTTAAGCTGTAGATAGGCACACAGAAAGTGAGTACAGACAAGTTAGCAGGGCCAGTAAGGGAACACACTCACGAGGGGAAACTCCTCTGAGGGCAGCTGATCTAAGACGGCCTCTCTGGCAGTGGGAGTCCCTGGACCCTGATGGTTGGCAGCCTAGAGAGTGTGCTGGCACTCGATGCATTTTCCTGTTTCTTGCCCTCTTTCCCAGGCTTCTGCTTCTGGAGACAGGGTGCTAGGCAAGATGGACCTGTAGTCTGAGCCGGTGTGGTTGTTCTTGTCGTTTTAATCTGCAATTTTAGCTTTACAAATGAGGTGTAGCCCAGCCTTGAGCTATAGTATTAGCATGAGCTCCCTGATGATGTGGAACAGGATTCCYTTGCCTCCAGACCCAGAGGCACGAGAAACCAGTGATTCGTGTCGGTGGGTAACCGAGCTGCTGCTCTTCCGTAGCTCTTGCTGCAGATGAACCCCTACCACGTGGACTCGCTGCTGCAGCTCAGCGACGTGTGCCGCATGCAGGAGGACCAGGAGATGGCCCGCGACCTCATAGGTAAGAGCTGCAGCGAGCAGGATGTGCGAGTAGCTGTGCTTCACTTCTGCTCCCGTTTCAACAAAGAAATGGCAAACGAGAAAGGTCTGTTCAGCCCTGTGTTTGTGACTTTGTGGCTGTGAGCACCTAGCCTCGTGCCGTCACAGAATCCCAGAATGGCTGAGGTTGGAAGGGACCTCTAGGGATCATCTAGTCCAACCTTCCTGCTCCAGCAGGGACACCAAGAACACAGGGTATGGGGTGGCATCCGAGTGGGTTTTGAAGATCTCCAGAGAAGGAGACCCCACAGCCTTCCTGGGCAGCCTGTGCCAGGGCTCTGTCACCATCACAGAAAGAAGTTCTTCCTCACATGAAGATGAAACTTCATCCTTGAGAGTAGCACCATTAGCTGGAGGTTTGGGGGCAAAGGGTATCCAACATACTTGTCTGGCAAAGCACRTTGACTTCCACCTTTAAAACAAGTGAAAGAAGTTAATTAATAATGATCGATGTCCAGGCSAATTTGAGCAGGGGGCGTGTGCGGTGCCGTGCGCGTGCCGTGACGGTGCCTGTGCTCTGCGCAGAGAGGGCTCTGTACAGCCTGGAGTGCGCCTTTCACCCCGTGTTCAGCCTCACCAGCGGAAGCTGCCGCCTCGACTACCGGCGCCCCGAGAACAGGTAGGTGCCCCTGCCAGCAGCCCCTTGCTGGTGGCTCCTTTGGGCGCCAAGACCCAGATCTGCAGTGCCTGCTGCGGCAGCCACACTGGCGAGCGGTGCCTGGGGACCTCGGGCTCCCCTTCCTGTTGGAATAAGCTGTACCACTCAGCAGTCGATGGCAGCTTTGTCCCTTGGCACGAGGGACAAAGGCAAAACATCTGTAGACGCAGGCAGTGCTGCGAGAAGGGCGCAGGGAGCCGAGACACCAGCAGCTCTTGCTCTGCCAGGTCACTTACACTGAGGCAGACGGATTTTCTGTAAAGTACCTTCTTCCCTGAGGGATTTCTGTTCTGAGCATTAGCTTTCCCTCCCTGTCAGTGTCCTTTTCAGTACATTTATTGCCTATTACTGCAAAAAGGCACTTGTTTTTGTCACAGAAATACTCGCTGTGAATTTAAGTCTGTGTTCAGTCTCCTGTGTGCTCTCTGCTTGGCCCTTGTTCCCGGCACTTGCACTTATCTAGGCCTGGCTGTTTATATAATATTGACAGTTTTGCAGCTGCGGAGAAAGGTGACTTTATGCTGGGAATTTTCCAGTCAGCTGACCCAAGTAATCTCTTCCCAAATCTCGATGCCTTGAGCTTGCTCAGGTTTCCAGGTCCCGCATGCTGATGGACCTCGCGCTGTCTGTTAGCTGAACGCTCTGCTCTGCACCTTACCCGTGTGGGATGGGTCCTTCCCACCATCTGCTCATGTGCACGCTGTGCCACTGGCCCCTCACACAAAGGCTGAGGCATGGTTGTGCTAAGCCAAGCTTATTTACTGACTTCTTTTGTTCTGGTGCTGATGTTCTGATGTTCCGTAGCCGAGGTCCCCAGGCTACGGGGCCTTGGGGAGCAGAGGTGAAATAGGCCCCAGATTTGTCCTCTCCTTGCTTGTAGGGTGGCAGGAGGATGAGCAGTGTGAGATGAGAATCTGGAKCCTCCTGTGCAGAGGTCTCTGGTACTCTGTGTTGAAGCACTAGGATGGGTTTCCTGGACCCGCCTTGGCTGCACAGCTGCATTAGTATCTGAAGGAGGAGGCATTCAGGCTGAGTGGGTCTCTAACCTTGAGTGAAATGAGATGCTCTTTTCTAAATTTGGCTCCTAAAGCCTGTTCTTATTCTSTCTGCGCAGAGCTTTCTACCTGGCTCTCTTCAAACACCTGATGTTCCTGGAGAAGAGAGGCTGTCCTCGGACAGCCCTGGAGTTCTGCAAGCTGATTCTGAGGTAAAGACCCCAGAGGAGCGCTGCATCCGTGCTTCCTGCAAGAAGGGAGCTCCTCCCTGCTGCTGAGCTGCGGGCTTGAGCCAAGAAGGGCCTTGCAGAGCCCCAAGGCTTTGCAGAGCCTACGTGCAGCGGTGGCCTCRGCCTGCAGTGCTTGTGTGGCCCTTCCTCCTCCTGGGTGATTCCATGGAGAGGCCATCTCCGTTCTGCAGGAATGTGGACGCAGGAGGGGCAGGCACAGCCCTCCTGGCCATGTTGGGGTGATTTTTGTCTCCTCATCTCCATTTGCCAAGTCATGGGAGCTTTCTGGGTGCTAGTGGGAAAGCCTTGTTTGCCTTAGGAGAAGCTCCTTTAGCTTTTGTAGCACTTACTTGGTTCTTCCCGTTGTGCTCTCCTCTCTCCAAAGCCTTGATCCRGAGAACGACCCGCTGTGTGTCCTGCTGCTGATTGATTTTCTGTCCCTTCGAGCCAGGGAATACGGCTTCCTGACACGCATGTTCCAGGAGTGGGAGGTGAGTTGCCACCAGGCCACCCTGGCGAGAGACTCGGAGCTCTTCACTGGGCTCTCGCCGTGTCAGATGGGCTGAAGAGGGGGGAAGCTGTGCCGTGGAGCATGAAAAGACAAACACTTGTATCTGTAGAGCTGTGTAAAATTACGCCTGCAGTTTCTCTCCAAAATAGACCTTCTGAGCTGTGTTGCAATGTGGTTTTCAAAACAGCCCTTTGGGGGCAGTCTCAGGGGCAGGCTGGCACCCCGAAGTCATCACAATGACCCATAAAAGCTAGGGTGCTTGTTGTCTTGTAATCCTAGCACCTTATAAACAGTTGTATAAGCTCAAAATTGCTTTCTCGCTTAGGGGAGGCTTGCCCAAGCCAAGCCAGAAGCTGTGAAGTAACTTACTCCACTAAGCAGGAAATCCCACACCACATACATACAGCTCAGCCACGCTGAGATCGCTCTGCATGTCTCCCTTTCTCACTAAACGTCTCCCTCCAATCCTGCAGAGTCACCGGAATTTATCCCAGCTCCCCAATTTTGCCTTCTCGGTTCCGCTGGCCTATTTCTTCCTGAGCCAGCAGGAGGAGCGCTCGGAGCTGGAGCTAAGCCAAGCCCGGGAGAGAGCTGCCCGGCTCATCCAGCTTGCACTCATCATGTTCCCAAGCGGTAAGTCTGTCCCCACCGGTAAGTCTGTCCCCACCGGCTTTGTCACTGGCTTCACCTGCAAAAGCAGATGAGGGTTCCAGGCAGTCGCCAGCAGCAGCAGCAGTTGGCCCAGGGGTTGCAAATGGTGATTGCGAGAGTGTGTTCGAGACAGGAGCCCCAGCTCGGGGGGGTGGCACAGGGCAGAGCCCAAGTTGTACCTGCAGCTGCTGCAGGCAGCAGTTTGGTTGAGCCCTCCTGAAGGCTCAGAGCAAACGAGCAAGGGAATCGGGTAGGGCCGACCCTGCATGAGCTGCCATGCACAGGGAGAGATCCGTGACTGCTCTCTGTGCTGCCCGCCCTCCCGTCCGAGCAGCTGATGTCCCTTCCCTGAAGAGAGTCACGGGCTCGTGAGTTGGGGGAGGCTGAGAACTGCAGTCTTGCAGCAGGAAGCGCTTCACCRCAGGGCTCCTCGGCGCACAGACAGCCAGGCTCTCTCAGCTCTCCCTCCGAGGCACTGCTGGGCTTTAGATGTGGTCTGTGTGAGTGCCCATCACTCTTGCTTTTATCCAGTTAGGGCTCCTGGCCCTAAAAGGAGATATGCAGCCCCTCCAGGCCCRGGGGGACATGGAGTGCCAGAGAGGGGGTGCTTTATAGTCAGGAACAGCCAGTTTTTGAACAGAGCTGTAGTTTGTGTTGGCTGAAAACATTTTTTGCTGCTTGTCATGGTGCCTGAAATAAACCCTTGTTCAAGTTCAAAGGCCAGCAGCATTAATTGCAAAGAATTGCACCTTATTTCACAGGAGGAGGGGGAAAAAAGCCCTTTTTTCTTTTTTTTCCTTGGGATCTGCTTCCATCATCCACACAGAGAACTGAACACAGCAAAAGCGCCAGCTGTGRAGCTGGCAGTGTCCTCCTGGCACTGGTTCTCGCTCAGTGTCCCCAGCCTTGGGAGGCTTGTCCTCGCAGCGCGGGGCCGCTCTCTGCAGCCCTGGCAGGCTTGGCTGGCTGCTCCCGTGGCGCTTCTCAGCAGGCTGCTGGAAACCAGCTCTGTGACTTTCTCCTGCAGTTCTGATGCCGCTGTTGGATCACTGCAGTGTGCAGGCGGATGCCAGGGTCACGTCCCATCCCTTTTTTGGGCTGAACGCTCAGATAAGGTAAGACCTGGCAGTGTTCTTGTTAAATAGAAGGAATCAGTTCTGGTAATGAGGCTCTTGCTTGCTCAGGCAGTTAATGGAGTCATAAGCTGTGGTGGAGAATATCTGCCCTTTCCAGATAGGGCGTGCTGAGAGGCCRTCTGATGCTTTGATAATGGATTCCCATAAAAGCCACAGATCAGTCTAATAGACCTGCCTCACCTTAATGCAGATGGGTCAGAAGTCCATCCAGCAGCTTGTTGATACACGCAGGAGGAGAACGGCGTGTGCATGCTTTGGGGGCAGGCTGTCTCCTGCCAGTCTGGGTTTCCCTGACACGTGGTGCTGTAAACACATGAATGGCCTCCCCCTGGGGTAAAGACCATAGAACTTTCATCTTATGGCCTTGCTTGTCCCAAAAATAGACAGAGGCAGAAAAACTGGTGGGGGTAGATGTAAATAGCCACGCTGAGAGCCTGTGATTCCTCTCTTCCTATTCTCACACTGAAGCACGGCCCAGAGTTGAGCCCTTTCCAGACAGCACAGGTACCTGCAGGCAGGAGGTAGGAAGGGGCCCCCAATAATCACTGTCTCCTGTAGCCAGCCCCCTGCCCTGAACCAGCTGACATCCCTCTACGTGGGAAGGACCCACTCCCTGTGGAAGGACCCCACTGTCATGGCTTGGCTGGAGACCAACGTCCACGAGGTGTTGGGCAAGGTGGATGCCAGGGACCCGCTGGTGGAGGAGTGTGAGCACAAGTAAGTGCAATAGGCAGAGATGAGACTCTTGTGCAGCACGGGGTGCAGAAACCCTGGGACACACCAGCCAGGGAGGGAAAAGTTCCCTCCCGGACAGCAGTGACTCTGGTGCTGGCTCGGAGCCGCAGAGCTGCTGATGCTAAAGGCTGGGCTGTGGGTTTTCCTGGCTTTGCACAAAGGTGAGCGAAGAGCTGCAGCTCTTCCCTGGCGGGGAGCGGGTCCTGCAGCAGCTTCCCGCGTTCCCGGCTGCTGCGCGGAGAAGAGAAGGGGAGAAGGGAGCTGCGGCTGGGAGGGGCAGGCCGTGACGGCGCTGGCTCCAGGGCATTCAGCATGCAGGGCAGGCAGGTGCTCAGGACGACTTGCAGCTCTGAGAAGCTGCAAAGGGCGGCAGGGAGAGCTGAACTGAAGTCACTTTGCTCTGCTGGCCTGCAGAGAGGTGCTGAGACACCTGGCAATGTCTCTGGGCTGTTCTGCTCTTTTATCTGGAGGTAAGAAGCTGCTAAGCGACTGTGGCTTTGCATTAGACCAGCTCTTTCCAATGTGGTGAGTCCCAGCAGAACCACAGATGAAGCTGATAGAGCCCCTAGAGAAGTAGAAATGGGAAGTTTGTTGTGGTGAGGGGTATTCTGTGTGATCCCGGAGCAGAAATGCTGTGTTCCCTCCCGCCCTAGGAGGAAGATGCGCTACCAGAGCGCGCCCAGGAATATCTACCGGCACGTGATCCTCTCGGAGATGAAGGAAGCCACAGCAGCCCTGCCGCTGGTGAGGGCACCCATGGCACTTGCTTCCCTGTGGTGCATGCAAACACTGAGCATGTCTTAAACCACAGCCGCTGTCCCACGGGGCACAGAGAGGTCTTGCCATGCTTAAAGCATCCTTGCACCCCACAGATGAGGGGATTTCAGCTTGCTGCTGTGCCCCCTTGTGCTGCCCTTAGGCTGCTGGTGGCGAGGGGGCCGTGCTGGGTTGCTGGGAGCGCTGGTGCGGCTGCGCTGCGCTGCGCAGGACGAGAGGGGAGAGCCGGGTCCAAAACGTGTGCCAGGCTTAGCCGTTCTGCACCGGCTTGTCTCACTCGGCGTGTTTCGTTCGCCCAAGCAGCTTATCTTCCCCAGAGGTTTCCCATCCCGCTTTTGGGAGTAGCCGTGCACAAAGGCATCCTGGCAGTGCCAAAATAAACGTCCGTGTGAGCTCTCAGTGCCTGCAGTGTTCGCGGCGTTCCCTGGSACACCTCAGGTTACGGCACACAGGGCACTGAGGCTGTTGAGGACGTCGCTGTGTCTCGCTCGTGCTGCCCCAGCTCAACCTGTCCGAGTGTCCGACTGTCCCCGTGCCTCAGTGCTTGCTGCTGGCGGCAGCACAACCATCACCTCTTCCTTTCTGTCCTCGGCAGGAGGTGACGTCGCAGCCGGTAATGGGGTTTGACCCCTTGCCTCCCTTGGACTCCATCATTTCCTACACCAGGCCAGAAAGGTGCGTCCCGCAGCCCTCGTTTCGGCGCTGGCTCCCGCGCAGGGCCTGGCCTGAGCCGCTCGCTGCGGGCACGGCTGGTCCTGCTGCTCCTGCTTACAGCCCATGGTCACCGCTGCAGACAGCAGCTCTTCACAGCCCRTAAGACAAAAGCTGTTGAAAATGTTGGCTGGCATGAGCATCTCCTAAAGGAGGTGCTTCGGGAGAGTGCACATCCAGTTGTGGCCAGCCAGGGTGCAGAGGCTCTCTAGGGGAAGCTGGTGCGTGTCTTGCACACCGACCTGCTTGAGGGAAACCTGCTAGGGCCTTTAATGACACACACTGGCCAGCTGCTGCCTGCCCGGGGCAAGCAATTCCCTGAGCATCCCCCAAGCTTCCCTCGGGATCCTGACTGCCCGGACAGGCTTGGGGAGACGCTGTCGGTTGGTGGTGGCAGCGAGGGCCTCGCCAGCGTCTCGGCAGCCTCCCAGCCCAAAGGAACAAATGTTACTGCCACAGATCGAATATTATATTGCCACTTAACAGTGTTGTCTGACTTTTCTCTTTCAGGACGAATCATCCATCCAACGAAAGCACTTTATCTCTCTTCTTCCGATCACTGTTGCCAAATTTTAACTTGCAGGTATGTGCAGCAAGCTGCTGCTGGCAAATCTGAGCACACTGCTGCTTTGAATAGAGACAGCAGTGTCTGCTGCACAGCGTTTCTGCAAAGGGAGTGGCTCTTGGCATATGCAGCTCATCAAGGGCAGGTTGCAGAACAGCCTGGTTCTCCCTGGCAGGCGGCGTTGCCCGTCTGCAGCCGAGAGGCAGCTGCGGCTCTGCTCTCTTGCAGGGCGACATCAGGCATGATGGGGATGAAGAGGCCGGAGCAGGGCAGGACCTGAACCAGGGCGTGAACCGGCTCATGGCCGCCATGCGGGACATGCTGGCGAACATCCAGTTTCAGGAGCCCCCGCGGGACGACAATCCCGAAGGCGAYGCGGACTGGGACTGAGCTGGCGCTGTGGCAGCACGGCTCGCGCTCCTCGCACTCCAATAAAGTCCCCTCGACCACGGGCGCTGCTCTGGGTGCTCTTTCCTGGGGCTGGGATGGGGCTCTGCCCAGCAGAGGTGCCTCTTGGCCCGGCACAGGGCTCAGCACGGGGACAGGTACTACCTGAAGAAGCTGGAGCTAAGCCCTAGCATCCCTCTTCCCTTTCCCTCGCTTTGCTGCCTTGGCRCAGGGCACCAAAGGGTGCCGAGCCAGGGATGAGGTCAGCTCTAATAAAACTCTTGCGGGCAGCAGCCACGAGCAAAAGCTTTTGTGTTTCTGCTGCGTAACGGTGTCGAGGGCTGCTCGGTGCTGAGCCAGCCGCCGAGGGCCGGGAGAGCCCGGAGCGGGGGAGGCCTTAGGGGCCTGAGCAGCGCAATGGGGGCTCCGTCCCAGCCCCGGCACAGCCCACCACAAGAGCTGAGCCCCCTGTCCGCCCCAGGCCGCGGCCACCRCTCCGTTGCGCTCTCGGAAGCTGCAGCCTGGGCACGTTCGGGGAGCAGGGAGAGCTGAAATCCACCCCGCGCCCCGGGGCACAGGGCAGCGGGGGCAGCTGGGGCCGGTCGCGCTCCAGGGGACAAGGTCCTTTCCCGCGTGGCTGCCCGGCCGGCACGGAGCCGCCTTGGTGGACGGGGGCAGCGGGAAGGGCCTTCGTGCGGCGCCGCAAGCAGCTCCCTGGCAGCCGCAGGCTCCGACGCGCAGCCCAGGCACATGACGGTCACGGGCCCTGCGCTGGTACCGGCCCAGGGGGAGCCCGGGCCCCGCGCGCTCCGGGCGGCACGTGGGGTGCTCCGCGTGGCTCCAGCAGCCGCGCGTTCCCGGGCGGCCGCGGTGCCCCCGCTCCACCCACGGGTCCCGGTGCCGCGGGACGATTCCCTGTGGAGCCGAGGTGAGGGCCGCTCCGCAAGGCCCAGGTCCACAGGGCAGCAGCTCTCTCCTCTCCCAGGGAGAACGGGGCCTTTGAGGATCCCTTTGAGGATCATCCCACGTGTGACACTGTCCCCACATGCTGCTGTGGCCACCTGAGCCCTTACAGGACACGGGGCCCGTCAGCACCCGGAGCGGGTCGAGCTGGTGCCCTGTCCGCAGGGCCGGACTGAGCGCTGCCAGCTCTGCCCTGGGCACGAGGTAATGAAGGACCTGCCGCCTGCACGGCCCTGCTGAGCCCCTGGTGTGCCCAGAGTCCCCCCTCCCCAGGCACACAGGCACGCCAGGGGGCACAGGGACCCTCAAGGTGCACAGGAGCCCCCAGGGTGCACAGGAGACCCCAAAGTGTACAAGGGACTCCAGGGCTGATGGGGATCCCCGTGGGTGCATGGGAACCCCCAGACTGCATGGGTCACACAGGGGACATAGGGCACCCCAGGGTACCCGGCGGACCCCAGGGTGCAGAGGGATCCCCAGCAGGACCCCAGGGTGCAGAGGGATCCCCAGCGCGCACGGGGGTCCCCCAGGGCTCCTGCCTGGCGCTGGGTGCCGGCAGCCCTGGGCCGCCCGCGCTGCCTCGGGCGCGGGGCCGTCATGTGGGTGCCCACCCTTGCGGAGGAGGGGCCGCGGAGCCGCTTTAAAGTAGGGCAGAGAAAGGGCCCTTTCTTCCCCACGGAGCCGCGCGTCCCGCTGGAGGGGCCAGGGCGGCGGGGGGCGCGGCGCGGCGGCGGCACCGTGGTGGGTGCGCGCTGGCAGCGCGGGGCGCGCGGGCGCGGGGCCGGCGGGCACCATGTCCACGCTGGCCCCGCTGCGCCTGCTGCGCGAGCCCTGGAACGCCAGCGAGGGCAACGCCAGCAACGCGACGGGCGGCGGCGGCGGCGGCGGCTGCCACGGCCCCGACATCCCCAACGAGCTCTTCCTCACGCTGGGCCTYGTGAGCCTGGTGGAGAACGTGCTGGTGGTGGCCGCCATCCTCAAGAACAGGAACCTGCACTCGCCCATGTACTACTTCATCTGCTGCCTGGCCGTCTCCGACATGCTGGTGAGCGTCAGCAACCTGGTGGAGACGCTCTTCATGCTGCTCATGGAGCACGGCGTGCTGGTCATCAGCGCCAGCATCGTCCGCCACATGGACAACATCATCGACATGCTCATCTGCAGCTCCGTGGTGTCCTCACTCTCCTTCCTGGGGGTCATCGCTGTGGACCGCTACATCACCATCTTCTACGCGCTGCGCTACCACAGCATCATGACGCTGCAGCGCGCCGTGGTCACCATGGCCAGCGTCTGGCTGGCCAGCACCGTCTCCAGCACCGTCTTCATCACCTACTACCGCAGCAACGCCATCCTCCTCTGCCTCATCGGCTTCTTCCTCTTCATGCTGGTGCTCATGCTGGTGCTCTACATCCACATGTTCGCCCTGGCCCGCCACCACCTCCGCAGCATCTCCAGCCAGCAGAAGAAGCCCACCGTGTACCGCACCAGCAGCCTCAAGGGCGCCGTGACGCTCACCATCCTGCTGGGCGTCTTCTTCATCTGCTGGGGGCCCTTCTTCTTCCACCTCATCCTCATCGTCAGCTGCCCCACCAACCCCTTCTGCACCTGCTTCTTCAGCTACTTCAACCTCTTCCTCATCCTCATCATCTGCAACTCGGTGCTGGACCCGCTCATCTACGCGTTCCGGAGCCAGGAGCTGCGGCGGACGCTGCGGGAGGTGGTGCTGTGCGCCTGGTAGCGGCGCCGCGCGGCCAGGTAACGGCCCCGCGCAATAAAGGCTCTTTGCAGTGAGGCTGTGGCTGCGCGTCCCGGGGGGCCGCGCGCCCGCCCCGGCGCCCCCCGGCGCCCCCCCGGCCCCTTCCTGGCCCCTTCCCCCGGTGCTCCGGGGCGCCCGAGCCGGGATGTGTCCAGCCTGGCCGTCCCTGCTGCACAAAGGGAGGCCRCGGCCTTTGTTCCACTGCCGCGCGCCCCCCCGGGTCCCGAGCCAGCCCCCCTTGGGGCACCCCGCTTTTGTCCCTCTCCCCCATGGGGGGCACAGATGGGCCCCAGTGCCCGGGAGCCCCCGCGGGGCTGGCCCTGTGCCTGGGGGCACCCGGGGTGTCCGGGGGGGGGGCAGACCCTCCCTGCCGCCTTCGGGGGCTCCGCGCCCCCCCGCCCGCCCTGCCGGTGTCCCCGGCCGTGGGGTGTGGGTCCCGCGGGGACCCCCCGGCCCGTGCAGGGCGCTCCCCCCGTGCAGGGACCCCCTTAGCTGGGGGGGTGCGCGGTGCCCCCCATGCCCGCGGGCCCCCGCCCATGTCGCTCTGTCCCCCCGCGCCCCCCCCGGGGCGGGGCCCGTCCCGTCCCGCACAACAGCCCCGGACCGGCGGTGTGTGTGTGGGGAGGGGAGGCGCTGCCCCCCCACGCCCGCGCAGTGTCCGGAGGTGCCCCCCGCCGCCC
>NW_020455460.1:79049-81774 GCF_003342845.1 Nothoprocta perdicaria
GCTCTGCCGCGTCCCGCCGCGCGGCGGAGCGGAGCGGCCCTCCCCGGGTCCCCCTCGCCGTGCAGAGCCCCCACTGGGAGGATTCGCCCCCGCGTCCCGCCGAGGTCGCGCTTGTCCCCAGGGTCCCCTCCTTGCTATGGAGAGCCCCTCCCCCCTGCCTCTGGCCACCGGAGAGGAATGGCCACCAGCACCGCCACCACCCCCCCCTCGAGGTCAGGGGCGTCCCCAGGGGCCCCCCCTCTGCGATGCAGAGCCCCCCCGTTTTGGGGCCGGTTGTCCCCAGGATCCGCTCCCAACAAAGAGGGTCCCGCCGGGATCTGTGTCTGCAGTGCGGAGACCCCGCTCCCTAGGGCTGCTTGTCCCCAGGGTCTCCGCCCTCACCCCCCGCTCCCCCCCACTCCATGCAGAGCCTCCCCTGAGGCTGGAGCCTCGCCAGGGTCCCCACGCCTGGTGCAGAGCCCCGCCCTGGGTCCCCCATGGGGGCACTATTCCCCTGGGTGGTGACACTGAGCACCCCAGAATGGAACCCAGCCCCATGGCTGGCGGGGGGGGCACATGGAGCCTGGCCCCCTGTGACCCCCCGCCCCCGGTGCCCCCCAGTTCTGGGAGGTGATCAGCGATGAGCACGGCATAGACCCCAGCGGCAACTACGTGGGCGACTCGGACCTGCAGCTGGAGCGCATCAGCGTCTACTACAATGAGGCCTCCTGTAAGTGCCGGGGGGGACACGGTGCTGGGGGGGGGGTTCCATGGCGTGGGGGGCTCCCAGAGCCGCAGGTGACAGCGGTGTCCMCGCAGCTCACAAGTACGTGCCTCGCGCCATCCTGGTGGACCTGGAGCCGGGCACAATGGACAGCGTGCGCTCGGGGGCCTTCGGACACCTCTTCCGACCGGACAACTTCATTTTCGGTATGTCCAGAGACACCCCCCCACACACCCTTCCCTTCCCTCCCCTGCGGGACCCGTCGTGCCGGTGCCCGCGGCGTTCCCGGCGCCTGCCCCGTGGCTCCCGGCCCAGCCGCTTCCCACCCCGCCCCGGCTCCGGCTGCCAGCCCGGCGTGGGCGCCGCATCCAGCGCGGCCTCGTCCCTCCCCGCAGGCCAGAGCGGCGCCGGCAACAACTGGGCCAAGGGCCACTACACGGAGGGCGCCGAGCTGGTGGACTCGGTGCTGGACGTGGTGCGCAAGGAGTGCGAGAACTGCGACTGCCTGCAGGGCTTCCAGCTGACGCACTCGCTGGGCGGCGGCACCGGCTCGGGCATGGGCACGCTGCTCATCAGCAAGGTGCGCGAGGAGTACCCCGACCGCATCATGAACACTTTCAGCGTGGTGCCCTCGCCCAAGGTGTCCGACACGGTGGTGGAGCCCTACAACGCGACGCTCTCCATCCACCAGCTGGTGGAGAACACGGACGAGACCTACTGCATCGACAACGAGGCGCTCTACGACATCTGCTTCCGCACRCTCAAGCTCGCCACYCCCACCTACGGCGACCTCAACCACCTGGTGTCGGCCACCATGAGCGGCGTCACCACCTCGCTGCGCTTCCCCGGGCAGCTCAACGCCGACCTGCGCAAGCTGGCGGTCAACATGGTGCCCTTCCCGCGCCTCCACTTCTTCATGCCGGGCTTCGCGCCGCTCACGGCCCGCGGCAGCCAGCAGTACCGGGCGCTCACGGTGCCCGAGCTCACRCAGCAGATGTTCGACGCCAAGAACATGATGGCAGCGTGTGACCCCCGGCACGGGCGCTACCTCACGGTGGCCACCGTCTTCCGGGGCCGCATGTCCATGAAGGAGGTGGACGAGCAGATGCTGGCCATCCAGAGCAAGAACAGCTCCTACTTCGTGGAGTGGATCCCCAACAACGTGAAGGTGGCCGTGTGCGACATCCCGCCGCGGGGGCTCAAGATGTCCTCCACCTTCATCGGCAACAGCACGGCCATCCAGGAGCTCTTCAAGCGCATCTCGGAGCAGTTCACGGCCATGTTCCGCCGCAAGGCCTTCCTGCACTGGTACACGGGCGAGGGCATGGACGAGATGGAGTTCACCGAGGCCGAGAGCAACATGAACGACCTGGTCTCCGAGTACCAGCAGTACCAGGACGCCACGGCCGAGGAGGAGGGCGAGATGTACGAGGATGACGAGGAGGAGTCGGAGGCGCAGGGCGCCAAGTGAAGCCGGGGCCCGGCCCCGCCGCCCCCCGCTAGCCGCCCRTAAGGAGCCCTCGCCGGCTTCCAGTTGCTTCCGATTAGGGGTCCCGAGACCGCCAGCGTTCAGTATTTACTAACAGTGTCCCCCGTTATGAGTTAGCTCAGCCCCTGCCGCCGCTCTGACGGGAGCGCCCCCCCTCTTTGTTTTTTACTGGTTTGTGTCTATTTTTTTTTTGAATACTGAATAAATTTATTGCTGTCCAGTTGCCTGGTGTGTCCGTCCATGGGGTTGGTCTGGGGTGTCAGGAGGGTGTGTGGCCCTCAGGCTGGGTCACCCCCATGGGGGATGTGGGTCTGGTCCGGGTGGATGTGGGGGTACCTGGGGATGGGGTGAGGGACATGAACTGCCCATGCCCTGATGTTGCTGCCACCCCAGGGCCCTGCCTGTCCCCGTGGGGCCCCTGCTGGGCCCCGCTGTGGGGCACACAATCTTTGCACCCTGTGCAGGGACAGGAGCACCCTGGTCTCTGCTGCGTGGAGATGAGGGATGGGGGTGATGGGTGGGGGGACAAGGAG
>NW_020455460.1:82938-87772 GCF_003342845.1 Nothoprocta perdicaria
GCGGTTGTTGTGGACAGGGGAGCGCGGCGGTGACGGCGGCGGTTGTTGTGGATGGGGGTTGTGCTGCGGTGGCGGTGAGCACGACAGTGACAGCGGCGGCTGTTGTGCACAGGGCAGCGCAGCGGTGGCGGTTGTTGCACACGGGGCAGTGCGGCGGTGATGGTGACGGTTGTTGTGCACAGGGCAGCGCGGCGGTGGCCGTGACGGTTGTTGCGCGCAGGGCAGCGTGGTGGTGATGGTTGTTCTGCACAGGGCAGCACGGCGGTGATGGTGATGGTTGTTGTGCACAGGGCAGCGCGGCGGTGGCCGTGATGGTTGTTGCGCGCAGGGCAGCGTGGTGGTGATGGTTGTTGTGCACAGGGCAGCGCGGCAGTGATGGTGACGGTTGTTGTGCACAGGGCAGCGCGGCGGTGGCCGTGACGGTTGTTGCGCGCAGGGCAGTGTGGTGGTGATGGTTGTTGAGCACAGGGCAGCGCGGCGGTGGCCGTGATGGTTGTTGTGCACAGGGCAGCGTGGCGGTGATGGTGACGGTTGTTGTGCACAGGGCAGCGCGGCGGTGATGGTGACGGTTGTTGTGCACAGGGCAGCGCGGCGGTGGCCGTGACGGTTGTTGCGCGCAGGGCAGTGTGGTGGTGATGGTTGTTGTGCACAGGGCAGCGCGGCGGTGACGGCGACGTCCCCCAGCACGCGCCGCCATGGAGTACGGCGAGCGGCTGGCGCGGTTTCGGCAGGCCCACGTGAACCCCTTCGACAAGGCGCCCGAGCAGCACGAGGGCCCCGAGGCGCCGCCCGCCCCAGGTGGGTGCCGGGACGGGGGGGACACACATGGGGCCCCTCCATCCCGTCCCCTGAGCCGTGTCCCCCSTGCAGAGCGGCAGCCGGAGCCGTCCCCGGAGGACACCGAGGGCTCGGAGCGCCCCATGGATCTGGGGCTGGCCGAGGACCACTTCTCGCGGCCGGTGGTGAGCGGGGCCGGGGGGGCGCGGCGCCGCGGCTCCCACCGCCTTCCTCCTCACCCTCATCTTCCTCCTGCCGCTGCTGGCGCAGGGGCTGCTGGTGGCGTCGGACGTGCGGCAGCTGCGGCAGGCCATCGAGGAGTGCAAGCGCCTCATCCCCGAGCTGCCCGAGCACTCGGAGCGCCAGAAGGACGCCGTGGTGCGGCTCATCCACCTGCGCCTCAAGCTGCAGGAGCTGCAGGTGCGGCCGGCGCCGGCGCGCGGGGCCGGGGCGGCCGCGGGGCCGGCTCCAACGCGCCCGCCGCTGCCCAGGACCCCTCTGAGGACGAGCCCAACCTGCGCGTGGTCCTGGAGCACCGCTTCTACAAGGAGAAGAGCAAGAGCGTGAAGCAGACGTGCGACAAGTGCAGCGCCATCATCTGGGGCCTCATCCAGACCTGGTACACCTGCACAGGTGGGCCTGGGACCGGCCCCCCGCCCTGCCGCCCCCCGCCCGCCCCGTCCTCACGGCCGCCCGTCCCCAGGCTGCTACTACCGGTGCCACAGCAAGTGCCTGCCGCTGGTCACCAAGGCGTGCGTGAGGTCCAAGGTGAGCCACCAAGCCGAGTACGAGCTCAACATCTGCCCCGAGAGCGGGCTCGACAGCCAGGACTACCGCTGCGCCGAGTGCCGGGCGCCCATCTCGCTGCGTGAGCACCGCCCTGGGGCTGGGGGCCAGGGGCACGTGGGGCTGGGGACCAGGGGCACGTGGGGCTGGGGGGGTTTGGGGCTTTTGGCTGTGCCAGGCTGGTACGGGGGCAGTGTGGGGCTGGGAGCCACCAGAGGTGTGTGGGGCTGTGTGGGGCTAAGGGCCAGGTTGTGTGGGACTGGGGAACATGGATTTGAGGGGCTGGGGGCTAGGGGTATTTGGGACAGAGGACGAGGGGCTGGGGCTGCACAGAGCTGGGGAGCAGGGATATCTGGGGCTGGGGGACATGGATGCGTGGGGCTGGAGGCTGCCTGGGGTGCGTGGGGCTGCAGGGCCGTGGGGCGCGGGCCCACGCGTGTGCCGCCGCAGGAGGGGTGCCCAGCGAGGCCCGGCAGTGCGACTACACCGGCCTCTACTACTGCAGCAGCTGCCACTGGAACGACCTGGCCGTCATCCCGGCCCGCGCCATCCACAACTGGGACTTCGAGCCCCGCAAGGTGCCCGCGGGGGTGCGGGGACCGCGCTGTGGGGCTGGGGACCCGGGGAATGGGAGGCTGTGTCCCTGGGGAGGGGTCCCTGGGGGGCTGTGTCCCTGGGGAGGGGTCCCAGGATCCCTGTCCCAGGCAGTTGCCTTGGGGCTGGATTCCTGGCAGGGGTATCCATGGGGGCTCAGGACCCTCAGGAGGGATCCCAGGGGTATCCATGGGAGCCAGGGCCCTGGGCATGGGACCCTGCTCTGGGCTTGGGGTCCAAGGGGGGCTGGTTCCTGAGGGTCCCTCAGATGGGGGTTCCTGGGGGCTGTGTCCTTAGCAGGGGTCCCTGGATGGGGTGTCCCCGGGGTTGTGGTTCACCCCAGAGCGCCGTGGGGCCAGGCGCAGCCCGAGGGGTGACGGTGGGGGGTGACAGCAGGGGGTGACAGTGGGGTGATGGCGGGGGGCACGCAGGTGTCCCGCTGCAGCATGCGCTACCTGGCGCTGATGGTGTCGCGGCCGGTGCTGAAGCTGCGGGAGATCAACCCGCTGCTCTTCAACTACGTGGAGGAGCTCGTGGAGATCCGGGTGAGCGGGGGGCCCCGGCCGGGGGGCAGAGCCGGGCGCCCGAACCGACCCGCCCGATCCCGGCCCCGTCCTCACCCGTCCCGGGCTGCATCCCGTCCCTGTGCCCATTCTGGCCCCATCCTGCCTTCATCTCCACCCTCTGTCCTGCCCTGCCCTCTCACATCCTTGTCCCCATTCTGTATCGTCCTTGTCTGCAACCCTCCCTGTTCCCATTTTGTCCCTGTCCTGTCCAYATCCCATCCTTGTCCCCATCTCATCTTGTCCTCTCTACAACCCATCCCGCTCCATCATGCTGTCATCCTTACCTCATTCCCATCCCATTCCCCTCCTGTCCCCATCCCATCCTGTTGCTGTCCTTGCGCCATCCTGTCCATCTCCATCCTGTCCCCGCAACCCTCCTTTTCCCTGTCGTGTCCCATTGACATCCCATCCTTGTCCCCATCCCACCCCATTTTCCCCTTGTCCCCATCCCGATATCCCCCTTATCTTGCTGCCATCCTGGCCCGCTCCCGTCCAACCCTTGCTGTCCCTGCTGTCCCCTTTGCCCCGCCGTCCCTCCCTGCGGCGGCGGCCCCGCAGAAGCTGCGCCAGGACATCCTGCTCATGAAGCCCTACTTCATCACGTGCAAGGAGGCGATGGCGGCGCGGCTGCTGCTGCAGGTGAGCGCSGCGGCGGCGCGGCGGGCGGCATGGCGGGCGCCGGGCCGCCGGGCGCCCCGTGACGCCCCCGTGGCCGCAGCTGCAGGAGCGGCAGCACTTCGTGGAGAACGACGAGATGTACTCGCTGCAGGACCTCATCGACGTGGAGGCCGGCCGCCTGGGCTGCTCGCTCACCGACATCCACACGCTCTTCGCCAAGCACATCAAGCTGGACTGCGAGGTGAGCTGGGGGGGGACGCTGGGGGGCTGCCCCACGGCGCCCGCTCACCGCCCGCCCCCCGCAGCGCTGCCAGGCCAAGGGCTTCGTGTGCGAGCTCTGCAAGGAGGGCGACGTGCTCTTCCCCTTCGACAGCCACAGCTCCGTGTGCGCCGACTGCTCCGCCGTCTTCCACAGGTATGGCCGGCATGCCCGGCGGGGTCTGGGATGTGCCAGGGGGTCCGGAATGCCCTGGGAGTCCAGGATGCCCGGGGGGGCGGGATGCACATCCTGGGAGGTCGGAATGCCTGGGGGTCTGGGATGCACCAGGGGGTCAGGGATGTGCCGGGGGTCTGGGATGTGCTGGGAGTCCAGGATGTGCCAGGGGGTCCAGGATGCCCGGGGGTCCGGGCTGTCCTGGGGGCTGTGCTGTGCTGGGGGTCCGGGATGCCCGGGGGGGGGGCTGCGCATGCCAGGGTGCCGCCGCAGCCCCCCGCCCCCCTGCCCGCCCGCAGGGACTGCTACTACGACAACTCCACGACGTGCCCGCGCTGCGCCCGCCTCAGCCTGCGCAAGCAGTCGCTCTTCCAGGACCCCGGCGCCGAGCCCTAGGGAGCCCCGGGCCGGGGGCACGGCTGCCGCTGCCCCCCTGGCACGGGGGGGCTCCTGCCCCACGCCGGCACCGAGGGGCCGTGGGGCTCGGCCCCACGCGGGGCTCCCGCCGCAGCCCCCCGCGCGGTGGATCCGTCCTCCGGAGCTGCCCGGGGCTCTTCCCGCTGCGCCCGGTGGCTCCCGCAGGGCCGGGCACTGCATGGCGGGACACGGATACGGGGGTGCCGGCCTGCAGCGCCCCCCCATGCACACACTACTGCTCTTAACGCTGCTGCTGCGGCCGGACCCCCACAATGGTGCCCTGCAGCGTGGGGGGCTTGGGGACCGCGGGTCTCTGGGGACCGCGGGGTTGGGGTCCGCAGGTCTTTGGGGTCTGCAGGTCCTTGGGCACTGCAGGGTTTGGGGTCCGCGGGTCGTTGAGGACCGCGGGGTTGGGGGTGTGGGGCGCGGGGGCCGCCCGGTGCCGCGGGGCGCCCCGCTCCGTGTAGCGCTAACGAGGCCTCCATGCACCGCACAGCGCCGCCTCCGTGTCTCTGCTTGGGGACCCCCGGGCTGGGCGGCGCGGCCGAGACCCCCCGGGCGGCGGTTTTGGGGGGGTGCCCGTGGTGGGGGGCTGCCACGGGACAGGCTCCACCCTTGTGCCCCCATGGCCCCCCCGACCCCT
>NW_020455460.1:88366-90885 GCF_003342845.1 Nothoprocta perdicaria
CCTTCTTGTCGCGGCCCTGCTCGGCCCGCGCCCGCGTCCACGAGGGCGAGCGCAGGCAGCCGGGCCGCGCGCCCGGCGCCACCAGCCCTGCGGGACACCGGCCTCAGCGGGACACCGGGGCGGGACGGGGCACACAGTGCCGGGACACGGGGACACGGGGACACCGGGACATGATACACGCATCAGCGGGGACACGAGGACACGGTGCTGGGACGTTGTGCGGGGACACAGGGACAGGACACCAGGATGCAGTGCTGGGACACAGGAAAATGACACGGGGACATGGTGCGGGGACAGGGCATAGGGATACAGGGACACGGTGCTGGGATGCAGGGACATTGTGCTGGGACACGGGGACATGATACGGGCATCAGCTGGGGCACGGTGCGGGGATGCAGGAACAGGACACAGGGACACAGGGACATTGTGCTGGGACACGGGGACGGGACACTGGGATATGACATGGGGACACAGTGCTGGAATATGACACTAGGACACAGGGACATGGTACTGGAGCACAGTGCTGGGACACGGGGACACAATGTCGGGACATGGCACTGGGACACAGGGATGCCATGCTGTAGTGTGGTGCTGGGACACAGGGACATGGTGCTGGAACACAGTGGTGGGACACACAGACTGACACTGGGACACAGGGCACAATGCTGGGATGTGGCACTCAACTCAGGGACATGGCACTGGGACACAGGGACACAGTGTTGAGGTATTGCACTGGGACGTAGGGACATGGTGCTGGAACACGATGCTGGGATACAGGAACACAACACTGGGACACGGGGACACAGCACTGAGACAGGATGCTGAGGCACAGGGCCATGGCACCGGGACATGGGGACACCGTGCTGGGACACAGGCACATGGCACTGGAGCATGCTGCTGGGATACTGTGCTGGATATGGAGCTGGGACATGAGGACGCAGTGCTGGAACACGGTGCTAAGACATGGTGACACAGTGCTGGGACACAACACGGGGACACAGCGCTGGGACACAGGGACACGGCGCTGGGACACAGGGACATGGTGCTGGGACGTAGCCCTGGGACATTGGGACACAGTGCTGGGACACAGGGACACGGCGCCGGGGCCGTGGCGGCCGCTCACCGCCGGGCGCGTCGCCGGGCGCGCTCTCCTCGTCGGAGTCGGCAAAGACCTCGGCCAGCTCCTGGTCCGACATGTCGGTGAGCTCGGTGAGGTCGAGCAGGTCGAAGTGAACCTCCAGCGAGGACACGCTGCTCAGCGGCTCTGCGGGCGGCGCCGCACCGTGGGGACACACGGCACCCACAGGGACACACGGCACCCACGGGGACAGAGCATGCCCCGAGGGACAGCGCTGTCCCCACAGGCCCGGGGACACACAGGGCAGTGCAGGGAGCTCGTGTGATCCCCATGGCACTGGGTGCAGGTGAGGGACCGCAGGCACAGGGGGACAGGCAGAAGATGCCTGGAGGGATGGCAGTGTCCCCATGGCCCTGGGGACAGGCAGGGGGCCCTTAGGGATACTCGCAGTGTCCCCACAGCCCCAGGGACAGGCAGGGGGCCGTAGGGAGCTCCTGTGGTCCCTAGGGTGCTGGGTGCAGGCGGGGAGCACAGGAAAGGGGCAAGAGTTCCCGTAGGGATGGCAGCGGCCCCATGGCCTTGGGGACAGGCAGGGGACTCCTAGGGATGCTCCCAGGGTCCCCAGGTTTCTGGGTTCAGGCAGGGGACCCAGGGGCAGGTGAGGGACCCCAGGGAGCTTGCAGGGTCCTTGGGGCAGGCAGGGACCTCCCTAGGGATTGTTGGGGACCCTGGGGGACGCGGGGGGTGCCGGGGGCCGCACTCACGTCTCCGCTCGGCCACATGCAGCAGCCCGGCGCTGGGGATGGGGATGCCGCCCTGCTCCTCGGCGGGGGTGCTGGCTGCCTCCTCGCACGGGCCGCGGGCCGGGGCCGCCCGCTCCGGCCCCCGCACCTCCTTGCCCAGCTCTGCCAGACAGGCCCGGCCGCCTCAGCTGCGGCGCCGCGAGCCCCGCGGCAGCCGCCGGCCCCCCTCCCGCAGCCCCTTTGTGTCGGCGAGACAAAAGCGGAGCCTGTTCAAGGCCGGSCCAAACAAGGGGCGTTTTGTCTCCCAGGAAGAGGCAGCGAGGGCCAAGGGGATGCGGCAGCACTCGGACCRGGACCCTCACAGCGGGCATGGCCCCGGCTGAGCCCCAGTTGCCTCCCGGCACTGGCTCCAGCACATCCCAGTGCTGACAGATGCAATGGGACACCCTACCCTTGCACAGGGAAAGCATGTCCCCAGCCCTGCTCTGCTCCGGGGGGACCTGCGCYGTTCCGGTGCGTCCCCGTGCCGGTGGCTCCGCCAGACTCAGCCTCTGGCACTGGTGGGCAGAGCCTCCCACCTGTGTCCAGCCCTGCACCCCCGGGAGCAGCACGGCCGCGAGCCCGCACGCACCGGGGAGCTGCTCGGGCCCGGAGAAGTCGCCCCTCGCCTCGGCCTGCATGTCGGCGCGGTGCCGCGG
>NW_020455460.1:91975-120054 GCF_003342845.1 Nothoprocta perdicaria
GCAGCGGGACCGGGGGGGCAAGAGGGAACCGGGGATGCAGCCGGGGCCCATGGGTGCAACGGGGGTCCCGGCCGGTGCAGAGGGACCCAGGGTGCACGGAAGGCCTGGGGGGAGCCGAGGGGTCCCGGGGTGCCCGGTGGGGCAGATTGAGGAGCCGGGGGTCCTGTGCGAGCCGGGGGTCCCCGGTCCCCGTCCTGGGGACACCCCGCAGGGTCGCCGTGCAGCCCGGGGCTGCCCGCGGGTACCGGCACCGAGCGCTGCGCCCCGCGGAGCTGCGGCGGCCCCGCTGCGCGGAGCCGGTGGGATGCGGATGGGAAGAGGGCCCCGGAATCCAGGGCAGAGCCAAAGCGAGCAGCCGCTCGTGGGAGGCCTCAGCTGCTCCACACCGCAGCGCAACTGCTGGCCCTTGGGAGAGCACTGGCTGCAGCCGAGCGGGCAGCGGTCCCACCGGCACCCACGGCCAGGACCAGGACCGGAACCAAGACAAGCATCGGAACCGGGACCAGGAGCGGGATGGGGGGACTCGAACTCGCGACAACGCAGGCGCCGCCTGCCAGGCCCCGCCGCCGTTGCTAGGGCGGGACCTCGAGTTGCTAGGGGGCGTGTCCTTCAGGTTCAAGCCCCGTCCCGTTGCAGCCATCCTCGCGAGATCTGACTTCCTGTTGCCTGGAGACGGCGGCGCGGGCGGGTGCAGCCATGGTGAGGACCGGGCCCGGGACCGGGACCGAGACCGAGACCGGGACCCGGCCGGGCCCGGGACCGGGCCGGGCCGGGCGCCGCGGGGGGTTCTGCGCCTGGGCCTGGGCCTAGGCCGGGCTCTGGTGCCTGGCCCGGCTATGGGCGCCGGGTTGAGCCCCTCGGTCCCGCGCACTCCCGCGTCCYGATTTCCCTCCGCAGGCTCCCAAAAAGAAGGGCGTCAGGAAGGGCAAGGCGGGCCGCGCGCCGGCCGTGGCGGACGGCGTGTCCCCCGAGGACATGAGCAAGGAGCAGGTGAGCGCCCGCCCGCGCGGGGCCCCAATCCGGCACGTCGCAGGCAGCGCGGCCCTCGTGCCGGTACCACGGCCCTGGTACCGGTTCTGTGGCCCTGGTACCGGTCTCGCGGCCCGCCCAGCGCCTCTCCTGCCCCCTCCGGCCTCGCGTCGCGCTCCCTGCCGCTGCCCTGCAGCGCTCTGCTYGCCGGCCCGCTGCCCTCGCTGCCCCAGGCCCGCCTGGATAACCCTGGCACCTCGCTTCCTCGCGCTGGTGCTGGGAGGAAGGTGCCYGACGAGGACAGGCCAGCCCGGTTACGTGCTCCGTGTGGTGTGGGTTTCCCTGCAGCAAGTGCCCTGCCTGGCAGGCAGGTGCTCTTGGAAGAGCCTTTCYGTGTCCTGCAGGCCCGCTGCCTGGCTGCTCGCAGCCCTAACTGGCGCAGACAGGTCTCTGCATGGCCTCGTGCTCAGCCCCGTGATCCTGGTGCCTTGCAGCCCGCCGCACTCGCCACAAAACACGTTTCCTCGCGAGCAGGAGGCTCCGCTCGGTGCCACAAGGAGCTGGAGGGTGTAGCCCCTTTCCTGTATTCAGCTCCTCCAGGAGCTGCGCTCGGGTTGGGCTCTGCTGGGCATCCTGCAAGCCCTGGAGAAGCTGCTCCTGTCCCAGGRACCCTTCTGCCTGTGAGATCTTCTGCTAGTGGCGTCCCAGGGGGGTGGTCCTGGCACTGGGAGACATGATACGAGTCCTGGTTCTTAGGGGAGGAAAATATTTCATTGCTCCCTTCTGGAGGCTGAGRGTTTGCTGCCAGGTCCTGTGCAAACCCCACTCCTTCCACATGTCTCTTGGCCCCTCTTGTCCTGCGCTTTCCTGTACCATTAAAAGCCACTGTGTCCCTCCAGGGTTATGACAGGATTTGCTATGATGTCCTGAAAGAACCTTGATTCAGTTTCTTCTTCAGGGGACATGTCTGCCCGAGGCCTCCTTTCCCCTTATTTGACTCTCCGCGTTGGCTTTGCAGCTGGAGGAACACGTTGGGCGTCTCCGGGAGGAGCTGGACCGGGAACGGCAGGAGCGCAACTACTTCCAGCTGGAGCGTGACAAGATTCACACCTTCTGGGAGATCACCCGGCGGCAGCTGGAGGAGAAGAAAGCAGAACTGCGGAACAAGGACCGCGAGATGGAGGAGGCGGAGGAGAGGCACCAAGTGGAGATCAAGGTGGGAGGCCAGGTGTGAGTGACTGGACTGGGMAGGAGCTGTGTGTGAGCTCGAAGAGGAGGAGACGGAAGGGAGGAAGAGGAGGAGATGGGCAGGATGCAAACCAGGGCATTTCAGCCAGTGCTGCAGCTCCAGGGAAGTTCCTGTCGGCACCTCCTGAAGCCCCTCGCCTGGCCTGCGGCTTGTGTCTAGGTTTACAAGCAGAAGGTGAAGCACCTGCTGTACGAGCACCAGGAGAACCTCACCGAGCTGAAGGCGGAGGGCACCCTGTCCATGAAGCGGGCCCAGAAGGACCACTGGGCCCAGGAGATGGAGCTGTGGAAGGATGTGCGCTCCTTGAAAGTGGAGCTCAAGGAGCAGGAGCTGGCCAACGAGGTGGTGGTGAAGAACATGCGCCTGGTGAGTCCGTGCCGGGAGGGACGGCGGCTCTGGACTGCACCGAGTGAGTGGCACACGAGGCTCATTTGTGGCAGAGGGGAGTGCTGGGGCCCTTGGCTGCTTCCCAGGGCTGCCCTGGGCTGCTGGTCCCTGCCCCATTGTGCAAGGAAGAGTGTCCTGGGCACGGGACTGCAGAGCGGGGTGTGGAGTTCAGTGCCCATGCTGTCCTGAGCTGCGCTGCCTCTGTTTTTATGAGGTGCACTTTGGCTGCAGAAGGGATGAGGGCCCCCAGCCTGCGTTGCATGGGGTGCAGTGACCTCAGCGTTGGGTTAGCAGCCTCTAACGTGCGCCGTCTCCGTGGCAGAAACAAGAGGAGGAGATCACGCAGCTCTGCAGTGACTTTGAGAGACAAGTGAAAGGTGAGGACATGCGGGACACCCTCTTGTCACTGCGCCGGGGGAGGCACCTCGGGGCTCGCTGCACTGCTGGGCCCCCTGCATGGAGCATCTTGCTCAAAGGGGCTGTTTTTCCGCCCCCTGCCAATTGCTGCTGCCCCAGTTGCTGCTGCCCCTGCTCCTGGGCTGCCTCGCCGCGCGGCCYRCGGCGCTCCGAGCTCCCGGAGCAGMGGGGCCGAGGCRCGGGCTCACGTGGAGGCAGGGCTGCTGTCACCAGGCCGCGCGCCGCAGTGGCCACGCGAGCCCTTGCCGGTGTCGCTCCGCGCTCGGCTGTGTCCCTGTCCCYRTGGGGRAYGTTGCAGGTTCTCCCGGGCTCACTTGGAGCCTTTCCAGTGCCCTGCTTCCAGGCTGCTATTTCTGGGCTCTGCTCCCTGTGGCTCTGCACGCGGGGCGGCGGGGACAGCGGTGCCATCGGTGACATCCCACCCCAGAGCGCGGCTGCCGCGGCGCGTGCCGGGCTGGCACGTCCCAGCCGAGCAGGGGGTGGGCGCAGAGCCGCCGCGCGGGTCTCGCTCAGCCCCCTCTGCTCAACCCAGAGATCGAGGCCAAGTACAACAAGAAGATGCAGGTGCTGCGGGACGAGCTTGACCTGCGCAGAAAGACGGAAATCCACGAGGTCGAGGAGAGGAAGAACAGCCAGATCAGCGTGCTCATGAAGAACCACGAGAAGGCCTTCAGTGACATCAAGAACTACTACAATGATGTCACCCTCAATAACCTGGCGCTCATCAACACGCTCAAGGTAGTGCCAGCCTCCTCCCCTGGCCCCACTGTCCCAGGTTGCGTGTGGAGCGTGGCCGTTCCACTGGGGAACGGGTCCTGTAAGGTTTGCACGGGAGCTGGCCACGGGTGCAGGTGCTGCTGCTGCGGCTCTCTTGGGAGAGCTGCTCGCACCGCTCGGGCGAAGCTCCTGCATGGGTGCAGCCGTGGCTGGCTGGGGATGGGGTCCCCGTGCAGCAGTGGGAAGGGGGTCCTGGCTGTGCAGTGCTCAGGGGCAGGTGGCAGCACTTGTGTGTTTCCAAGAACAGGAGCAGATGGAGGAGATGAGGAAGAAGGAGAATCACTTGGAAAAGGAGATGGCAGACATGCTGCTGCAGAACAAGCAGCTGACAGAGCGCCTGCAGCGGGCGCAGGAGCAGGTGTCTGAGCTGCAGAAGAAGTTGACCCACTACGAGAAGGACAAGGAGGCTCTGAGGGTGAGCGGCCTCTCCTGCTGAGCCCCTTCCCGTCCCTTCCCTTTCCAAGCCACCCGAGCTGCTGGCTGGAGCGGAGCTGCTCAGCACTGACCTCTGCTGCTCAGCCCAGAGCTGCTTGGCCGGAGTGCCAAGCAAATCCCTAAGCTTAGCTCCTTGATTACACCTCCCTTGGGACTCCCAGGGCTTGCTCTGAGTAGCCCTGCTGCAGAGAGGGAGGGAGATGCTTCAGGTACTGCCAGGATTTCTCACCCCTACACTTCTTTGCTGGTCACTGTCCTCCCTTGCTGGAGCTCATCCCACACCTTCCAGGGAAGTCTGCACTCCTTAATGATCTCTTCCCATYTCCAGAACACAAAAGCTCATTTGAAAGTCAGCCAGAAGGAACTGAAAGATCTTCAGTGGGAACACGAAGTGCTGGAGCAGAGGTTTGGTAAGGTGAGAGCTGCAGGTGGGCCTGGACAACCCCTTTCCTTCCTCAGARCCTCCCATCTTTGCAGAGGCTGCGGAGGCAGTGCTGAGCTAAGGGTTTTCTGAAGATCTGATGCAGTGCTGAGCGTTAGCTGCTGTTTCCAACAAAGCTTCTTGTGGCTTTGACATCTCCYGTGCTCAGCAGACAGGCCCGGCCTTGTACTTGGCTGAGCGATAACACACGCTCCGATGCTCCCCGGCCGGCCGGCGGACGCCTGGCTGCGGCAGCGGGTCCGGAGCAGAGCCCCCGGGGAGGGAGCTGGGGACAGTCCAGGGACAAACTGGGACAGGAGCCCTGTCACAGCCTTGTTCTGATGGAGTTTGGGGGTCACTGCCTCTGCTCGCTGGGCAGGGGCTGCTCGGGATGAGTTTAAGGAATATTGTGTTGTCTGAATTTGCCCAGACGCAGCCTCTCCCTCCCAGCTAACCCAGATAAATTTTCTGAGGCAGAGTAGAGCTCATTTGCAATTCGTAGAAATCCCCAGGAATATGAACATTGATCTGAGGCCTCRTTAGCAATCCGTCATTAAGGCAGCAACATATTCAGTGAATTCAGAAATAGGCTTTGGAGGAGACATCCTAATTAGGACACTTATTAACTAGCTGTGAGCCAGGGTCTCCTGCCAGTGCCGCCAGCTGCCGGGAGGAGAGGAGAGAGCCCTGAGTGCCAAGGGCATCTCGGGGCTCTAGAATAGCCCCTCGCACACGGGGCAGGGGGGAGTCACTCTGCTGCCTGCCRCAGCCGCCGGGTCGCTGCTTTGGAACAGGGAGGCTGTGGGCCTCCTTCTCTGGAGGTCCCCCAAACCCGCCTGGGTGCCGCCCTGTGCTCTGGGTGTCCCTGCTGGAGCAGGATGGTTGGACTGGATCATCTCCCTTCCAACCTCAACCATTCTGTGATTTGCGGGGCGTCCCGGGGAGCGCAGGAGGCAGAAGTGCCGAGGAGGGAAGCAGATCGGGTGCCAGGGGCACGGCGTGCCCCTCGCTGGGGCAGCCCGAGCTGCCGGGCCTGTTTGCTCTGTGGGCTGGTGCCACACGGCCACCTGAGCTGTGTCTGGGCACAGGTGCAGGCAGAGCGAGACGAGCTCTACGAGAAGTTCACCGAGGCCATTAACGAGGTGCAGCAGAAGACGGGCTTCAAGAACCTCCTCCTGGAGCGCAAGCTCAAAGGGCTCTTCAATGTCCTGGAGAAGAGGGAGGTGGAGCTCAACGAGGTGCTCGCAGCCTCCAACCTCGACCCRAGCGCCCTCTCCTTGGTCTCGCGCAAGCTGGAGGTACCAGGGCCCTGCGAAAGCTCCCGCCGCAGCAGGGCTGGGTCCRGGGGCAAACACAGACCGGGGACCCTGTGAGCGAGGCTGGGGCAGGGCTGGGCTGTGTGGTGGGGACGGGTCCCCCTCGTGCCCACGCTGGGGGCGTCTGCCCAAGGATGAGCCTGCAGAGCTGGGGTGCTGCGAGGAGCAGCTCAGAGGGTGGCCCAAGGATCCCGGGTCGGATGCGCCCCGTGAAGGGCAGCGCCCCCGGCCCGGGCTGCAGCGTGTCCTGACCGCCCTGCAGAGCAGAGCGCCAGGCTCCTGCCCTCACACGCTGCTCCCCACTCTCCCTATGGGAGAGCGGCCCCAGGCTGCGCCCCAGGCCTGGGTGCAGGTGGCACTTGGATCTGGGCTCCTTCTCCCAGGTGCACAAGGCAGGGAGGGCGCAGGGAGCTCGCAGACCCTCCGCGGCCCCTCGGCCTGGCCCCGCTGCCTGCAGACACGGTGTGGGCCGCTTCCCGGGGGCTTTGCGATGTCTGCCACGCTAAAAATACTAACGCAGGGAGCCGGTGGCGCGGCGGCGGGACTTGGAGCCCCGCATTCCTGGGGCCCRCGGCAGCAGTAACCGGAGAGGTGGCAGATCCCGTCCGAGCTGGGGACGCGGGGACTCGTGTTCCTCGCGTAGCTCGGCTCCCAGCTCTCCTGCTGCGCCCGCGCGGGTGCCCTCGCCATGGTGCCCTCCGTGGCGCAGCACTAACAAAGCGCGGGGTGCCCTCCTGCGGGTGCCAGGGGAGGGCCGGGGCCACCCCGGGGCTGTGCGCTGCGGCCGGCGCAGCGGATGTCGCCGGGGCGAGCGGCAGGTGCCGCAGCCTGCGCAGCGCATTCCCGGGAGGCGCCGCGGCGGCCGCCGGGGCCGCAGCTGCCGGCCGCCCCGCATTCCTCGCGCAGCTGCCGCCTTCACGGGGAGACTCTCAGCCCCTAATTCCCCCGGTGCCGCCGCGGCAGGGAGGGAGGTGCCGCCGGGAGCAGGTGGCACCGTCGTCCCTGCCGCGCAGGGCCCAAGGCTGACGCAGCGCGGGCGCTGCGGGGAGGAGTGCGGGCTGGACGAGGGGGCTGCGTGTCTGGAAAGGGCTGCTCAGTACCCTGGGTCCCCCTTGGGTCCTGCCTGCGCTGCCGGGGGCTGTCAGTGCTGGCAGTGCCCGTGGGGCTGCCGTGCGCCGCCAGGCCTGGTGCCACCGTGGTGCCCGTCCTGAGGCCCGTGTCCCTTTGCAGGACGTGCTCGACTCTAAGAACAACACCATCAGGGACCTGCAGTTCGAGCTGGCGCGCACCTGCAAGGTGAGGGAAGGGCACCGGCACCTCGCGTGTGTGTTGGGCACTCTGAGGGGCCAAAGGAGGCGCGTGGCACTGAGGGGCCGGCAGCACACAGGTGCCTTCCCTTGCAGGCGCACAATGACCTGCTGCAGACGTTCGAGGCGAAGCTGGAGGCCTTCGGCATYCCCCGCGACAGCCTGGGCTTCAGGCCGCTGGAGATGCCCCTGCTGGGGCAGAGCRCGGGGCAGGGCCCCGCGGGGCTCGTGGCGGCGCCCACGTGACGCTGGCGCCCGCGCCGGGCCACCCGGTGCCACTCGGGTGCTCCGGCCGGCGCCGRCAGCGGGGCTGGCCCTGTCTGCACCCCATTAAAGAGCCCCACTTGGGCACGGGCCTCCGGGTGTCCTCCTTTTTCCCAAGGTGCTGGAGCCACCTCAGCACCCAGGACAGGTGCCCAGCGGGGCTGCAGCAAGGTGCTCCGGAGCCCGCAGAGCTGCTTGGAGCCTTTAATGGTGCCGAGGGCCGCGGTGCCGCACGCCCCGAGCCGCCCCGCGCTCAGCTGCCCTGGTACGCGGTGTAGGAGTAGGGGCTGATCAGCAGCGGCAAGTGCAGCTTCTGCGCAGGGTCCGCGATGGTGAAGACGACCTGGGGCCGAGCGGAGGCAGCGGGAGGTGGAGCTGGTGCTGCCGCCTCCGTCCCGCCCACAGCAGGACCCGGGGCAGGTGCCGCCGGGCCCGTCTGGGCGCTGGGGCCCCGTTCTCAGCGCTCGGCGGCTCCGCGTGAGCCGCCGCTCCGGCAGAACCGGCCCGCGCCCGCGGCGGGACGCACCTCCACGTAGGGGTAGAGGCTGCTGTGGCCCAGGCCCTGCCAGTACGGCGCCGTCTCGAAGCGCAGCTTGTAGGTGCTGGCCGCGGCCTGGCCCGGCGCCAGCAGGGGCAGGCAGCGCCCGTCCTCGTCCGTCACCCTGCGGCGGAGCAGCAGCCCCTGCGGCAGCCGGCCCGGGGCAGGGCGCCGCAGCCGCCCTCCRGCCCTACCTCTGCACCAGCTCCGTCCACTGCGTTCCCGGGCCCTGCAGCCGCGCCAGGCGCAGCGCCAGCCCCGCCGCCGGCCGCCCCGTCACCGTGTTGAGCACGTGCGTGGTCACGGAGCCCTCCAGCTGCTCCGAGGAGCCCTCGGCCTGCGGAGGAGGGAGCAGAGAGGCCGGGAGCGCCTGTGGCACTGTTCGCCCCTGCTCGCGCTGCGCCTGGTGTCCCTCTCGGGGACGCGGTATCCCAGCTCCAGGCCCTGAGGATGTGGCCCTGACCTGCCACCCTGCGAGCCTGCAGTGACACGCGGTGTCACCGCATGGACTTTACCCATGCGGAGGCTCTAGGGGCGCCGGGCGTGCTCGGCAGGATGGACTGTGCCGCGCTCGCTGGTGCAGGGGAGGCTGCGGCCGCCGCTGCTCCCGGCAGGACGGGCTGTGCCGCCCGCGCCGCGCTCGCYGGTGCAGGGGAGGCTGCGGCCGCCGCTGCTCCCGGCAGGACGGGCTGTGCCGCCCGCGCCGCGCTCGCCGGTGCAGGGGAGGCTGCGGCCGCCGCTGCTCCCGGCAGGACGGGCTGTGCCGCCCGCGCCGCGCTCACTGCTGCAGGGGAGGCTGCAGCCACCAGGGCCATCAACCCAGCTGCCCCGCGCCCGCCCGCCCGCGTACCTGCGCGCCCTCCGCGGTGCCGAGCCGCCCGCGCGACCCCATGGCGCTGCCGTCGCCGCTACCCGCGCTCCTCCCCGCGTGCGGGCTGCAGGCGGCTCCCGTGGGCGGCGCCGGGCCCTGGGCACCACGGGCGCCGCGCCAGGAGGAGCCACGCGCCAGCGCCGGAGCAGGGCGCCCGCGGGCTCACCTGCACCGTGATGACGGCCGTGGCGGTGCTCCTGAGTCCCGTGCCCTCCATATCCGCAGCCTGCACCTCCAGCGTGTACTCGGGCACTCCCTGCAGCCAAGGGGACACTGTGCACCCGTGTCCGCAGGGGCCGGGGGCACCGAGCGCCCGCGCGGGGACGCGGGCCGGGCCTCACCTCCGCCTGCAGCCCCGGCGCCGCCACGGAGATGACGCCGGTGCTCTTGTCAATGGAGAACATGGGGCTCTGCGAGTCCGGCCGCTGGTGCAGGATGGAGTAGGTGACCACCCCGTTGAGGGAGCTCACGGCGTCGTCCGCATCCGTGGCCAGCACCTGCATCACGGAGGTGCCTGGGAGCAYGGAGAGCTGATGGTGCCGGCCCGACCCACCGCCCCACGAGCCCCACGGCCACCCACTGCCACCGACCTGGCGCGGCCCCCTCCGGCACGGAGCCATGGAAAACCGCCTGGGAGAACACGGGCCGGTTGTCGTTCTGGTCGGTCACGGTGATGATGATCTCCATGGGGTCCTCCACGGGCTGCCCGTTGGCCGACACGGCGTGGGAGAAGAGCTGCGGGGCGCGTGGTCAGAGTGGCACGGGGACGCGGCCCCGCGGCCGCCCCGGCGCCYGGCTCACCACGTATCTGCTGATCTCCTCCCTGTCCAGCRRCTKCGTCACCTTCAGCCACCCCGTCTCCCGCTCGATGGTGAAGACGCCCACGGGGGGGGTGTCCGCCCCCTGCCCCGTGATGCTGTAGAAAACCTTGGTCTCCTTGTCCTTGYTGGACTTGATCTGGAGGCAAGAGGAGGGGAGGTCAGGGGGACTCGCGGCTCCTGCACGGGCACGGGGACGAGGTGCCACCTACCTGCACRAGGTTCTTGGGGAAGGGGCCGCGCTCGTTCTCCGAGCAGCTGATGGGCGGGATGACCCAGTCCCTCTTCTGCCTCCGCAGGGCTCCGGGCGGCGCGGGCAGCGCCGCGAGCTGCAGGGCCGCGGGGCGCTCGGCTCTGCCCGCGGCTCCAGCCACCCCCGGGGCTGAGCGCGGCTGCTCTGCGCCCGGCAGCGCCCCCGCYGCACGCCCGACCGGCAGGGCCAGGAGGAGGAGGAGGGCGAAGGCAGCGGGCACCATGGCTGCCGCCTGCTCCTCCGGCGCTGCAGCTGCTCCCAGTGCTGGCTGACAAAGTCCGCGGGGCAAGGCCGGCTCCCGGGCATGGGGCAGGGCCCCGGCCCCYCCCGGCCTGCGCCCCTGGCGTCGCCCCAGGACCAGCCCTGCCCGCCGAGCGGTGGGGCCGGGGGCACTGAGGCCCCTCACAGGGTCCCCCTACCCGGTGCCGCAACGCAGGGCCAGCCCGGCTGCCCATCCAGCCCCCYGCGGGGCCCCCACCCACGAGTGTGTGTCCGTGGGGACCCTTCCACGGRGGACCCATCTGGGAGAGGGGGTACACATCTACAGGAGTCCCCGCCGTGGATGCCTGTCCACGGGGTGGCCTCCACGAGTCCCCGGCTCCGGGGTCCCGTCCGTGGTGCCGCATCCCGGGGTGCCCGTGTCCGCTCCGGGGCTCGGCGGGGCGGCGCCGCGGGGGGGGCCGAGGGCGGAGCGGGCCGGGCCGGGCCCCCCCCGCCGCGCTCCCCGACGGCACCGCCCGCGCCGCGGGCGCCTCTTTCTGCTAATGGCGGCGCGGGGCGGGAGGCGGCGACGGCCCGGCCCGGCCCGGCCCGAGGGGACGAACTCGCGGCCCGCGGCACCGGAGCCCGACGGGGCCCAAACGCAGCCCTGAGAGCCGCCGGGGCTGGGGGGGGGGCTGCGCCCACCGGGCGCCCCCGGCCCCGTGATGAGCGGGGCGGCGCAGCCCGAGGGGCCCGCGGGGCCGCCGCGGTGCTCGGGGCGGGCGGCGGGGCGGGCCGGGGCGGTACCTGCCCGCGGCGGCCTCACCTGGAGCGGCGCGTTAAAGGCGGCGGGGCGGGACGGGGCGGCGCAGCGCAGAGCCGGGCCCGGCGGCGGCGGACGGGCCATGCGGGGGCCGCGCGGCGGGCTCGGCCCGCGCCTGCTCCTCCTGCTGCCGCTGCTACCGGCCGCCGCCGCGCTCGCCGCTGCCCCCGGTGCTCCCCCCGGTGCTCCCCCGCGCACAGGTGAGTGCGGCCCCAAGCGGGGGCAGGGGCGGCCGCCCCGGGGGGCATCGGGGGGAACGGGGGCGATACCCCCAGCGGGCACCGGTTGCCCCGGGGAGGCGAAATCTGTCGCCTTGCTCCGGAGCGCGGCTGCTCCTGGGGGGCCGGGGACCGCCCCAGACCGGGTCCCGGGAGGCTCTTTCCGTGCCCGGGGGTCTCGCTGCGGCATCTCCCGGGGATGGAGCTCGGCCGTGGCCGGGCTGGGGTCCCCCGGGTGCCGGGCCAGGCTGGGGGGSCGGTTTGCGCCCCCGGTGCGGGACCGGACCGGGGTCGGCGCTTCCCGGTCTCCGGGCCACGCTGCGCCCCCGGGCGGCCCCGCGCTGGGGAGGGGCCGGCTCTGCCCCCCGGGTGGGGGCTGGGCCGGGGGCTCGGCCCTTCCCAGCCTCTTGTGCTCCCAGTCCACCCGCCCCTCTCCTCGCTGTGGGGCTGATCTCGACCAGGGCCCGGGGCGGTGGGGCGGCCCTGCCCCAGGACCAAGTCCCTCAGCCTGGCCTCGCCTCGGGGCTCCGGAGCCGGCTCATCCCGGCGCCGCAGCCTCCGCTCCAGCCTGGCCCAGGGCCCTGGGGCGCCCACAGCCCACGGGCAGGGGGGGTGCCGGGCCGTGCAGCGCTGCAGGGTGGGTGCCCTCGCTGCAAGGGAGACCAGGCCCAGGCGCAGCCGCTGCCGCAAGCGTGGGAGCCGCCGCTGGCGGGACATGGCACGGGCTGCCCGCTCGGGGCCTCCCGTGGGGACGGCTGCCTGGCCGCCCGTGCCAGCTTAATGGCTGCGGGCGCCAGAAGCTCCACAGCAAGAGCTGCGTTGGGCCGGGGTGCAGCCTCACCCTGGCCAGCCTGGCCATGAGCGGCAGGAGCCAAGTGCTGCAGCCCTGGGGGGCTGCAGGGGGGCTGGCCCCAGGGGCTGGCCGTGCACGGTGGCTATGGGGTACAGCGCTGGCCCTGCTGCCCAGCCCCCTGCAGCAGCGCCCGGGGTGAGGGGCAGCTCCCCGCGGCAGTACTTGCCCCTGCAGAGCAGGGCACCGCGCACACGGGGACCGAGGCCTGGCCCCGTGACGCCGCCGCCATCATCTGTCCTTATTGCCCCTGCCAGGCAGGGAGAGCCTGTTGGCTCTGCCCCCGGCACCAGAGCTGTCCCCGGGGTGCCCTGCGGCCTCACGCGGGGCCTCCAGAGCGGGGCCGGGCTCAGCGTGTTGCGCAGCCTCCCATGGCCTTGGCGCCCGGCGGCACCTCCGAGCGGCCGACGGAGCCGCATTATGGAAGCTAATCCCCTAATCCCGCAGGCTGCCGGGGTGTGAGGGGAGCAGACGCATCCGGTGCCGCGCGGACGATGCAGCGGGTGCCCCAGGGCGAGACGTGGAGGGCTGGGAGCAGGGCTGCTCCTGGGAGTTCCCATCACTGGGAAATCCTGCTGGGCGCCGGAGCGCGGCGCCGCGGCGGCCGCCCCGCGGGGGCTCGGGGCAGCTCCCGGCTGGAAGCCGCCTCCTCCCTCCCCGCGTGCCGCAGCCGGGCCAGCTCTAATGCGGATCACGAGGCTCGCAGGGCTGGCCGGGGGCCGAGCGCGTGGCAGCGCGAGGAGCCGKCCTTGGGCCGAGGGAGCCGCTCCGGAGCAACCCCGGAGCTCCAGGTCCCTGTGATCCGGGGCCTGACTGCAGTGCAGGGGTCACATCCTGCTCCAAGGTGTCCACTGGGACCGACCGTGCTGTCTTGCAGGGGATTTCGGAGACCAGCGCACGGCAGAGGAGCTCTGGGTGCCCGTGGAGGGGCCGCTGGTGTCAGGACACCCGCAGGTAGMGCCCCGGCCCTCGGGGCCCTGCCCCGCGCGGTGCCCGCGCACCCTGCGCCTCATCCTGTCCCTTCCCCGCAGGAGGCTGCTGCAGCACCCGGGCCAGCACCCGGCGGCCCCCACGCACCCCTGCGGAGGCGGAAGAGGGACTGGGTGATCCCTCCCATCAAGGTTCCTGAAAATGAGAGGGGGCCCTTCCCCAAAAAAATGGTCCAGGTGCGGACGTGTCCATTTGGGTCTCGATGCTTGGGTAGCGCCACGTGCATCAAGGGCACAGCAAGGTGCCGGCCGTGCCCATCACCCCTGCGTCAGGGCTGTATCTTCCCCCCCCCCCAGATCAAATCCAACCGGGACAGGGAGTCCAAGATCTTCTACAGCATCACGGGGCAGGGGGCAGACACCCCCCCCGAGGGCGTCTTCACCATCGAGAAGGAGACGGGCTGGATGAAGGTGACGCAGCCGCTGGACCGCGAGCACATGGACAAGTACCACGTAGGTGGCAGCGGGGGGGACGCCGGGCGCCTGGCGGGCAGGCGCCGCTCAGCCCTTCCACCCGCAGCTTTTCTCCCACGCCGTGTCGGAGAATGGGGAGCCCGTGGAGGAGCCCATGGAGATCATCGTGACGGTGACCGACCAGAACGACAACCGGCCCGTGTTCGCCCACGAGGTGTTCAGGGGCTCCGTGCCTGAGGGGGCTTTGCCAGGTAGGGGCGGGCTGCGGCGCCCTGGGGACCACAGGTGACTGTCCCTGGCACCGACGTGGCCGCACGTCCCTGCAGGCACCGCCGTGATGCAGGTGAACGCCACGGACGCCGACGACAGCGTCGAGAGCTACAACGGCGTCATCGCCTACTCCCTGCTGGGCCAGGAGCCGCGCCAGCCCCACGCGCAGATGTTCACCATCAACCGCGCCACRGGCACCATCAGCGTCATCGCCAGCGGGCTGGACCGCGAGGTGGGCGCGGGGGCGGCCGCGGGGCAGGGGTGTCCGTCCCCCTTGCGCGGGTGTCCTCACGGTGTGTGTCCCCTTGCAGCGCGTGCGGCAGTACACGCTGACCATGCAGGCGGCCGACCTGGACGGCCAGGGGCTCACCGCCACCGCGCTGGCCGTCATCGATGTCACCGATGTCAATGACAATGCCCCCGAGTTTGAGCCCAAAACGGTAACGCTGGGGACAGGGCACCATCCSCGTGCGTGATGGGGTTCATCCCCGTGCATAGCGGGGCTTGTCCCCGTGCATGGCAGCCCCAGACTCGCACATGGGTTGAGCAGCCCCGTGCATGGCAGTGATCGGCCCCGTGCACGGTGGCACCAGGCTCGTGCGGGGTGGTGATGGTTTCTGTACGTGGTGGTGGGCAGCCTCTTGCACGGCCGCACYGGGCTTATGCAGGGGTTGACTGGCCCTGTGCGTGGGTCGAGTCGCCCCGTGCACGGCAGTGCACTGCTCTGTGCACAGTGTCACCAGGCTCGTGCACGGGTCCAGCGGCCTCGCGCACGGCAGTGACCGTCCTGCGCAGGGGCGCCCAGGCTGGAGCAGGACGGTGCCGGGGGGCACGAGGCTCGTGCAGGCTGCGGCAGCGCCGGCTCCGCGCGYGGACGGGCCGTGGTGGCGGGCGGGCGCTCAGCGCTGTCCCCGCAGTACGCGGCGGCCGTGCCGGAGAACGCCGCCGGGCGGGAGGTGGCGCGGCTGGCCGTGACGGACCTGGACGAGCCGGGCACGCCGGCGTGGCGCGCCGTCTACTCCATCGTGCGCGGTGACRACGGCGGCGCCTTCTCCATCACCACCGACCCTGGCAGCAACGAGGGCGTCCTGCGCACTGCCCAGGTGCGTGCACGGTCGGGGGGCTCTCCACGTYCCCCCTAACCTGGCACCCGCTCACAGAGATGTCCCCCCCTCAGGGGCTGGACTACGAGGCCCAGGAGCAGTTCGTGCTGCTGGTGGYGGTGGCCAACGAGGCGCCCTTCGCCCTGCGGCTGCCCACGGCCACGGCCACGGTGACGGTCAGCGTGGAGGACGTCAACGAGGCGCCCGCCTTCGAGCCGCCGCTGCGGCTGGCGCGGGTGGCCGAGGATGTGCCGCTGGGACACAGCATCGGCACCTGCAGCGCRCGCGACCCCGACCGCGCGCAGGCCCAGAGCGTCACGTGAGCCGAGCGGGGGGCAGCGGGRGGTCCGGCCCCAGCGCCCGTGTCCCCCTCAACGCTGCCGCCTCCCCACGCAGGTACCTGCTGGCCAACGACCCGGCGGGGTGGCTGGCGGTGCAGCCRGACAGCGGGCTGGTGACGACGCGCGCCCCGCTCGATCGCGAGTCGCCCTTCGCCAGGAACAGCACCTACGCGGCCGTGCTGCTGGCCGTGGACAATGGTGAGGACCGCGGTCCCGCGGCTCGCGTGCCAGCAAGGGGGGGGTCCCCACAGGCCCCCCAACATTGCTGCCCCTCTGGTAGGAGCGCCGCCGGCCACGGGCACTGGCACCTTGCTGCTCACCCTGCTCGACGTCAACGACCACGGCCCCGAGCCCGAGCCCCGCGCCATCGTCGTCTGCAACCGCAGCCCCCAGCCCCAGGTCCTGGCCATCGTGGACCGCGACCTGCCGCCCAACACGGCGCCCTTCCACGCCGAGCTGGCCCACGGCTCGGCGCAGAGCTGGGCCGCCGAGGTCGGCAGCGACGGTGAGCGCGGACGGGKCCCTTAGCTGGTGATGGGTGGGGATGGGGGCCCTTAACCGGTGCCCGGGGCTGGGGATKCAGTGAGGGGGTGTTAGCTGAGGCCCGAGGATGCGCGGGGGCACCGGGAGTCAGCGCTGCATGCGGCTGGGCATGTCCTTAGGGTGCCGTTACCTGGTGCAGCCCAGAGACGGTGCAGCGTGGGGCTGCTTGATGCGCCTAAGGGGGCCATTACCTGGAGCCTGGGCATGCACGTGGGTGCTGCAGCCGCTGCAGCGTGGGGCTGCAGCTGCCTCTGTGGTCTGCTAGCAGGAGCCTGGGGATGCACGTGGGTGCCCGTAGCCAGTGCAATGTGGGGCTGCAGATGCATCTAAGGGGCTGCTGGCCGGTGCCTGGGGATGCAGCCGGTGCCCGGCGGGGCCTGACAGCCTCTCGCGCAGACACGGTGACGCTGCGGCTGACGGCGCCGCTGGAGCAGGCCCTGTACAGCGTCTACCTGCGGCTGGTGGACGCGCAGGGCAAGGAGCAGCTCACGGTGGTGGCGGCGCAGGTGTGCGCGTGCGAGGGGCACGCGGAGCGCTGCGCCGCCGCACCGCTGCCCGCCACCGCCACCATGCCCCTGCTGCTGGCCGCGCTGGGCGCCGTCCTCGCCTTCCTGCGTGAGTGCCGGGGACACGGGGGGCACAGGGACCCGGAGCGGGGTCAGGGCGCCGCTCACCCGCTCCTGCCCCCAGTGCTGCTGCTGCTGCTGCTGCTGCTCGTCCGGAGGAGGAGGAGGGCGGCCAAGGAGCCGCTGCTGCTGCCCGAGGACGACACCCGGGACAACATCTTCTACTACGGCGAGGAGGGCGGCGGCGAGGAGGACCAGGTGGGCACAGGGTGCTGAGCAGGGGTTCCSGGCCCGCGGCRCTGGATCCTGACCTGCCCCCCGGCTCGGTGCCGTCCCCGCGCAGGACTACGACCTGAGCCAGCTGCACCGGGGGCTGGACGCCCGCCCCGAGGTCACCCGCAACGACGTGGCGCCCCCCCTGAACGCGGCGCCCCAGTACCGGCCGCGTCCCGCCAACCCCGACGAGATCGGCACCTTCATCGACGAGGTGGGTGCCCCGCGCGCCCCGCGGCGCCGCCGCCCGCGCCCGCCCGCGCCCACCGCCCCCTCTGCGCCCCCAGAACCTGCAGGCGGCCGACACGGACCCCACGGCCCCCCCCTACGACTCGCTGCTCGTCTTCGACTACGAGGGCAGCGGCTCGGAGGCCGCCTCGCTCAGCTCGCTCGGCTCGTCCGCCTCCGACCGCGACCAGGACTACGACTACCTGCACGAGTGGGGCGGCCGCTTCAGGAAGCTGGCCGAGCTCTACGGCGGCGGCCAGGACGACGACTAGAGCCCCCCGGCGCCCCCTCCCCGTGCCTTGGGGCTGGGGCTGCCCCCCVTGCCCCCCATCAAGTGTCCTTGCTTCTCCCCCCATTTTCCTCCCTTTTGTTTTTAACGGATAAGAAGCAGYGTAGTGCAGAGGTAGCTCTGGGGTGATGGGTTGTGGGGATGTTTTAAATAAAGGATGTTTTTTTAGACCCCCCCGGTGTGCGGTGGCTCCGTGTGCCCAGCACTGCTCTTTGCTTTCCCTGCCCGCTGTTTGCTCGGCCCTGCCTGGACTTTGGCCCCAGCTCCCTGGAAAGGGGGGAGCTGCGGCATCAGCCGCCCCTCTGCTCCCCGCCGGGTTCCCCGGGGTCCCCGTTGGCACCACGGGCCCAGGTGGCTCCTCCTGCTGCAGCAGCGGGGGTGGCTGCGGCTCTGGGGGCTGCCCGGGGGGGGCACCGGCCCAGGCTGTGCCCAGCACCTGCCTGGGGCGCCCAGTCACTGCAACCTGTCCTGGCCCCTCTACCTGTCCTGGCCCCTCTGCCTTCCCCGGGTCCCACGGAGCTGCTGGGACATCCCTGCATTTCCTGGTGCATCCCTAGACCCCCACCAGGGCCTCTGCAGCTGGGCCCATCCCAGGACATCCTTGGACCCCTCCCAAGCCCCCTCAGGCTTGTCCTGCTGCCCCCAAGGCAGCCAGGGCTGCCCTGCGCCCCCACCAGCCTCCCGGGCACCCTCGACCTTGCAGAGCCCCCASGCGCCCTGGGGCCTCCTGAAGCCCCCCAGGACCTTGAGGAGGAGCCCCCAGCCCTTCCCTGGGCGCCTGCAAACCGGCCCGACCTCCCTGAGCCCCCAGGCCCCGGCGGGGACCCCCCGGGGAGCCCTGGGGGCCGGCGCGGGGCGCAGCGCCGCGCACGGAGCGGGGGCCGGGCCGGGCCGGCACCGCCTCCCTCGGGGACGGCACCTGCGGGGCGGGACGGGCCGGGACGGGGCGGGCGGCACCGATCCACCTGCGGCTCCGGCGGCAGCGCCCCGGCACCAGCGCCCCAGCACCGGCACCGCTCCGGCACCGGCACCGCTCCGCTCCCGGCACTGCAGCCAGCGGGTGTGCATCCCGCCAGCCCCGCGACCCGGCTCCCCGACCCCCTGCTCCACCGATGGGGCTGCCGAGGGGCTGCCCGGCCCTGCTGAGCCTCCTGCTGCTGCTCCAGGTGAGGGCTGGGGGGCACGGAAGGGATGGGATGGACGGGACGGGCTGGAGGGGCCCCGGGGCCGGCGCTGACGCTCTCTCCGTGGCGCAGGCTGGGACGCGGCGGTGCGACGAGGCCGGGCGCTGCCAGCCCRGCTTCACCGCCGACACCTTCACCCTGGTTGTGCCGCTGGGCAGCGTGGAGGCGGGCAGAGCGCTGGGCAGAGGTAAGGACGGGGACAAGGAATCGATGCCGAGGGGCGCGGAGCTGTGACGGGCTGGGTGTGCGGTTCTGAGGTGGGATAGACAGGGAGTCACGGCCCCATGGACAGGCTGGGTGTGCGGCTCTGAGCGGGGGACAGGCAGGGAGTCACAGCCCCACAGATGGGCCAGGTGCGCGGCTCCGGGGGGGCAGACAAGGAGTCACAGCCCCATGGACAGTCTGGGTGCGCGGCTCCGGTGGGGACGATGGGCACGGAGCTGTGGCTGCGCGTTTGGGTGCGGCGCTGATGGCGGCTGCGCCCGGCTCTGCAGTGGCGCCGGAGACGGAGCCGTGGCTGCGTGTCCGGCCGCTTGCCCGGTGGTCCCGTGCGGCTTTGGGGATGCAGCGCTGGGAACGGAGCGCTGGGGACGGAGCGCTGGGGACGGCGCACTGGGGACGGCGCGCTGGCCATGGCGCAGCGCAGGGTGCGGCGGGCGCCGCGCAGGCGCCGCGGGCCTGTCGGGACGTGCAGGCCTGGGCGGGGGCCGCGCCGGGGCGGCCGACGTGCCGGGACTCGCCGGGGGTCCCGCGGGCTCCGCGGGCCTCCGCGGGGGCGGCACCGTCGCCTTCCCAACGGGAAAGACCCGTCGGGGCAGTGTGGGCGCCGGGGGCCCTCGGGCAGCGGCCCCCGCGCGGCGCCTCGCACGCACCGCGCTCGTTAGCTTTGTGGCTGATGATTAACGAAGCGCTGGCCTGGACGGCGGTGCCAGGGYGACGTCCGGCCACATGGCCCTGGGCTGCCCTGCCCGGCTGGCGCCGTGCCCGGCCGGAAAGGCCCCGCTCACTGGGACCGGCGCGGAGCAGAGCTCCAGGGTGCCGCGCACCCAGCGCCGCTGCGGCTCCCACCTCCTCTGCGATTCYCGAGCTTTGTGATTCCCGAGCCCTGCGATTCCCAAGCCCTGTGTTTTCCCTTGGACAGGCCCATATCGGTGCGGCCGGTGAACACCTGCGCTGGGGSSGCGGTGGCCTTGGCTCGTGGCCTCCCCCAGCGCTTTCCCACGGCGCCGGCTGCCCGGTGCGCGCGGCTGTGWCGGGGCCGGTGCCGGTGCCCCGGAGCCGCCCCCGTGTCTGCGGCGCTCCCGGCTGCGCCCGCTCCTGACTCAGCCCCGCGCRGGCGAAGCCTCGAAAGTCTGAAGTCAGGGCGAAACTCGGGGTGACGTCAGTGGGCGCAGGCGGCTCTGGGCAGTGTGCGCCAGCCTTGCGCAACCGCGGCGCGGGCGGCAGCGGCCCCCACGGTGCCCGTGCCTGCAGTGCCTGTGTCCCCATGCAGCCCCCRTGGCCCGGGCGGCTGTTTGGGAGAGTTTGGTCACCCCGACGGCCGGGAGCGGTGGGCACAGCGTGGGGAGCCGGGCACAGGGGAGAGCACCGGGCTTTGCTCCAGTGCTCGTGCCCCTGTGCCGGAGCCCCCCGGCGCGACCCCCACCCGGGAGGCCGGGGCGCGCGGTGCTGCCGGGGCAGGTCCCGCTGGCCCCAGGGCCCGGYGGCGATTGGGCTGCCAGGGAGTTTTCTCGCAGCCGGAGCTGGAAAAACAGGTTGTGCACGGGGCTGGGGGAAGGGGCCAGGCACACCGAGCGCTCCCAGCCGGCTGCTGCGCCGCCAGGACGTGGGTGCTGAGCACTGGGCGCTCGCTGCATGCAGGCGGTGTGGGGCTGAGCACTGTGTGCTCATTGTATGTAAGCAGTGTGGTGCTGAGCACTGTGCGCTCATCACATGCAGGCAGTGTGGTGCTGAGCACTACGTGCTCGCTGCACGCAGGCGCTGCAAGACCAGGTGCTGATTGCTATGCACTTCCGCGTTTCCTGCACGTAGGCAGTGCGGTGCTGAGCACTGCACGCTCGCTGCACGCAGGCGCTGCAGTGCTGGGGGCCGTGCCCTCGCTGCACACAGGCAGTGCAGGGTCGGTGCTGAGCACTGCACGCTCGCTGCACGCAGGCGCTGCGGTGCTGAGGGCCGTGCCCTCGCTGCACGCAGGCAGTGCAGGGTCGGTGCCGAGCAGCGCCGAGCGCTGCTGCCCTGTCCCCGAGCCCTGCCCAGCCCTGTCCCCGCCGTCGCTGGCGCCTCCGTGCCGCTGCATTCCTGGGCTGCCGGGCGGCTGGGGTGGCTGTGCCGGCGGGACGGGTGCTGCGGGGCCGCGGCGCTGCGGGGCTGTGGCCACACAAAGGGCGCTTGTTTGGGTGCCGCGGCCACGCGCACGTGACGGGAGCGCGGCCAGGGTGCAGGGCGGGCGCCCTGCGGCGCGGAGTCCAGCGCGCTGTGGCCAGCGCCCTACCTGGCACTGCCAGCATGGGGGCCACAGGGGCGTCGGGTGTCCCCATGGAGACCCCKCTCCCTGCCTGCCCCTCTGCTGTCCCCCCCGGGCAGGGTGACGTGGCCCTGGCTGTCCCCGCTGCAAAGGGGCCCCATGCAGTCCCCAGCAGCCACGGCCCAGCCCYGCGGTGCTGGCACGGCCGTCGTGGCTGGTGCCAGCGCAGGTGCCAGGAACCTGCCCTTGTTTTCATTTGAAAAGGAGCCGCAGCAGCAGCTCCCTCTGCCCGCGGCCAGGGACACGGCACCCTGCGCCCGCGCTGCGGCTGTGCCGGGAATGCGCCGCGCTTGGTGCTGCGCCACAGGGTCTGCTGCGCACGGGGACGTGCTGTGCAGGGTGTTGCACGGCAGGGATGTGCCACGCACAGGGATGTGCCACGCACAGGGATGTGCCATGCACAGGGATATGCCATGCACAGGGATGTGCCATGCACAGGGATGCACCATGCAGGGTATCACACGGCAGGGATGTGCTGTTTAAGGTGGCTCATGTTGGGGATGTGCGTGCAGGCTGTTGCACGCTGCAGATGGGCCATGCACAGGGATGCGTGACATGCAGGGTGTCACATATTGAAGACGTGCCGTGCACAGGGATGTCCCACGCACAAGGATGCACCATGTAGGGTGCCACACGCAGGGACATGCCGCTCAAGGTGTCACACACTGGGGACGTGCTGTATGCGGGGCTGTGCCATGCAGCGTGCCACACACAAGGATGTGCCATTCAAGGTGTCACACGGTGGGGATGCGCCATGCGTGGGGCCGCTCCGCGCCCCGCGCGCTGCCAGCCCCGCTCAGCCGCTGTCCCTCCGCAGTGACCTTCGCAGAGTGCGCCGGGCCGCGGCGCGCGCCCATCCTGGCGGACGACTCGCGCTTCCGGGTGCGCGTGGACGGCGTCATCGTGGCGAAGCGGCCGCTGCAGCTCCACGGGCGCCACGTCACCTTCTCCGTGCACGYCTGGGACGCGGCGGGCGGCCGGCACTCGGCCCGCGTCACCGTGGGCGCGCGCGGGCAGCGGCGGCGGCAGGCTCCGGTAAGGCACCCGCGCGCACTCCCCGTGCCGCCCGCGGTGACGGGCGTGCGGCGGCTCTGCCCCGTGCACCGCGGCCCCCGACGAGCTGCCCGCCCTGCAGGACGCGGCGCCCGCCGTGCTGCTCTTCCCTGAGCCCGGCCACGGCCTCCGGAGGCAGAAGAGGGACTGGGTCATCCCGCCCATCAACTGCCCGGAGAACGAGCGCGGGCCCTTCCCCAAGAACCTCGTGCAGGTAGGTGGCACCTCCTGGCGCGCCGCGACGGCTCCGGCCATGCGGGACACCGGGCTGGGCTGCCGGGGAAGCTGCTGCTCCRTCCTGGCCGTGGCGCGAGGCTGAGGGCGTCCCCAAGGCCCCGGGACCCCGGAGCCGCTCCGCACGGGGCAGCGTCCTGGGGCAGGGACCCCAACCAGCCCTTCCACCGCCCTCCAGATCAAGTCCAACAAGGACAAGGAGASCAAGGTTTTCTACAGCATCACGGGGCAGGGGGCGGACACCCCCCCCGTGGGCGTCTTCACCATCGAGCGGGAGACGGGGTGGCTGAAGGTGACGAAGYCGCTGGACAGGGAGGAGATCAGCAGATACGTGGTGAGCCGGGCGCCGGGGCGGCCRCGGGGCCGCGTCCCCGTGCCACTCTGACCACGCGCCCCGCAGCTCTTCTCCCACGCCGTGTCGGCCAACGGGCAGCCCGTGGAGGACCCCATGGAGATCATCATCACCGTGACCGACCAGAACGACAACCGGCCCGTGTTCGTCAAGCAGGTCTTCATCGGCTACATCGAGGAGGGCGCCAAGCCAGGTACGGGGGCTGCCCGCYGGGGTCCTGGGCAGGACATGGGCACATGGGCAGGACATGGGGACGTGGGCAGGACGTGGGGACATGGGCAGAGCTGAGCACAGCACCAGCAGCCTTTGCCCCGCACATGAAAGCCCTCCTGCTCATCCCTGCGCCCAGGCACCTCCGTGATGACGGTGAACGCCACGGACGCGGACGACAGCATCAACGCGGACAACGGCATCGTGCACTACTCCATCCTCAGCCAGGAGCCGCCGCACCAGATGTTCACCATCGACCCCGTGAAGGGCGTTATCAGCGTCATCGCCACCGGGCTGGACAGGGAGGTGGGCGCCGCCGCCGGCCCCRCGCAGCGTGCCCAGGGCCGCACCGGCGTTGGCCGCRCGGAGCTGGGGACACCAGAGCCCTCGCGTCCGTCCGTGTGGGGACCTGCCACCGCTGCGTGGCCATCCCTGCCTTGGGGGCGTTGGTGGCCCTGAGCGCAGCTGGCCACGTTGCAGAGGGGCCCGGCCAAGGGACCCCGTGATGGTGGGGATGGCCGTGGACAGAAGAGGGTGGCCCGAGGGGGCTGTGCGGACAGGCTGGCCCCGGCGCTGCCCTCAGCACCGCGTTTGCCTTGCAGAGCACTCCCAACTACACCCTGATCATCCAGGCAGCCGATCAGGAGGGCAAGGGCCTGACCAACACGGCTACGGCCATCATCGAAGTGACCGACGCCAACGACAACACCCCCATCTTCGACCCCAACATGGTACCTGGCTCCTCTAGCCACGCTCGCTCCCRCGGGGCACCCCACTGCCCGGGCCGTGGGGCACAAACGGCACCACCATGGGCAGCCGGGACCACGCGGGGCACTGGGCCTGTCTCCTCTCTTGCAGTATGAGGGGACAGTGGAGGAGAACCAGGTTGGGGCGGTGGTGGCCCGCCTCACCGTGAGGGACGCGGACGTGCACGGCTCCCCTGCCTGGAGAGCCGTCTACCACATCAGGAGCGGGGACCCCAACGGCGACTTCAGCATCAGCACCGACCCCAAGACCAACAACGGCATCCTCAAGACGGCCAAGGTGGGTGGTGGTGGGCGACACCACGACTGGGACGGGTGTCCTCCCTGCGGGAGCCGGGGTGACCCCGGGGCTTCTCTCCTCCCGCCCAGGGCCTGGATTACGAGTTGAAGAACCGGTACGAGCTCGTGGTAGGGGTGGAGAATGAAGTGCCCCTGACCGTGTCGCTCCCCACGTCCACGGCCAGCGTGCTGGTCATAGTCAGGGACATGAACGAAGCGCCCGTCTTCGTGCCGCCCATCAAGAGGGTGGAGGTGCCAGAGGATTTGCCCGTGGGGCAGGAGGTCGCGTCCTACACGGCGCAGGACCCCGACAAGCAACAGAGGCAGAAAATCACGTGAGTGTGGGGACCCCAACGCGCCCCAGGGACCCGCACCAGAGCTGCTGCACCGGGAGCCCGTCCCGGCGCTGAGCCCACGTGTGCCGCAGGTACCGCATGGGCAGCGACCCCGCGGGGTGGCTGGCCATCGACCCCGAGAACGGCATCATCACGGCCACACAGGCCCTGGACCGCGAGTCGGCGCACGCGCTCAACAGCACCTACAAGGCCATCGTGCTGGCCGTGGACAACGGTAGGCGTGGGGCGCGTGCGGGGCGCACGCGGGGCACCGGGGCCGCCGTGCCGGCCGCGGCGCCGCTGACGCCAGGGCACCGCAGGGCTGCCGGATGCCACCGGCACGGGGACGCTGCTCCTCGTGCTGCAGGACGTCAACGACAACGGGCCCATGCCCGAGCCCCGCTTCTTCGACATCTGCAACCGGCAGCCCGAGGAGCAGCTGCTGACCATCGTGGACAAGGACCTGCCCCCCAACACCTACCCCTTCCAGGTGGGGCTGGAGCACGGCTCAGGAACCAACTGGACCGTCAGGATGGCCGGCCAAGGTAGGTGCCGCGGAGCAGGGCTGGAAGGGGCAGCCCGGGACGGGCTCCCAGCGCCGTCTCTCCCGTCGCAGACCAGCTGGCCCTCAGGCTGGTGAAGGAGCTGGAGCCGGGCGAGTACAGCGTCTTCCTGCGGCTGAGCGACAGCCAGGGCAAGGCGCAGGTGACCTTGGTGAAGGCCCAGGTGTGCGAGTGCGAGGGCGCYGCCAAGAACTGCGAGCGGCGAGCGTTCGTGGCCGGCGGGCTGGGCGTCCCCGCCATCCTGGGCATCCTGGGCGGCATCCTGGCGCTGCTCAGTGAGTACGGGGCGGCCGCGGGCGGGCCGGGCGCCGGCGCCGCGCTCACCCGCTCCCGCTGCCGCAGTCCTGCTGCTGCTGCTGCTGCTCTTCGTCCGGAGGAGGAAGGTGGTGAAGGAGCCGCTGCTGCCGCCCGAGGACGACATGCGGGACAACGTGTATCACTACGACGAGGAGGGCGGCGGCGAGGAGGACCAGGTGGGCACAGGGTGCTGAGCAGGGGTTCCCGGCCCGCGGCGCCGGATCCTGACCTGCCCCCCGGCTCGGTGCCGTCCCCGCGCAGGACTACGACCTGAGCCAGCTGCACCGGGGGCTGGACGCCCGCCCCGAGGTCACCCGCAACGACGTGGCGCCCNGGTGCCGTCCCCGCGCAGGACTACGACCTGAGCCAGCTGCACCGGGGGCTGGACGCCCGCCCCGAGGTCACCCGCAACGACGTGGCGCCCCCCCTGAACGCGGCGCCCCAGTACCGGCCGCGTCCCGCCAACCCCGACGAGATCGGCACCTTCATCGACGAGGTGGGTGCCCCGCGCGCCCCGCGGCGCCGCCGCCCGCGCCCGCCCGCGCCCACCGCCCCCTCTGCGCCCCCAGAACCTGCAGGCGGCCGACACGGACCCCACGGCCCCCCCCTACGACTCGCTGCTCGTCTTCGACTACGAGGGCAGCGGCTCGGAGGCCGCCTCGCTCAGCTCGCTCGGCTCGTCCGCCTCCGACCGCGACCAGGACTACGACTACCTGCACGAGTGGGGCGGCCGCTTCAGGAAGCTGGCCGAGCTCTACGGCGGCGGCCAGGACGACGACTAGAGCCCCCCGGCGCCGCCCGCCTCATTTCAGCCCCCTCGGACCCAGGCCGGTGCCGCCGCGGCCGAAACCCCCCGGGACGCCCCGTCCTCCTTCCGCACCGGTAAAGCTCCGGGTGGCAGAGCAGGGCGGGAGGGGGACCGGCGCTTCCCGCCCTGCCTCCCGCCCTGGCGCTGCCCATAGGAGTGCTCATGGTGTCCCCATGGTGTGGGTCCCCGTGCGGCCCAGGGTCCATCCCAACCCCTGCTTGCCCCAGGCTCTGCCCTGGGACGTGTCCCGGTGCCAGCCTGGCGTCGTCCCGGCCCGGACGCAGGAGCCCGTCGCTCCGGCCTCGCTCCACACATTTCCCCCCGGCCCTCCCACCCCAGCCCCCTTTGAGGTGCCGGATTCACCAGCAGGACACGGAGTGGTGCTGGGACGGCAGGCGCTCCGAGAGCCGCCTCGCAGGGAGGAATCCCGGCACGCTCCGGCTTTACGGGTACCGGGCGGCCACGTGCCTTCCTTCCGTGCTGTGGRATGCGTAATCCTCGTGCGGTTGATGACAACCCAATGGCTTCACTTCGATTCTGAACCGCGTGTTTAGCTGCCAGTGGACTTTGTACTTTTTATTATGGGAAAAGGGGTCAATGCGGATTAGGAGGCCAGCAACAGCCTACTGTTGATTTGATCATCTATTTTTATATAAAATCGACAGAATAAATTGTTTTAAGAAAACCGCGCGCTCGTTTCGGTGTGTGCGTAGCTCAGCTCTCTGACACGCCATGCCGGCTCCAGGGCCCCAGCGGGGCGGCGGGACAGCCCGTCCTTGCCGTGTCTCCACCAGCAAGAGCCAAGGGCTCATTCATCCCGCCGCCTGGGTGGGATATTAGGCGAGGATATTAGGTGAGGGTGGGATATGCGTGCCCTGCGGCGGGCACTGTGCATGGAGCGGAGCCCTGCGCCCTCCCAGGAGGCGCAGGCGGCGGCCGGAGGACGGGTCTGCGCTGCGGTGTCCTCCGCGCGCCCGGCGCGGTGACTAAGAGACCCACAGGGCAGGCGGCRGCGCGAGGCTGTGACTAAGAGACGTGTCACCAGGCGGGACCGGCGGCGGCACCGAGACCGGGGAGGACACACGGGCCGTGCCGCACGCAGCAGCACAGCCGGGGCAGCGTCGCAAGCAGCACGAGCCTTGCAAGGTGGCCAAGCTCTGCAACGTGCCCAGCGTCGCGGCGCGGGCGCCGGTGGCTGCCCCACGTTCTCGCCTCACCTCTCCCCTTCATCAAGGGACTGCACCATCGGCCCCATGGCAAAAGGCTGAGCGGGCCAGGCCTGCTCAGGCGGGCCGGAGCGAGAGGGCATCTGATCAGCACRCACAAATACCTGGGGCGGGGGTGAAGAGGATGTGGCCGAACTCTCCTCGATGGTGGCCAGTGATAGGACAAKGGGTAATGGGGACCAGCTGAAACACGGGAAGTTCTAGTGGCTCCCTGTGAGGAAGAGCTTCCCTCCCGTGAGGGTGCCAGGGCCCTGGCACAGGCTGCCCAGGGAGGCTCCTGCTCTGGGGATGTCCCAACCCGCCGGGATGTGACCGGGTGCCCCGTGCCCTGGGTGTCCCTGCTGGGGCAGGGATTGGACTGGATGATCCCTAGAGGTCCCTGCCACCCTCAGCCATTCTGTGGCCCTGCACGGCAGCCCCATCGGCTGCCGGGCACCATGGAGGCCTGGCGGCCCTTGCCCCATCCGGGCTTCTCCTCGCCTCTGYTTGCTGGGAGAAACACTGGTGGGGAATCGTTCACCATGATCCAAACAGGATGGGGARGAATGGCTCCCCATGACACAAGGCTGTCGTCTGGCCACCCCCACAAAACAATGGAGGSAGAGTTTGCACATCCCCATCCCCAGAGAACCCCCGAGCACCCCTGAGTGTGGGCACGGGGAAGGACCATCCATATCCAGTGACGGGGCCGGTAGAACCGGGCACCCCAACATGGCGCCGCGGGGCCGCCCCCGCGCGGCGTCGGGACCGCGCTCGACCCTCCCAAAATGGCGCCGGCGCTGGCGCCCAAGATGGCGACGGGCACCGCCCGCTACTCCGCCCCTCCCAAGATGGCGGCGCGCGGGGCGCGGCCCCTCCCTCCGTCAGCGCCGTGCCAAGATGGCGGCGCCCGCGCGGCCGCCGTGCGGCGCCATGGCGGCGGCCGTGCCGGTGGAGCGCGTCGTGGAGGCGCTGGAGCTGCTGCTGGGGCGGCCCGCGGGGGACAACGACGACGAGGAGGAAGAGGCTGAGGAGGGCGCCTGGGCACCGGAGACGCTGCGGAGCAACGTGCGGGCGCTGGAGGAGCGTCTGCAGCGGGAGCCGGGCTGGGCGGCGCTGCGCGGCCTGCGCGCCGCCGTGC
>NW_020455460.1:120474-143870 GCF_003342845.1 Nothoprocta perdicaria
GCTCGGCGCCCCGCTGCTCGCCCGCCACCTGCGCCCGCTGCTCGCCGCGCTCTGCCTGCTGGGCCACGGCCCCGCCGCGCGCAACCAGGTCCGCAGCAGCCCCGGGCCCCGCCGGGCCGCCTCGTGGGCGCCCTTGTCCCCTGCCGTGCGCCTTGTCCCCTGCACGGCCGTGGGGCYGCGTCCCCTCTGCTCAGCGCCTCCCGCTGCTGCTCCTAAAGGTGCAGCTTAAAGCGCTCCTACGGCACAGCTTCGCCCGGAGTCCGGTGTCCCTGCCATGGCTGCGATGCCCATGTCCCCGCCAGCCGTCATGCCCGTATCTCCCCCTGTGACTGCGGTGCCCATGTCCGCACCATGGCCATGGTGTCTGTATCTGCCCTCCATGGCTACAGGGCCCATGTCCCCCTCTGTGACCACGGTGCCCATGTCCCCACCACAGCCATGGTGCCTATATCCCCTTCTGTGACCATGGTGTCTCCCGCCGTGATCGCAGTGCTCGTGTCACCCCCCATGACACGAGTCCCCATAGTCCCCATATTCCCCCCAGTCACGGTGCCCACGTCCACCCCGTGGCCACAGTGACCACTGAGGCTGCGGTGCCTGTGTCCCCGGCGCTCACGGTGCCCATATCCCCCTGGGGGTTCCTCCCTTGCAGGGCGTTTCRGAGGAGGAGCGGGCGCAGTGCCGGGAGACCTTGCGGCAGCTCCTGGACCGCGTCTACCAGCCGCTGGCCGTGCAGGAGCTGCTCGTGCTGCAGGGCGGATCCAAGCAGGTACCGCGGCTGCCAAGCACGCGCAGCAGCTCCCCAGCTGTGTTGTCACCCGGGGGGTTTTGTGTCCCTYGCACTCGCGGGTAACGGCGGTGTCCCCGCTCGGGTGTTCACGTCACCCATCGCAGTGTCCTGCAGTCGGCTTTGCTGAATTCCTGGGAGTTTTCTTCTGGGGTGATTGGCATGCAGGTGGGACATGGGCACAGCCACCTTGCTGTCCCGCAGGGCCGAGCTGCGGCCCGTAGTCCCTTTGTGCTGCCGCCGTGAAGGCAGATGGCCGCAGGGCTTCCCCTGCTCCCCGGAGCGCTGGGATGGACGTGACGGGAAGGAGCAGGGTGCTGCAGGGTGCCACATGTCACGTGTCATTAATGGGGGCAGCTGGACCCTGCCCCTTGCCTCCCAGTGCGCTCAGGCGTACTCAGTATGCAAGGTGGCCTTGCACCTGCACTGCTTATTTAATATCGTTCACCACATCTTGCCTTGCAGCAGCATATAGTTTGGTTCTTTCGTGCAAAAAATGCAGCAGAACAGAATGAATATCCTCCTTGCCCCTCCGGGGGTTCCAGCTGCCCCCCTCTTGGCCCAGGGGCACGAGCAGCGCTCTGTTATGGGCACCGAGTCCGTCCYGTCCTGCGACCCTCCCCTGTGCGCCGGCTCAGTAATGAGACAGTCAGGTTTGATGCGTGACCCTGGTATTTTAATTAAAGGGAGAAAGCTCCGCGTGAGAAGTTGCTCCTGGGAAGGCTGCCCCTCTCATTAGGCCCTTTGTGCCTCCAGATGATGGAGTGACTTATTTAAAATATTTTCCCTGTCCTGAGCCTCTGTGTCAGCCRCGGTGCCTCGGGGCGTGGAGCGCTGCGTGTTGCCCGTGGGTGAGGGTTGTGCCGGGGAAAAGGCGCTTCCTAACGAGCTGCTCTGCTTCGTTTCAGAAAGCGGCGCGTCCCGGGGAGGCGGCGGGGCCAGCCCCCGCGTGGCTGCGGCGCCTCTGCGGCCAGCTGCTCTCCGAAAGGCTGCTCAGACCGCGCGGGGTGCACGCCGTGCTGCGGGGCGTCCTGGAGGGCGCGGGCGGTGAGGAGCCTGCTCCCCTTGCCTGCCAGCGTCGCCGGTGGAGAGGGACCCCCACGGGTCCAAGATCTTGCTTCCCATGAGAAGTCCAAGAAGGGCAGCACAATCAGAATCCCAAAAGAGCAAATCGCTTTTATTAGGCTGATTAGCTGCTATACACATTTGCACTGAGTTTGCCTCTGGTTGTGAAGGAGTGGTGAACTCCTCACTTGTGAATGCCTCTGACTTAAGGTTGAAGGATTTTGAAGTCATCACTAAAGGCTGCAGTTTCCAAGTCCCACRGTTTTCATTTCTGAAACCTCTTCCAGTCAATACCAGTCCAGAGAGACCATCCAAGCACCACCTTCCTCTTGTATTTATTTATTTATTGGCTCTTATGCCCATTTGTGCTATTGCCTTCCAGTATCAGAGGTCTCTGACAATCCTTCCTGTTGTCCCACTAAACTTGGGTGTCCTGAAAGACGCTCAGTTTAAAAAGAAAAGCAAAAAAGCCATTTTTTCTCATCCAGAAACATCTGGCTCCAGCCAGAAGCAGCTGTGCGGTTTGGGGTCACCCCGAGCTGATGCTGTTTTTCTGCTGGCCTTGCAGGTAGTGGCGGAGCTGAGGCCGCTGCTGTGGACTGGAAGAAGTGTGACGTGGTTGCAAAGATCCTCGCCGCCTGCCCCCAGCAGTGCCTCTCCGTCGAGGATTACTACACACTCGTGTGCCCTCAGGTAGGCCCTGCTTCTCTGCCTCCCTGAGACCAGAGCTGGGACCACCCTTGCCCTGCACCCTGCTCGGAGCGTGTCTGTGCTGCATTTAGCTAGTTTCTACTTAAATAAGGCCCATTTTAAGCCTGGCTGCTCTGATATTGAGATACCTATCATGGGATGTGTTTCCATCCCATCTTACGTCTTCCCTATTTGATTGAAACGCTGAACAGCGCTGCCTCGTCACACATGCTCTTCAGCACTGCCCTTCAAGGGACACAATGCCCCGGAGTTCCTGCCTCCAGCCTTTGGCTGAGGAAGATGTGCAGGCTGCAAGTGTGAGCCCAGAACTGCCTCTTCTGCTAACGCGTGTGCCGGGAGAGCTGCCTCTGCCCAGCCTGGCGCCGCGCTCGGTGCCCAGCAAAGCAGCATGGAGGCGGCTTTGCAGCCCCTGCTGCTGCGGGGGCTTGGCCGGTGCCCCTCCTTAGGGGCTGCTCACCTGCAATTTCCTTCCAGATCCTGGATTTGCTGCACATCCAGGATAAGCAGACGGCGCGGCAGTTCCAGAGGGTGGCCACCACGACAATTCTCACCATGGCGAAAGGGCACCCTCAGCTGGCGGAGAAGCACCTGCTGCAGCCCATGCTGGCCCCGCTGCTGCGGTGCTCCGATGCTGCAGGTAACTGCTGCGCTTTGCCAGCTCCACGAGCTCCAACCAAAACCCTRATGGGAGAAGCAGGGTCTCATTTCTCTTTCCACTCGTCTTCATCCTCCCCTTGGAGTTTCCTCGAGGACTGTTGGCTACTGTGTGTGCAAGGAACAGTTTGTCACATCTGGACATGTCTCTGCTGCTAGATGCACTGTATTTTCTAGCACTTGTGTCACACTGCTGTAGTTTAAGACTCAAGTAGTAGGATGTCCACCCTTCTCTTTGGGAGACTCTCCMGCACTCTGCTGGTCTTGTTTTGGGCTGCCAGATGGAAGCCATCAATCCCTCACGCTGACTAAGCCACTAACCCCTGGAGAACTTGTGCTGTGCTTTGAGTTATTCATAATCTTGCAGAGTTTTCAGCACCACAGTGTTGTTTAAYACAGGTGCTGGGGGCTTCTTGGTTCCCATGCTGTGCTGATGGAGGGAAATCATGAAAAGCCTCAAACTCCTTTTTGGTGCTGCTGCCTTTGGCATGGTAAAGTTCTCCTGGAGCCCCTCAGCTTGGGCAGTGCTGATACTTCTGCTTTTTGCTTTCAGACGTGGCAGTGGAAGATGTATCAGCTGGGACTGTGCTGGTGCAGGAGGCAGAGCTCAGCAGCTGCGTGGAGGATGTCTTCAAGGTACTGTGTCAGATTCAGCTCTGCGGGTAGGTGAGGGTGCTGGAGAAAAGAGCATTTTGAAACCTTCTGATTCATTCCTCAGTCATTATAACCCCTGACAAGAGTGTCTCTTGCGGCTCTGATGCTGAAACAAGGCTTCGAGTTGCACTGCATGACCTTGTATGAAGTGCTGTGGTGGGAGCACTGCAGTTTTCCGACGTATTCCGGAGGCGTTGCCTTAATCCTCTCAGGTGTCCTCACCCCTCAGTGTTCTGCGGGATGGCACTGAGCCTTTGCGGGCTGGTTTCTTTCCTGCCTGTCTTTCTGGTGCATCACTAAAGAAAATTTGAGCAGCAGTCAACAGTGAGGAGTCTCTGTGGTGCTGTCATGTTCTCTTCCCCCGTTAGCAGCAGCAGGGCTTTGCTCTCACTGAATTGCATGACTTTCCCTGGGATGGTTGTGTCACGAGAGCTTCAGGACTCAGCCTCTTTGGTAGCTCAGATAAGCTCAGAGCCAGCAGCAGCGCCGGCCTCGTGCGTTGGCAGACTTACAGTCACAGGGCGCATTATGCAAGTGCCGAAATTCTGCAGAAACCCTGAGTTTTCCTCCCGGACTGACTCACCCTCCTCTTAGTGCCTCCGCTCCCCTGCTCCGTGGCGTGGGGAATGGGGCGAATGCCACCCACGCGCTGCCGCCGCGCTGCTGCCCGCGCCACGTCTGCAGAGGGCACTCTGAGGCCGAGCGCGGTGCCTTGCCACCGCTCCGCAGCCCTAACCGGCTGGACGGGTGCTTTGTGGTGGTGCAAATGCTCGGGAACGGGCGCCCTGGCGAGGGAGGCGCTGGGGAGGGCGGTGATGCCCCGCGGGGCGTGCGGCCGGCGATGATGCCGCACGTCGGCCCCGGGCGCTGCTGAGGCCGCTGAGCTGTCGCTGGCCGCCAAGGGCAGCGGAGGGCGGCTCGGAGGGCCCACGGAGCCCAGCAGCAACGCAGCCTTTCCGCRTTCCTCGAGCCGCGTGTCAGAGCGCAGGAACCCTCGGCTCTGCCCCAGGAGTCCGTTTTCTCTCAACCTCCATCCARCGGCTAAAGGAATTGCAATGTGTGGGTCCTGCTGCAGCGGGAAGGAGTGTTGTCAGCCTTGCGTGTCYTTTGAGACCTCTTCCAAAGGGCAGCTTTGCAGAGACCTCCCTTTCCTCTTCCTATTCCCTTTCMCCTCGCCATGCCCACCAGCGTTCCCAGTGCCCAGGAAGGGCAGTGCAGCGTTGGCGTTGGCATGAGCACACACCTCACCCTGCATCGGGTCTCAGGAGCCACATGTAGCTCCGTGCAGAACCCGGACCATCAGCGCCTGCTCCGGGCCCCGACGGTGTCTCCGGCCGAGGAACCGGAGCAGCCGGTGGCTGGCTCGCCGGCCCGGCCCCGGCGCGCTAAGCTCGCACACACTGCCATTGTTGGAATATTTTGTGTCCCAGCGGTGTGTTAGAACTGGCTGGCAGGCAGAGACCRGCCTGGAGGGCTGCTCCGTGGCTGCTGTTCACAGGGAAAATGACTCCGGAGCTCAGGGCGGATCCCGCCTTCATGGCACAGCACTTTAGGCCTGACAGCCGTGAGATTAGAGATGGAGCCCGCACATTTGCGGGGTTTTCTTGCTTAGCAAGTGTCATTCGATGCTGGGTGGGAAGCTGTCCTTGGGGCTTCGTCAGGGAGGCTTTGTGTACAAAAGGCTCTGATTAGGAAGGATGGCTCCGTAGGGATTAGCGCAGGCAAAACATCGCTTTGTGTCAGCGCAGCAAGCCAAAATGCTATCAGGAAAATCTCCTTCCTCGCTCATACCTGGGTTGTCTCGGTGCCCCTTGCAGGCACAAGCTCCCTTTGGGATTGTCCCTGGGTATTTCCCGCCCTGAGAGCAGGTCCTTGGGCTCTTGCTGCTGCTCTTGGAGCGTGGATCGTGCCCTGGTTGGAAGGGCAACATCTTCTAATCAGGTAGTTCACTGGTCTACACAGGTCCAGTGCCTTGGAGAGTTAAGAGACACTTTTCTCTAAACTCAGAGGAAGGAGATAGAGCTAGAAAATGTGGATTTGAACATCACCGAAGCTGCAAACACTGAGCCCAGCTGGGCAAGGTTTGCTGTTTAGCACTCCAAACTGAGCTTTCCCAGCATTATGGCATTAATCTTACATGGCTTTTGTACTTGGGCAATTCCTTGAGAGGTTTCACAAGGAACCCATATGTCATAAGACTCCTAGGAGCGCTTTSCGGTGCTCGGCAGGGTGGCACTTGGGAGCAGCTTTGGTTTTGGTTTTGGATGGCCGTGGTTGGGAGGGTTTTTACACCACCTGGGAAGGTGCTGCTTGAGCTGCAGAGGAGCGTGCAGCTCGTCAAGCCCCTGCACCAGCCCAGCACGCGTTGGCCTTGCTGCCCTGCGAGGGACTGATCCCTGCAACTGGCAACTTGACTCTGGAGGCAGCATTTCCATAAGGATTTGCTAACCCCAAAGTGACTAATGCATCTGCCTGTAACTTAAGACTTCCTGAGTAGCTGGGTGCAATGGTCCTCTAGCTTGGAGCACTGCTGCAATTAAGCAAAGTGAGAAGGAAGATGGTGCTCTAGGCTGCTTTTGGTACAGAGTACAGCCTGACCGGTGAAAACAGTCTTCACATTCTCTGTGTCCTCTCTTGGGGCAGCCCTTTCACACAGACCTGCTCGCTGTGCTCTGCTTTGCTCTCCCTCTGCTCCATGCAGCTGTTTGACTCTYCCRTGTGCCCTTCTCCCTCTAGGTGTAYGTAGCTGGGAACGACAGCTCCAGCCTGCTGCTCGGATCCTTACAGCCAGTCCTGGGAGTGATTTTTGCCCTCTACTCCTTCACCAAGCAGAATGCGTCCTACTTACGGTAAGGAAGGATTGTGCAGAAGAGCTGCTGGGATCTCGTTTTCCCTGGGGGCCCAGCTCTTCAGGACGTGTTCTGTAAGGACACACACGCAGCTCCAGACCAGATTTCTTATCCTGAAGAGCTCTCCTTCAARGCAGGCAGAAACCACAGGCCTGCACACAGGCAGAACCTCGCTGTCAGAGCTGTGCCCGGGGAAACGTTTCTCCCTTAGCTTTGCCTTCCCCGAAGCGTGTGTGCTCAGGAGGCAGGCGTGCCTTGCGGAGCACTGGGATCCCAGCATCCCGCTGCAGCTCCTGTACGCATGGCCCGCTGGAACTGGGAGGAAGGAGCRTGTTTGCCCAGGGGCAGAGAAGATGATGCAGGATCTGGCAGGGTGTGGAGGAATTTAGGCAGGGTGAAAACTGGGTAAAAGAGCTTGAGCTCTGACTCTTTGGAATAAAGGATTTTATCCCATGTCTTTGGAAGAGAGGATTCCTCTCTCAGCAGCTATGGTTGTCTTGCTTTGTGCCCCGTTCCCCCCAGCTGATAGGTGATTATAAGCACTGCATACAGTGGTGACGGTGGCAGCAACAGTGGTGACCGGGTGACCCTGTCCTCTCTCCCTTCTCCTCCCAGGTATTCCCTGGGTTGTCCCAAATTCCTTTAAATACAGTCCTGGTAGATTTACACTAATGCTTTGGTGATATTGGCCTGTGGGGACCAGAGATTTTCCCTCCAAAGTCCTGCGTAGATATGGCCTCTGCTATTATTAAAAACATCATTAATCATTTCAAAGAGCAACGAGGGCTCTGGCAAGTTCTTGGAATGAGGCAAGTTAACACTGCTGCTGGGTGAGCAGAATCGCTGCTGGGTTCTCTCCTTACACAGGAATTTGGCAAGGGTGTCTGAAACCACAGCTGCCTGGAAGCGCTTGGGTTTCCAGACCCCTGGCACGGCGCTGTAACCCAATCTCATTAACCTGCATCTCCACTTGGCAGGGATTTGTGTGCCACCTTCCTGTGCGCCCTGTCTCCTTCCTCCTTCCCTTGGCACAGCTGGCAGCTCGGGGCTGTGTCAGATTGGCCTGAAGCGTGAGGTGCTCTGTGCCGAGGCTGCCTGGAAGCGTCTCTCCCTGCACAGACATGCCACGCGGTCAGGGTTCTCCACTCCTTGCTCCTTAAGGATTTAATCCTTCCATCTGTGAATGCTGGAAAGGCGGGACAAGCCCCTGATTTTATAGCTGATAACAGCGCCTCCAGGGCGGGAGGGCRCTCGGCCTGCAGAGCACCCCAGGGAGCGTCCTGGGGGGTTCCTGCCTTCTGCCTGGCCCCGGGGCGCCTTGCTGCGCTGCAGCAGGTACACGCAGAGCGCAGCGTGGTCACTGCTGCCTCCTCTCTTCTCGCCAGCTCGCCCTGCCAGGAGATCCTGCTGTGGTTCTTGGAGAAGGCGGAGCGGGAGGTGTCGCTCTCCATGCTGGAGGGGCTGGCGGGGCTGGAGAGCAGCGTGCCCGTCCTGCACCCCCGGTGCCAGCTCCGCGCGGGCGGCGAYGGCGGCGCTGTGGCGGTGCTGCGAGAGACCATCAGGTGAGAGCGGCCGGGACGATGCCCGGCTGTCRTGCAGCGTGCGGCGCCTTCCGTGGGTGCTGCACACAGCAGAGCGCCTAGCAAACATGGGACAGGGGTGCTGCTCCATCATGGGCTTGTCCCCTGCTGTCCCCGGCTGCAGGCGCTGGCAGCACGGAGCTCTGGCCATGCTTGCCTCAGCCTCCACGGTGCTCGTGCACGGTGCAGCACTGGCTTTCGCTCCCGAAAACCAGCCCCTGCCAGAGCATGGATACCTGGTGTCCGCTTGGCTTTCCCAAGGCCAGAGCCTGGCCCACAGGGCGGTTTGGGAACGGTGTTTTCCTGCCCTCCTGAAGCAGCAGTGCTGATTCCCCCCGTATCCTGGGCCTGTCTGCACTGCATGGAGCGAGCAGAGTCCCTTGGGCACAGGTGGCACCTGTGCAATAAGGACTCTCTGTAGCGATGCCAGYGGAGCTGAGCCAGTGACTGAAGTCCCCTCCTGCTCTTGCAGATGGCCTCTACAAGCAGAGGCAGAGTGTGCCCATGTGGGGAATAAACTACAGCCATTAGACTCCAGCCATGCGAGCAAGAGCTGCTCTCCAGCGTGACATTTGGTTTAGAGAGAGAGCTGTTTTAATTGGCACCTATAAATACAAGCCAAGTCTGTCTYGCGGGCAGAGCACCCAACCCAAGGCTGTCCACTGGGCAGGGGTGGAGAGAGCTGTGTGCACCCATTTCATGAGGGGTGCAATAAAACCCCATACAAATATTCTTATTTCGATTTAATTTCAAGCTCTTTCTCACTTGAACTGGAGGAAGGTCTGCCCCAGGCACACTTGTTAAACTAAATGTGTTTTAAAATCTTTAACAGCTACAGCTCTTCCTGTCTGTCCCACGTTTATGGTTATGGCTGCTGCACAGTTAGCCAGTGCAAATGCAGCTCTTTATAGAATGGGTGGATTAACATGTGCTTTGTATTCATGGTTTCTGTTGCTTCTTAACAAATGCTGGTTAATTAATAAACTGAGTGCTTGGTCATTCAGACTAACCAAACTGAGTGCAGGTTGGCAGCTGCCTCCAGCCTTCGCCGTTCCCTGGTGGCTGGGGGGCAGGCTTGGCCCTTGGAGCACCTTGGCTTTGGCATGGGCACATTGGTTGTGTGCAGGGGAGCCAGGGCCTGAGCTGGGCAAATGCAGCAGGTGCTCAGGGTTCCTGCTGGCTGCTCCTTGCTGCCCTGCGTGCAGCGCGCGCTCGTGGTGCTCTGTCCTCTGAAAGCAGCTGAGCTGCTCTGTGCTCCRAGAGGAGCAGGACGGCGCGGGGATGGTGCCTGGTGTGCTGTTCGGGAAGGAAGGCTTCCCAGGCAAGGCAGAAACAGGATTTCTCCTTGCCTCRGAGCTGTGCAGCCGCGGCTTCGGGTGAGTTAGTGTTAGTGACGTAGTGACCCGTTTCAGTGATGAAGATGAGGCCCTATACCAGAAGGTTTCCTCGGAGCAGTGGCACMTGGAGACCCTGGTGGAGCTGCTGTCCCACTGCCAGAAGAGCGGTCTAGCCGGGGACTTCTTCCTCCGCTGCCTGAAGGTGAGGAGCRCCGGGCCGCGGGCACCCTGCTCCGTGCTGGGGACACGGCTGCAAGGAGCTCTACTCCACCCTGCCCCGTGCATTGGGTAGCAGGTGGCAGAGGGGACTTTATCTGGGGCACGCGGAGCTGCCACGGTGGCAGCGGGACAGTGCTGCTGTGTGCCAGCCCGGGGACAGCCGGGTCAGCAGGGCCCTGCAGCAGCAGCGCGCGGCGGTGGCCAGGGCCATGTCAGCGGCCCCCGTTCCTGGAACTGATTTGCCTGCGTTCAGCTGCTGCCTCCCTTCGTGCTCCCTTCCCCGCAGGCGCTGACTCAGGTGGCTGCGGAGGACGGGGTGGCTGCGGGCACCGCTCCCACGGGTGCAGGGAACCTCCTGGAGCTGGAGCGGCGGCACGCGGGGCACCGGCGGCAGCTGCTCGTGCTGCAGCTCGTGGCCATGCTCTGCGAGGGCCTCTCCGACACCGTGTTCACGGACGTCGCTCAGGTCAGTCGTGGCAGAGCCCYGGGGGTTGGCTGCTGCAGTCTGGAGCGCACAGGGTCACTGGGGTCCTCGACAGCAATTGCCAGAATCACCTGGAGAAAACCAGAAYGCCCCTGTGGAGCAGGTAGAGCTGTGTCTCAGCAAGGCACCACAGCACGCAGTGTCATCAGGAAGGACCGTGCAAGAAGGGTGCAGCTGGGAGGCTGCTCAGCAGACATGTCCTCTCTGTTTTGGCTTGTCTGTTGAAAGCAAAGAAAATGGTCCGTGCAGTTGCCAAATCCCCGTTTGTAACAGTTTCCCATCTTTGTTTTGAGCAACACACTTCCCAAATGTAACCGAGCTCAAAGACCCCAGTGCCCACCAGGCCTCGGGGRCATTTGCTGCGTGTCTGCAGCACTGGTGCCCATTTATCCTGGCGCGTTTCTGCGGCTGCTGCCTGGACTGGGCTGCCGAGAGGCCAGCCGTGAGTGTGCTGGGAATGCAGCGTGGGGCAGGGGCCACGTCCCATTCCTTCCTTAGCATCACAGAGCACGCGTGGCCTTGTGCTGGTTGCTGCTGCTGTAAGACCTGCACCCCATGGTACACACGTCCGCTGGGCTTGGCATAACCGTGTTCGTGCAGTCACCACTTGCATGGGCCTCTTCAATAGGCAGCTCCAGGTCAACTAAATGTTGTCCTTTCGGAGCCTGGCTAAGACACGGTGCCCAGCAGCGAGCGGGATTGTCGGGCCAGCGCAGCCAGGTTACTCTAGTTTAGCTTGCTCATCTTTTTTTGCATTTTACCTATTTCTATTTTCTGATGACCTGAATAGGGTAGCTCTCTGTGACTTGCTTAAGCAGTACAAGTCACTCCATGGGCATTTTTTCCCTCACTTTTCTTTCTGGCACAAGGGGCTCCTTTGTGTGGTGCTCCCCAAGGACCCGCGATGTGCAGCCAGCGTCACCGCTGTCGGGCCCGGGGCTCCAGAGTCCCCAGATGGGCAGCAACGGCCACCCCTTCTCTTCACCCCCCTCTCTGTCACACRCGCATCAGAATGGGACCGGTTCTGGCATTTAAGTCAAAAAGCAGGGAATGAAAAATGATTTTCTGATTCCCATGTCTAGGCAAAGAAAACGAAACAAAAAACCCAAACAGACAAAAAAACTATTATATTTTGAGTGCAAAGTAAATACTAGGTGTGTCATGTTTCAGGGAAAAAAAATCCCTCAGGTTTAAACAGGTAGCTGCATAGCTCTGTTTTTATGTCAGTTCTGTGGTTCATGGTTCTTTGCCTTTTTTTTTCCTTGCTGTGGATGCCACGGAGTGGACTCGCAAGGAGCCGGAATTTGGGAATGGCCGGCAGCGCCGGACCTCTCCCGTTGCACAATGTATTTGATTTTTCATTGCTTCCCCTCRTTGTTCCCACACGTTTTAAGAGATTGGCTCAGTTTCCTTGATAAGGCCTTTGCAATGCACTGTGCTCTCCTATGGCAGCGTACGGAAACGTGCTTCCGTATTTTATTTTTCAGACTTTTTTCTTTTTTTAATATAGATATGAGATAATTTTAACCTTTTGGTTTTCTCCCCAGCTATCCATTGTCAGATTATTCGTTCATGATATTCCCCCTCTTTCATTAAGCATAATTTCCCCCCATTCAGCTCTCATGTCGCTGATTTTTGAGAGCAGATGTTTTGACACCTCTGACTCCCTATTCTTGCTGCTTGACAGCACCTTTTCTGGGCTTATTTGTCGGAGACTCCCTAAGCCTTTTCCGCAGCCTTCCAGTGCCAGCCTTCCTGCTTTATGTGCTGCAACAGGGTCGTGCTTAATGAAGCCGCAGCGCGCGGCTCCGCTGATGAGAAAGCTCGTTAGGTGCCGCGGCGCCGGCGAGCTGACCCTGCAAGGCTGCAGCTGCCTCCGTGGTACCTTGGTGCCGCCTCGTTTGCTTTCTGAAATGGGAGATAGTCCGGGGAGCTGCTCGGGTTTTGCACCATGCCTTTCGAGGGGAAAGGCCCCTCTTGGCTCCTTGGCACGAGGACTTGGGTCCTGCGGTTCGTCGGGGCTGTGCTGCAGCACACAAAGGAGCAAAGCAAAAAGCCCTGCTACTTTCAAGCTTCGTTAAAAACACAGGAAGCTTGTGSGATCAAAGGGTTTGGTGCCAAATGTAGAGAAGGCCAAAGCCAAGCAGGCAGAATCGTTACTAGTCTGAAACGGGAAAAAAAAAGTATTGCAGGGGAATCACCAATATGTGGAGGCAGGTGTGTTGCAAGCGGCCCGTCTTGAGTGCAAGCTGTGCCCCCCTGGCTCTGTCCCTCCATCCCGGGGGAACCTTTGAGCAGATGGATTGGGATAATTGTCAGGAGCTAAAAGCCCCACGGCCTTTTTCTGGAAAAAGGTAGAAGTCTGCAAAATGCCCTAGCCCTGGTTCTCGGTGCGGCCAGAGAAGCGGGCACTGTGCTGCCCAGGAGAGCTCGTGGATGGGCGTGCAGGCGGTAACGAAGTTGGGGCCGTGTTAACTCCCCACTTGACTCTTTTTCTAGCTGGCACTAACAGCATTTGTACTGTTGGTGACCTCAGCCTGTGCAAAGGCCACACGCGGAGCTGCTGCCCTCGGCTCAATGCTTTCCTGGCGCCTCGTGGCGTTCAGCCCGGGCCCTTCCCGGGGCTGCTCGGTTTAGTTTTTCCAGCGTGTGCCTTTCACTAGCAGGAGGCCGCGCTGCCCGGCTCACCCTGACCTCTCTGTGCCCGCAGATCGTGGACTTGGTGGCGGCGACGCTGCAGCGAGCCTGTGCCAGCCTACCGTGGGGCGGCGCGGTGGAGGCACAGACRCTCAGCATGGCCATGGGGCTCGTGGCGGCCGTCATCGGTGGCGCCGTGCAGGTGAGCGAGCGAGGGTGGGGGGCATAGGACCCATCCGCTCATCAGTGCCCTCGCTCCGTTGTGCCCTGGAGCCCGAGCTCTGCTTGAGCAGGGTGCCCGCTCGGYGCCTCCCTGCATGGAGCGGTGCCAGAGCGGCTGGGCTCCTTGGCACGGAGCGGAGCCGGAGCAACCGGGCCCCGCAGTGCCGGAGCAGTGCTGGAGTGGCCGGGCTCTCCTGCATGGAGCGACCGGGCCCCGCGGTGCCGGAGCGGCCGGGCCCCGCTGCCCGGGCCCGTTCCGGCAGGGGCGGCTGCTGCGAGGGCCGGGCTCCCTGGCTCGGCGCGTGGCGCTTCCCGTTATCTTTCGGAAGCGCTCGCAGGTCTGCGCACGTCCCTGCACRGCTCCAGCTCCCGCTGGCATTCCTGGCTCTCTTCCTCCCGCTTGCTCTGTTCATTTAACCCCCAGCTTTTTATAACGCTGTGTGTTTCTGACAGCAAGGCTTCCAAACAGAAAGTCTGAGGGCRTTCAGCAAGGAGGAAAGCGGAGGTGAGGGGCTGCTCTCTTGATTTATTGCTCCTTGCCTCTGTTCTGCAAGTGTGTCAGTCTCTGCTGGTCTCTTGCAAGGGTGCAGGGGGTTGCAGTCCCTCTGAAGGTCAGCAGGACTGTCCCTGGCCCCCTGCCTTGGGGGGCTTTGCCGGGGAGACCTGCTTGAATTCGGGGGATTGGGGGCTCTGCTGCCCCGAGGAGGGCGCGGGGCCGGCCACCCTTGGGAGCCAGCGCCCTCCGCGTCCTTTGAATGCTCCCTTTGAAATCCTTTGTAGAAAAACCATACATTTCCCACTCTGCAGCGTCAGCTGAACAGGTATTAGAGAGCGATGACACGTGATTGGAGGTACTGAGAATCCCTTGAGCTTGCAGTTATGTTGCTTTGGAGGTTGCTTCATCCCTGGATTTGCCCAAAGGAAGACTCAGCTGTTAGGAAAAAATAGTTGATTGTGTGTTATTTGCTAAACTCTTAGCATTAGCAAAAGAGGCATTGCTTAGCTGGAGAAAACCCAACACCATCTCCCAGTGTGGCTTTTGCACAAATTGGGGAAGAAACAGCAGAATCCTATGATTAAAGCAGCAGAAGCTGGTGGATCTCATGGAATTAATGGCAGTGATAGAGCCACAGGTGTGTGCAGAGCAAGGGGGCAAAGTCCCTCCATCGGGCCTGTTTTGTAGATCGACCGGGCTGCTTTTTAGCTAGCGAGGGGTTTTCCTGGGGACTGAGCTCCCGTTATCCRGGCTCCGGGAGCCGGCCCTGCTCCCGGGAGGAGCAGCGTGAGCCCCACAGCGGCTCCGCTCGCGCTGGCTTTAATGGGCCCCCTCCCAGGCGACATCCTGTTCACGCTCCCGGCGTTAATGGAAGCAACTTGACTTGGCCAAGCAAATTGAATGAGAAAGGTTTCCCGGGGCAGCTGGTGCTCGACAGCTGGAAAGCTGCTTGATTTTGAATGGCCAAGGYTTTTTTTTCACATAATCATGCAAAAGCTCTCTTGAAATCTCTGCTAAAGCATCACTTTTCAGGCCTCAATGGCCCCAGTTTTGCTTCCAAGATCTTAGCAATTAAATCCTAAATCCAGTGGAGGGCAGGCTGCGTGTCCTGCCAGGAAAATCCCGCGCTGCTCTGCAGGCTCCCGGTGCAGCTGCCGAGCATTGCGGCCTCCTGTGAGGGGTAAAGGCGAGATGCTGCTGCAGGATGACACCTGTAGTGGCCCTGGCCCAAGGGAGGGTCATGGGGATGTCCCCCATTCAGATGTCCTGCTGGACGTGGCACCTGTCGCAAAGTCACCACATTCGGTGCCATTGGCCCCTTGCACCTTCTCCCACTGGGCTGATCCGTCAYGGTGACGAAGAAGCAGGATCACAAGAGAACTGCCATTTTTGTAGTGCCCAATGCTTTTTTTTTTTTTCTTTTTTTCTCCCCAAAAAGAAGTGTCTGCACCGTGTGAGCACCTTGGCGGCTCAGCACATCCAGTTCTTTCCTGTGCTGAAGCTCCAGAGCTCATCCAGCTCCCCCGTGCGGTGTCTCCTGCCGTGCTCCCCGCTTGCTGAAGGCGCAGGGCAGTGCCCGGGGGAGCGGGGCCGGGAGGGAAAGCGCCTCCCTCGCCCTCCCCAGCAGCCCCTCTCCTCTCCTCTCCTCTCCGCTCTGCAGCTGAAATCGAGCGACTTTGCGGAGCTGAAGCGGCTGCTGCCCGTGCTGGAGGACGTGTCCGTGAGCCACCCCGAGCCTGTCATCCAGGAGCTGGCCGCGGACCTGCGCGCCGCCATCTGCACCCACGGCGCCTTCGCCGCCGGCACCGTGGGCGCCGCGGCCGAGCACGTGCTGGGGAGGACRCCGAGGAGCCGGGGCAGCGGCGCGGGACCAGTCCGCAACGTTCCGGGATCGGCCCCCGCGGCGCCCGGCGAGGACACGCACCGGGAGCAGAGCCCCCGCGCCACCGCCGCAGCCCCAGCATCACTCCAGGAGCTGCTGCTCTCCGCATACGACCCCCAGGTGCCCGTGCGGGCCGCCGCTCTGCGCACTCTTTCCAGCCTGATCAAGCAGCGGGATCCAGAGGGGCTCCGCATGCAGGAGAAACTCCTGCAGGTACCAAGCAGGGGTCGGTCCTGCCAGGCCCACCAAGTTGCAGGGCTGGGCTGTCCGTGTGCGCGGGGTTTCACGCCTGCCCTCTCCGTCCTTGCAGGTTTTCCTAGAAAACYTGCAGCACGAGGACTCTTTTGTCTACCTCTCTGCCATTCAAGGTGAGTGACACCTCACGTGGGGACATGGGGTGTGTGGTGCTGCTAAGTGCTTCTGCAGAAGGAAATGTTATTAGGCTGTGAGCGGCTGCGACCAGCCGTCCTGCCACAGAGCACGATGCCAGGCTGCTCTGCAGCCTGCTTCCCTAGCTTCCCATCCGCTTCCCTAGCAGCTCAGCAGTTTTCCTACTATTGCACGTGGGGCTCCTTGTGCCCGAGTTGGAGCGTGGGGAGCCGCGTGACGGCAGCGCTCGCCGTGCAGGTGCATCCCGCAGCGCCGTGCACTCGGGTGTCCGGCGTAGCAGTGGCTCCCGCGCTGCTGCCTCCCGCACGCGGTCACAGAGGCTCGGGGCAGCATTGCCCGACCCCGGGGCACAAGCAGAGGTGCCGAGCAGCCCCACGGGCAGCRGGGATGTCCCTGGGGCAAGGAGAGAGACTCCAGGTTGGTGCAGGCGGTGAGGAAACGCCGTTCCCGCTGCGGTAACCGACGCAGCGGAGCAGTCACCTCCGACCACAGCTGGGAAGGGCGCCCGTGGAGCCGCCTTGCGCGCCTGCCTGCACGGTCTTGAGCGGCCGGGCTCGGCCTTGCCCCGCAGCTCCTGGGGAAGCGGCCGCTGGCCGGTGATTAACGCGGAGCTGCAGCTGCCGTGCGGAGCCAYGCGGCCCGTTCCGGCCGCGGCGCTGAGTCACGGGGCGCGCGCCAGGACGCTCCACGGTGCAGCCCAGACCCCGAGATCGCGCCGCGAGCTGCCCGCGAGCTGCGCCCGGCCGGGGCAAGCCCCGGGTGTCTGCCTTGTCAGCTAGATACCGGGGCAATGAATATTAACTAGCGCTAATTAGCGGGCACCTGCTGCCAGCCGTTCAATAATTTATCTCTGCAATTGGCCTGTGCCTCGCTGCAGCGCTGACTGCCTTGGCGCCCGGCTCTGTGCGGAGCGGCTCCGTGAGCCATGTCCGTAACCAGCGGCACGAGGCTGCCGGCTTCGCACGCCGGCCATTCCCAGCCCAGCTTATCTGCCGGCCGGAGCCCGGYGCCGCCGCGCGCGATAGCGACGGAGAGGGAGCGGGGCGGTGGGAACGGCGCGACCGGGAGCGCTGGGCAGGCACCGCGTGCGGGCGAGGAGGCCCCAGGCTGGAGCTTTCTAGCCCAAGGCAGATAATAAATGCAGCTTGGGAAGGGCGGTGAGTCAAAAGGGACGGATGGGCTGAACTTCACATGACTCTGCCGCGTTCCCGGTGCCTTTGGAGTGCYGTGCAGCCACCATGCCTCCCGTTCCCAATCCTGCCCTTGTGCCGCACCGCCTAAGCCTCTTTCCTGGCAGTGGGTGTTGCTTTGGAATGAGCTGGGACCCTGCCCTTCTCCTGCATGGAACRGCAGCGTTCCCTCTTCTCCTTGCTCCCCCATGACTGCCGGCCGGGCATTTTTGCAGCCGAGCGTGTCCTTCCCCTGTCAGGTCTCTGCCTGGGGGTCCTGAGCGTGGCTGCACTGCTCAAGGAGTGGTGTCCAAGGATGCTTTAAGGAAAAGGCAGCGCAGAGGGATTTAACGTAGCCAGGGGGCTAGGGAGGAGGAGCTGCTCCCGTCCCTCCGTGCCCGGCTCTCCTGCCGTCCCAGCAGGCAGGAGGTAGGACCAGCTCCATGGGTGTTGCAGGGGACAGAGCGTGTGGGACTGCAGACATAGGGCAGTGGGGGAGCCCTGCAATTGTGTGGTGGGGACACCCGTGCCACCAAAGGGGCTTGAATCCCCCTCGCTGTCGACTGATGTCGTCTTGTGCTAATAACGAGGCTTTTCCCATAACCTGCCCTTCCTAATCCCAGCACAGCCTCTATCCTGGGGCTCCTGCCTTCTCCGGAGCCCCTGTGCCGAGAGCAGCCCCTGGGAGACAGTGCCTGGAGCCACGTCCGTGGCACGGAGGAGCGGGAGCAGCCGGGCCCTTTTCCAGCGCCCGGAGCCTTTCCTGGCAGCAGCGACTCAGTCATCAACAGAGCCGGGGGTGGGCAGAGGGGTCGTGTTTTGCAGTGCTGGCACCAGCTTTCCCACCCCCGGCGCGTCCACAGAATCCCTGGGGCTGGAGCCTGGGAGCACCTGGGAGCTGCACCTTCGCCGGTGCAGCCAGCGAGGCCAGGAGGCTGCATGCAGGAGGCAGGAGCCGCTGGAGCAGGGGGCAATGGGGGATAGGGATGATGGACTGGAACCTGCCCACGCTTTCTGCAGCTGCTCCCGGTCCTCGAGCTCTCCAGTGCCGGCAGGGCTCTGCTCTTCCCCCTGCCCGTCCTTGCCCGATTCCCGTTTCCCTCCCGACAGGCAGGGCTGCTGAGCCCCCAGCCCACACTGACACCTCTGTGCTCTGCCCCCCAGGTGTTGCCCTGCTCTCCAACGAGTACCCGGAGCAAATCCTGCCGGTGCTGCTGGCCCAGTACGGGAGCGCGGCGCCGGGCCCGGCGCAGCCCGCGGCCACCCGCATGAAGCTGGGCGAGGTGCTGATGCGCACGACGCGCGCGCTGGGTGAGTGGGGCCGCCGGGGCTGTGCGATCCCGGGTGCACCGGGATGCTCCGGTGGCTGCCACGCGGATACAGCCGGCACGTGGGCTCTGCGGGTGCTTCGTGCTCCGCCTGTCGCGGGTGGCTGCGGTTCGATGTGCTGAGCACTGTGCTGAGCGGCCCTGGGCAGGAGCACGAGCGAGGGCTGCCCGGGGCCGCGCGCTCCGGGACGCCGCAGCCGGCAGCACCGCRGGCCCAGGAAGCGGCAGCGAGATAAGCAGCCCGGCGCCCGCGGCGTTGGCAGAGCTCCACGGCACTCTGGAAAACCCCGCTGAGCTGCAGCCTGGAAGGAGGCGCGTGTCACCCCGGGCCGTCCCTTTGGGGCTGCTGCAGATACGGCTGCCCCTTGGGCCACGGTGCACTGGGGTAGCACCAGCTCCCTGGAAGTGCCCAGGCGCGCCGCACTGGGGGTGAGCGCGGGATGAGGTCCCTCCGTTGGGACTCACCTGCGGTCATGCGGTGCTTGTCCCACCACAGTGGGCGATGCAGAGCTCTGTGCGCCAAGAGCACGGGCTCCTGCAGTGCCACAGGCTGCAGAGCGGCTCCTCCTGCCCTGCACACACATGTGCCTGCACACACATGTGCCCGTGCACACATGTGCCCGTGCGCGCTGTCCCTGGGGGCTGGTGCTCCCCTGCGCTGCGGGTGCCTGGCCGGGGCCGATGCCGCTCAGCGCTGAACCATGCGAGCAGCGACCGGTGCTGCTGTGGCCTGCAGGAGCAGGCGGCAGGGCCGGGCCTGCCCAGCCCTCGCACGGGCTATTTTTGACCCTAACGGTGGTGGCGGCGGCAGCCGGGCGCCGCGGGGCACGCGGCAAAGCCCCGCGTTGCTGGCGCGGGGGCGCTGCCCGCAGCCCCGGCCGGCGCGGCGCTCGCCCCGCCGCTGCGGCGGGCGCGGGGCTTTGTTGCCCTGCCCGGCGCTGCCGGCTGCGCGGCGCGAGCGGCGCTGCCTGTTCGGGCAGGACGGTGCCTGCGTGCCCCGCGGTGCCGCTGCACAAAGACGGGAGGGGAGGGAAGGCTCGGCGCGCTGGGGCTGCACCGGCTCGCAGAGCTCGCCGCTGGAGCCGGGCGCAGAGGCAGCAGCTCCTCCCCGGCTCCAAGTCTCCGYGGCTTTTACCGCCCTGGAGGCGCGTGCAGCGAGGCTCTGTGTGAGCGGAGCTGCTGCAGCCGGGGCGGCCCCTGAGCGCGGGTGGGCTGCGGCAGAGCGCGGGCCGCTCCGGGAGCTCGGGCGCGCGCCCGGGCCGCGCTGCCGCCTGCAGTGCCCGCGCTGCACGATTGTGGTGGCACCAGCAGGGCCGCGCGGGCTCTGCCGGCGCCTCCCCGCTCCCTGTGCCAGAGCCCGCTCCCCCGCCGGCACCGCGCCCGGCCCGGCCTCGCCTGCCTGCGTATTTATAGACCAAATTGCATTAAGRGATTTGGGGTTTTTTTCCCATTGCAAAGCTGCAGCGTTCGAGGCTGGGGAGGGATGCGGCGCTTCCAGGAGCGCCGGCTCCGCGGCGGAGCCGACTGCGCCTTGGAGCACGGCCACGGCTCGCTCGGCACTGCTGCGGACAAGGGGGACGGGATGGGGGTAGCGAGGGGCCCGGGGGCTGCGAGGGGGCAATGCGGGTGCCCGGGCAGCCCCGCGCGGCTCCACCTTCCCGCYGGGCAGCTCTTCCCGTCTCCGAGGGCTCCTGACGAATTTGCGTCATTGCAGTCGGTTTTCGTGACGAATGCCTGCAATCGGCTCCAAGTGTGTCAAGGGAGACGTTTCCCAATCCGGGAGCGTTTGCCTCCTGCCCGGTGAGGAAGGTAGACCCATTGTTCCCGGTCCACCTGCTCGGACGCCTGGGAGCRCATGGAGCTCCAGACCATGGCGGGAGCAGGGCTGAGCTCGTAGGAGCCACCGGAGCCTTTGGGAGACACCCCGGCACCCTGCGCTCTGCTCAGTGGCTGGAGCAGCCCCGTTATAGAATCACAGAATGGTCGAGGTGGRAAGGAACYTCTAGGGATCATCTAGTCCAGCCCCCTGCACGCGCAGGGTCACCTAAAGCACGGGGCACAGGCTGCATCCAGGCGGGTTGGGAAGATCTCCAGAGAAGGAGACTCCACAGCCTGTGCCAGGGCTCTGCCACCCTCCCTATTAAGAATTTTTTCCTGAAGTTCCTGTGGAACTTTTGGTGCTTCAGTTTGTGGCCGTTTCCTCTCCGTTACACGGGAGCTGTTTGCTGGGAGGCCTCCGCTCGATGGGGAGGCCCGGCCGGTGCCCGCGGGGCCGCGTCCCTGCTTGTGCATGCGGCTCACGCGCTGCACACACGTCCACCTAACGAGCCGGCTCGCACATCGCAGCGCCCGCATGTGCTAATTGGCCGGGGCTCTGCGCCCACGGACGTGCGCGYGTCGTTCCTATGGCTCTGTGCTGCCGCGGGTGAGCGGCCGGGCCCTGACCCGCGTTCCCTCTGCAGGGGACATGGTGACGGTGCACGGGGCCGCGCTGCTGCACGCCTTCCTGCGGGGCTCGCGCGACGCCGAGGCCGCGCTGCGCGCCAGCAGCCTCTCCAACCTGGGCGAGCTGTGCCAGCGGCTGCGCTTCCAGCTGGGCGCCGTGCTCCACGAGGTACCGCCCCGGCCGGGGGGCCGCAGGGAGGGGACGGGGTGCCGCGCGGGGGGCTCGGGGACCGGCTTCGTTACCGGGTCCATTTGCCACCTGGTTCAGGGCCACTAAACCCTGTCACTTCCACACAGCAAGTGCGTTCACGGCTGAGCCTGCCTACCGTGACAGTTGCTGGCTTTGCGAAGTAACAGCATCATTGTTGTCACTRAAGCGATCAGCCCCCTCGGCTTGGGCGCTGCCACTGCGTTAGCGAGGGGCTCGGGCAGTGTCCGGGCAGGGTCCCGGCCACACAGCCCTCCCGGGGCYGACGTGGCACCTCGCGCTGCTGACGCCCCCGTGTCCCYGCAGGTGACGTCCTGTGTGACTGCCATAGCCAAGACCGACCCCGAGGCCGAGGTGCGGAGAGCGGCCGTGCACGTCGTGGTGCTGCTGCTCCGGGGGCTCAGCGAGAGAGCCACCGAGGTGGGTCACCGCGTCCCCATGGGGTCCCCCCATGTCCCCRTGGGGTCCCCCCGCAACCCCACACGGAGCCCTCACATCCCCGCCAGGTCCCTCTGTGTCCCAGCAGGGTCCCTGGGGACCTCCCTGGCGCTGGGGAGCTGCTGCCGCCTCCCTTCTCATCCCTTTCCCGGCTCAGCAAAGCTGGGTTGCCAGCGCTGGGTTGCAGCAAAGGAGTGAAACCCCATTCCCTGCTCCCGTTCCCGGCTCCCATTCTGTAGATTCCTCAGGCATGGTTTGGCTTGGGAGGACTGTTTCCCCAGGGCTCTGGATTCCCACTTCCTTCCCTGCTACTCAGCTTCCCTGCTACTCAGCACTGGGACTGGGGCTCCCTTCCCAGGAAGGAAGGGGACTGTTCCCACGGGAATCCCCGGAGCGGGATGTCCCAGGAATTGGCTCCATGCTGCCAGGGAGTCTGGAGCCTGGCAGCCGGCAGGGAGCCAGGGCGACTTGGCGCACGGAGCGGGAAGCTCCACGGGAGCGGAGCAGGGAGGGCTCCGCAGGTCCCCACGTGGCGCTGGGCTCCTCAGGCTGCCCCCCTGGCACGGCACTGCGGAGCCTCCCGTGCTTCGCGCCGTCCCCTTCCTGCTTTGTGTCCCGTAGCCAGGGATGATCCTTGCATGTGCTTGGGATGCACCTGGAGCTGATCCCCGTGTTGCTGGGATGCACCCGGAGCTGATCCCCCCCACATCTGGGAATGCACCCAGAGTTGAATCCCCCTGTGACCTGTAGATGCACCCCAAGTTGATCTCCCTGTATTCCCAGGACCAATACCTGGAGCTGGGGCGCTCAGCGCCCTGAGCGATCAGGGGTGCAAAGAGCCTCTTGCTGCCACCCATGGGAGAAACAGAGTCTGGGGGTGGCAGGACAGGACAGGGCTCGTGGGGCCTGGGGCCCGCCGGGGACTGACAGACCCACTGTCCGGGCACGCAGGTGCTGGGGGACGCCCTGCGGGATCTCTACCGGCTGCTCAAGTGGGTGGTGGCCATGGAGAGGGACGGCGCGGCCGTGCTGCACGCACAGCTCGCGCTGGAGGAGCTCGACGAGGCCGTGCGCAGGCAGCTCTTCCCGCCGCAGAGCCTGCAGAAGAGGATCGTGGTGCTGCCCTAGCGCCCCGGGCACGGGGACGCGGAGCCGGCACRCTGACACCGGCCACCCCTGCCCTGCGCTCGCTGCGAAGCTACCTGGGCAGCACYGGCCACTGCTGCTCTGGCCATGGACAATTAAAAAGGAAAATTCCTCAGCAGTGTGTCCGTGTGTGTCCCTGGGTCCGTGTGTGTCCCTGTGTCCCCATGTGTCCGTGCATTGCCATTTTGGGAGCTGTGTGGGGCCACTGGCACTGGGTGCCAGCCRCGTCCCTCTTGCGCTGCGAGCAGCAGCAGGCGCTGGGCGAGGGGAGGAAGTGCCCGGGTTTGGGGTGAATTTGGACACTGGCCTCTGAGCTGGCCCTGGGTAGCAGGTGGCACCCGACAGGGTCCCTGGCTCGGGGAGGTGGGGTCACGTGGGGCTGGTGCCTCAGGGGGTGCCAGAATCCCTGGGTGCAGAATGGACCCTGTCAGCCCAGGAGCCCAGAGACGGCTCCAAGGGTCCCTGCGGTGCCTCAACATGGTGCTCAGGGACATCCCCGCACTGGGGCTGGATGCTATGGGGCACTGGGCTGGCRCAGCCCTTGGGGACATCCCTGCACTGGGGCTGGCTGCTGTGGAGCRCGGAGGCAGCGCCGAGGGTCCCTGCAGGGCTGGGCTCGGGGCCGTCCCTGCGCCGGGCTCAGCGCGAGCGCCGGGGCCGCGCAGCTCCACGCAGCTCCACGCAGCCCGCGGGGC
>NW_020455460.1:146390-149248 GCF_003342845.1 Nothoprocta perdicaria
CCCTGCGCCCCCAGGTGTGTGACTCAGACACGGTGCTGGACCCCGCCTGCACCGCCGAGATGCTCCGCATCCTGGAGGCCGACCCCGGCGTGGGCGGCGTGGGTGGCGACGTGCAGGTACGGCGGGGGGCCTGGCGGCCGCGCCRGCACCAGCACCGCCTCTCATGGGCTCCTTCTGCGCCTGCAGATCCTGAACAAGTACGACTCGTGGATCTCCTTCCTGAGCAGCGTGCGCTACTGGATGGCCTTCAACGTGGAGCGCGCCTGCCAGTCCTACTTCGGCTGCGTGCAGTGCATCAGCGGCCCGCTGGGCATGTACCGCAACGCGCTGCTGCAGCACTTCCTCGAGGACTGGTACCACCAGACCTTCCTGGGCACCAAGTGCAGCTTCGGCGACGACCGGCACCTCACGAACCGCGTCCTCAGCCTGGGCTACCGCACCAAGTACACGGCCCGCTCCAAGTGCCTCACGGAGACGCCCACCCGCTACCTGCGCTGGCTCAACCAGCAGACCCGCTGGAGCAAGTCCTACTTCCGCGAGTGGCTCTACAACGCGCTCTGGTTCCACAAGCACCACCTCTGGATGACCTACGAGTCCGTGGTGACCGGCTTCTTCCCTTTCTTCCTCATCGCCACYGTGATCCAGCTCTTCTACCGCGGGCGCATCTGGAACATCCTCCTGTTCCTGCTCACGGTGCAGCTCGTGGGCATCATCAAGGCCACCTACGCCTGCTTCCTGCGGGGCAGCGCCGAGATGATCTTCATGTCGCTCTACGCCCTGCTCTACATGTCCAGCCTGCTGCCCGCCAAGATGTTCGCCATCGCCACCATCAACAAGTCGGGCTGGGGCACGTCGGGGCGCCGCACCATCGTGGTCAACTTCGTGGGGCTGCTGCCCGTGTCCGTGTGGGTGGCGGTGCTGCTGGGCGGGCTGGCCTACACCGCCTACAGCCAGGACCTGGTGAGCGACACCGAGGTGGCCTTCCTGGTGTCGGGCGCCGTGCTCTACGCCTGCTACTGGGTGGCCCTGCTCATGCTCTACCTGGCCATCGTGGCGCGGCGCTGCGGCAAGCGGCAGGAGCAGTGCGGGCTGCCCTTCGCTGAGGTGTGAGCGCGGGCGCCGCGCTCCCCGCCGTCCCGCTGCTGCTGTGCTGTCCCTCCTCTTCCTCCTCTCCTCTCTCCGTCCTCTCCGTCAGGAGCGGGAGCGCGGCCGCATCCCTGCGGATGCTCCCYGTCCTTGGGTGCTTTCCGGGGGGCTCTTGCAGGGCCCCCCACGGTGCTACGGCCTGGGTGGCTGCAGGCTCAGCCCGTTCCTGTGGCCGGAGGGACGGCCGGAGCAGCCGGCAGCTCTCGGCACGGTGCTGCTCTCCCTGTCACCCTTCCTGGGGGGCCCCACGCTGGTGTGGGGGGAACCCAGCCCTGGTATCGGCACCGGGTCCCACGGTGCCTCCCCAGGTGTGGGGAGGGTCCACGGAGGCAGCTCCGGGTGCGGGGGGAGCYGCTTCCCGACCCGGCCCCTGGGGACCCCAGGCCCGACCTCATCCCCGGGCCCCTTTTCCAGGGCCGGAGCCTTTCTACGGGCAAGCAGCTGGACTCTTTTATTTAAGACAAGTTTTTTTTATTTAGGAGACTTTTTGTAGCTCTTCTGGTATTTACACTTATTGCCAATTTATTTGTAAAACTATTTATTTTTTAACCTGTGTTTTTTTTGTATTTTAAAGGTCTGGTTTTGTACGCCGCCGGGTTTGTCGCAATAAAGAYGTGCGCGCAGGATGGCTCCTGTGTTTGGTGGTGGGGGGAATCACTGCCCCGAGCAGCCCCATGGCCTGGGGGGGGTGGTGTCAATGTGGGGGGCTGTGTCCCTGGCTTGTCCCCAACAGCAGGGGACTCAGCAGGGCTGGTGTAAGGGGGCTGTGCAGGTCAGGCTGAATGTGTCCCTGCTGTCACATGTGTGCCTGGCCATGGGGCAGCTCCTCGTGGGGCTGGTCCGTGGGGCAGCCCCCGTGGGGCCCGTCCGCGCGGCAGGGCTGCTCACACCTTCCTGGGCACGTGGGTGACGATGGGCTTGGGGCGCGTCTTGAAGAGCAGCTTGGTGTGCAGCAGGGCGGTGACGGCGTAGCGGGCGCCGCGCTTCTCCAGCACGGCCAGCGGCTTCTCCAGCGGCACCACCTTGCCGTAGAGCACGTGGTGGCCCACGACGAGCACCGGGACGCCCTGCGGGGGTGGCAGGGCGCAGGCGGGGGCCGGGGGCGCGCGGGGGGCCCCGGCGGCGCCGCTCACCTGCCGCGTGTAGTGCAGGTCGCCCAGGAGGCTGCCGGGCAGCGCCCGGCCCTGCCGCGGCTCCACCTCGCCCTGCAGCTCCAGCAGCAGCCAGTCCTCCGCGCCCGGCGCCCCGCTGCAACCGCAGCATGCGGACACCGGCACGGGGACACGGAGCGGGACACGGGGACGGAGGGGGGGACATGGGAATGGGGGTGCACGGACTGCAGTGGGGATGGGGGCATGGGGACAGGGATGGGGACACGGGGATGGGGACATGGGGTCAGGCATGCACGGACTGCAGTGGGGATGGGGACATGTGTCGGGGGACATAGGGACGGGGACAGGGATGGGGACATCAGGCTGGGGATGCAGGGACTGCAATGGGGATATGGGGATGGGGACATGGGGTAGGGGGTGCAGGGACTGTGATGGGGATGTAGAGATAGGGACACAGGGACATGGATGGGGATGTCAGGATGGGCACACAGGGACTGCGATGGGGCTGTGGAGATGGAGACACAGGGATGGGGATAGGAACATGGGGTTGGGGACCCAGGAACTGGGACATGGAGATGGGGACTCAGGGACCGGGATAGG
>NW_020455460.1:151078-156529 GCF_003342845.1 Nothoprocta perdicaria
GCTCCCGCGCCACATCCCCTTCCCGCACCCTGTCCCCGCTCATGACCGTGTCCCCGCTCCCACGCTGTGCCCCTGCTCCTGTGCCACGTCYCCTTCCCGTGCCACGTCCCTGCTCACAACAATATCCCCCTTCCCGCGCCCTGTCCCCGCTCACGCCACATCCCGCTCCTGCACCATATCCCCCTCACACACATCCCCATTCACACGCCGCGTCCTGCTCATGACGTGTCCCCCTCACACACCATGTCCCTGCTCGCACCACGTCTCCACTTGTGCACCGTGTCCCCCGTCCCGCACCACGTCCCGCTCACGCGCCGTGCCCGTAGGTGGGCTGCGAGGACGGCTCCGTGCAGCTCTTCCACGTGGTGCCCGGCGGCGTGCAGTACGAGCGCAGCCTCGAGCGGCAGCAGGGTGAGCGGCGGGGCCGCGGGGCGCGCAGGCGGCCGGGGCGCCGCTCAGCGCTGCGCCCCTCTCCGCAGGACGCGTCCTCTGCCTGGCCTGGCACCCCTCGGGCGCCCGCATTGCCACCGGCTCCGTCGACCACCTGCGCGTGCTGGACGTCGCGTCAGGTAACGAGGCGCCCTGAGCACCTACAAGCACCTGGCGCGATGGGGGACACCCCCGGGGGGCCCGGGCGCCCCCTCCAGCCCTGCTGTCCCCGCGCAGGCCGCGCCGTGCAGCGCATCATGGTGAACTACCACACGCCGAAGGGCAAGGCGCCCGAGTGCGTGGTGTGGAGCGTCGCCTTCCTGGCGAGCGGCGCCGTGGCCAGCGCCGACTCCTTCGGCCGCCTGCAGTTCTGGGACTGGGACACGGGCACGCTGCTGGAGTCGCATGCCGTGGGCGCCTCCGCCGCGCTCTCGCTGGCCGTGTCCGAGGTAGGCGCGTGCCGGCGGCGCCCGGCCGGTCGCTGCCCCACGAGCCGACGCTCTGCACCCGCCAGGAGGAGGACAGCATCGTCGTGGGCACCTCGGCGGGGGCCACCTACCAGTTCCAGCTGCTGCCAGTGAAGATGGGCAGCCAGGAGAAGCGCTGGGTGCGGACGAAGCCCTTCCAGTACCACACGCACGACGTGCGGGCCGTGGCGCACAGCCCCACGGCGCTCATCTCCGGAGGTGGGGCCGCGGGACGGCGGCGCGKGGTGGCTGCCCCGCCGCCCCTGCTCACCGCGCTCCGCTCGGCCCGCAGGCCTGGACGGGCAGCTCGTGATCCGGCCGCTCATGGAGCGCGTGCAGAAGAAGGGCTACGAGGCGGTGCTGCGGAAATTCACCTTCCCGCACGTGAGTGCTGCCCCGAGCGGCCGCGGCGGGGAAGGGAAGAGAGGCTGCTCGTGGGGCAGCAGGGCTCGGCAGGGGTCCTGCAGGTCCCTGCCATGGGCCAGGGGCTCCCTGCCAAGCCTGTCCTGCCTCCTGTTGGGTCCCGATCTCTGCACTCCCATCCCGGGAGGCCCGTTCCTACCAGTCGCCCTCCCTGGAGTTCCCAGCTTCCCGGGGTGCTTGGGTTTGCCCCAGCCTCCTCTTCCAGGCCTCGGGCTCATGGCAGCTGCCGCTTTCTGACCGCAGCGGCGCCTCGTCTCCTGCGCCAGGAAAGCCCGGCTCCTGCTCTTCCAGTTCTCGCAGCACCTGGAGCTCTGGAGACTTGGCTCYACCAACGAAAGCGGTGAGTGGCGCGGCCCCTGTCGCAGAGAACCCCTCTCCTTTGGTCTGTAGCAGAGCCCAGAGCTCCCGAGCGGTCTCCCTGTGAGGCACGGTTCCTCCAGGATCCTTGGTCGCGTCATCTGCGCTTTCCAACGTTACTGATCCGTTGCACGGTTGTTCCTCACCTAAGGAAAGGACGGCGAGGTCCTCCCCGTGTGCCGTGTGCCCGAGCACCTCGTGCAGCTCAAGAGCAAGGTGAGGCCATGTGAGGCAGCAGCTGTGCAGCTCGGGAGGAAGGTGGGGAGATGCCCCAGGCTGTCCCGGCRAGCAGAGGCCGGTGCCGAAGGGCGCCCTGCGCTCTCGCGTGCGGTCTGTCCTAGTGCCCCCATGGGGACCTGCCGTAGCACCCAGCCCCATGGGGGAGCCCCCACGTGGATCTGCCTCCCCCAGCTCTCCCCAGCACTGCGGCCCCGTGTCCGCTGCCGAGGGGGCCTTGGTGTGACAGGACAAGGTGCGGGGGGTGCTGTGGCTGCCCGGCCCCTGCTCAGCCCCTCCGTGGCTCCAGGGTCCGGAGCACATCTACTGCAGCTGCGTTTCGCCCTGCGGCGGCTGGATCGCCTACTCCACAGCCTCCCGCTTCCACCTCTACCGCGTGCGCTACAAGGGKGATGGCGTCAGCATCGAGAAGGTGAGGGCAGCGGTGGCTGGTGCCGCCGGCCTGCGCGGGCTCGAGGCTCGGGGCAGCAGCCACTAACTGCCATCCTGCCTCCTGCACAAGGTCCCCAACGTGCCCAAGCTGCCGCTCCCGGCCTACCAGCTCCAGTGCTCCGCTGACTCCAGCAGCCTCTTCGTGGCCTCCGATGAAGGCTCCGTGCACGTGCTGCAGCTCCTGGAGCCGGGTGGCTGCAAACTCCTGCACACGCTTCGCCCRCCCTCAGGTTGGGGCCGCTGCGCGCGGCGGGGAGCAGCTCCGGGCTCCGTGGGAGGACGCGGGTGTGCAGGTGCCCTGGACAAGCTGTGCAGCTCTGGCGTGTCCCAGCRCTGGGCAAAGCGGGCAGGAGGGAACCGATCCGGGACTGGGTCCCGGACGGCTCCAGCGGGAGGGTGTGTGGCCCTGGGTGGGCTCCRTGGCAGCTGTTGGAGCTGGTGGGTCTCGCAGGGACCCCCGAGGCCGTCTACCTGTTGGCGCCGAGCGCRGACGGGAACTGGCTGGCTGCAGCCAGCGGGGACTGGGAGATCCACGTCTACAGCCTGAAGCGCTTCAAGGTGAGGGCCTGCGCCACGGAGCCGCGCGGATCCCGCTGGTCCCGGCCGCGCTGGGAGGAGACCGAGGGCTCTGCACAGGGCCATGTCCTTGGAGCACCCGCTGCATCCCTGGAGCAGACCTGGGCATGGCTGTGCAGGCAGGGAGGACGAGATCCCAGGAGGGACGGGGAGGAGGCTGTGGTGTGTGAGGAAGAGCACAGGGCCTGTTCACTCCTTTCAGGTTTTATTGTCTCTTTCCTTTCAGCATCACTGCACAGTGCCCACGTACAGCTGTGCCGTGACTGCCCTTGCCATCCACCCTGTGACCAACAACCTCGTCATCGCCTACGCGGACCAGCAGGTAGGAGCGCTTGCTGCCCGCGGCCACTGTGCCCGATCCTCCCGCCCCGCTCAGCCCTGCAGATCCTCCTTACAGCTCCATTCCTGGATCGGAGCTTTCCAGCTGTGCTGCCCCACAGCAGAGCTGCAAATCAGGGCAGAATGGTGTCGGTGATGGAGCCCAGCTGGCCTTGCTGGCTGCGTCCTGACCGTGTTGGTGTGGGGCAATGCCGAGGGGAGGCGTGGGCCTGGTGCGGGTTGGAGCCGGGGGCCTCCYTTCCCTCCTGTCCCATCCCCAGCAGTGCTGGAGAGCAGGGCCGGCAGTCAGGGCCGCCCCATCTCCCTCTCCTGCCCCACAGCTGTTCGAGTTCAGCATCCCCGAGAAGCAGTACACGGCCTGGAGCCGCACGGTGCAGAATGACGGGCTGCACAAGGCCTGGCTCGAGAGGGACTCGCCCATCACCCACATCGCCTTCAACCCCAAGAACCCCTCGCACATCCTGCTTCACGACGTCTACATGTTCTGCATCCTCGACAAGTCCCTGGTGAGTGCGGCCCAGGGCTGCCCGGGGAGGACAGGGGAAGGGGGTGCCCCTGCTGTCCCCTCTGGCTCTGCCATCCGTGCGGTGCAGAGCACTGGGCCACCTGTGCCCCCCTGTCSTGATGGCCAAGGCGGTGGGAGTGCTGGGCCAGCACCAGCCAGGAAAGGGAGGACGTGGGATGCTCCAGGTTGTGGGCACAGGGACCACAGGCATCTAGTGTCCCTGGGACCTGCTTGGGTGGCAGTTCTGCCCCTGCACGTGGCCCCRAGGAGCACAGGGACAGCGGGAGGCTGTGGTGGCTCCGGGCGGCCGCGATGTGCCGTGCGCTGTGCTTGCAGCCCCTGCCCGATGACAGTGCCTCGCTGATGAACCAGAGCGCCCTGAAGCAGCTCCCGGCGACGGCCAGGAAGAGACAGCTCCACGCCTTCAAGATCTGCAAGAAGTTCCAGGTGGGTTTGGTGCATGTGCTGCCTCCGAGGAGGAGGGTGGAGGGAAGTGGGTGCCCTTGGCCCGGGCTCTTGCTGGGGATGTCACCCTGGCACGATCCGGACGCAGCCTTCTGGAGCTGTTCCCGTCGTACAGYAGGGCTCCTCAGTCTCTCTGTCCCCATCCCCATGCTGCCACTTGCTGTGACCGCCCAGGCTCCGGTGTTCCCCACAACTCKCTGCAGCGTTGCAGCTCCCCTAAGTGCTGTCCAAGCCAGCGCAGGCTGCAGGGCAGCTCTGTGCAGTTGAACACAGCAAGCCGAGGCAGAGCAGGGAGGGACGTTGCTCTGTCCCCAGCAGGGCTGTCATCTCCTGTCCCCTCCCTGTCCTGCAGCCTCTGCTCTTCGCCGATCTGCTGGACGAGAACTGCCTGGTGATGGTGGAGCGGCCCATCATGGACATCAAGACCCAGCTGCCACCAGCCATCCAACAGAAGAAATTTGGCACCTGAGAGCAGGACAAGCTGCTCCTGCCACACAGACTGTTGCTTTCCTAGGACGCTGCAGTAATAAAGCCCGTTGTTCTATAGGGCTGTGGGTTCGGGGCTCGTCCTTGCCCGGTGGGGCTCCCGGGCTCCTCCTGTCCTGCTGGGGCTGCTCCGTGGCAGCACCTCGAGGGCCCCTCTCGCCTCACGAGGGACGGCCGGCAGCGGTGGTGGCTCTGGGTGTGACAACCGCAGCTGGCCCGGGTGCGTCCAGCCTCGCGCTGCGGCTGCTGCTTCAGCCTCCTGGAACCAGGAACACGGSAAGAGGCAGAGCCAGCGTTCGAGACGGGGAGAGCTCCTGCTGCTGCTCTCGCTCCCAGCCCCGCAAAGCATTTGACAAAGCCCGGGTGTCAATAAAGGTGGCAGGATGTGGACATCSTGCCGGTGCCTGCAGGGCTCTAGCAGCCGCTTGCTCCCTGCTCCCTGCACRAGTAATTCCTTAATCGGCCGGGAGTGACTCCGGCGGCAGGAGGAGGCTGCTCCTCGGCRGGAGGGTTTCCTTGGCACAAGCTCTGCCTGCTCCAGCAGCTCTCCCGGTGCCGGGGTGGCTGCTGTGCTCCCTGGAGCAGGGCCCGCGCTCCGTTTCCCTCCGTGCCGGGGTGTCCTCAGGCACCCGCTCCCTCCAGGTGTCCCGTTAAAAATAGCGCAGCCGGAGCCGCGTGGGCGGCGGCAGCGCCCGCCCGTGTCCAGCGCCACCGCGCCCGGGGCTGCCGCGTCCC
>NW_020455460.1:157081-165015 GCF_003342845.1 Nothoprocta perdicaria
GTGGACGCGCGCCTCCAAAGCGGGGCTGCTCGAGCTGCTGCTGCGCGAGCGCTGGGTGCGCGTGGCGGCCGAGCTGAGCGGCGAGGCGCTGAGCCTCACGGCCGAGCCCGGCGCCGAGGCGGCGGCGGCGGCGGCGCCCAACGGCGTGCCCAACGGCGGCGAGGCGGGCGGCGTGCGCCGCGTGCGCGTGCTGAAGGCGGAGGCGGGCGGGCTCGGCATCAGCATCAAGGGCGGCCGCGAGAACCGCATGCCCGTGCTCATCTCGCGCATCTTCCCGGGGCTGGCGGCGGAGCGCAGCGGCGCCCTGCGCCTCGGCGACGCCATCCTCGCCGTCAACGGCGTCGACCTGCGCGACGCCACCCACGACCAGGCCGTGCAGGCGCTCAAGCGCGCCGGGAGGGAGGTCGTGCTCGAAGGTACCGCCCCGCGCCCCCCCCCGSCTCCCGCCACCGAGGTCCCCCCGCGTCCCTGCACCTCTGCCCCGTGCCCGTTACGGGTGTCCCGGCTCCCTGCGCCCCTTCCCTGCGCTGCTCCCTGGTGTCCWGTGTCCCTGCCGGGTCCTTGTCCCAGTGTCCCCCACCAGGTCCCTGCACCCTGTCCTGATGTCCCCTGTCTCCCAGGTCCCTGTCCCCATTACCAAACCCCAGCTCCCTGCACCCCATCCTGGCTAATGGAGCCTCCCAGATCCTGCAGCACTTGCTTCATCCGGCTTCCCAGGATCCCATGTCCCCTTCCCATTGCTGGCATCCCCAGATACCCCCTGCTCCCCTCGTCCCATTACCGGCCYGCTGTCCTACTCATCCTGCTCCCAGGATCCCAGGCCCTCTCTGTGCCCCTTTCCTGTTACATCCAGGGTGTCCCAGGGCCCTGGGATCCCCTTCCYGCTCCTGGGGTCCTGCACATCCCCCATGCTGCAGCGCTGGGATCCAGCCGTGTCCTGAGCTGCAGGATCAGCCAGGATGGACAGGGCAGCGTCACGGGCGRCCGTGTGCCAGGGACAGGGATAGGGACATTGCCCGATGGGGAGCACGATCCATGACCCGTTCCCACCGTGCTGGCCCTGGCATCCTGGTACCACCCAGGGCTCCTCAGGGAAGCACTTCCATCACCAGCAGTTATCACATCCCTGCACCACGGATATTTTCAGAAGTTTTCTTTTTTTTTTTTTTTTTTTTTTTTTTTAATTGTGAATTGCGCAATTTTGTGACTAAGAGGAGCTGGCGGCTCTGCCGGGGCGGAGCGGGATGTCCCCATCCTGTGTCCCTGCTCCTGGGGCCGGGAGCTGCCCCGGCTCCGGGGTGATCCCGACCCGCATCCCGCGGTGCCCGGGGGCAGCGTCGTGCCCGGCAAGCAGCCCGGCTCCGACAGGCGCCCGGCTCCTGCCCGACCTGTTTCCCGGATGGCTTGACAAGCTCGGGCAGGAGCGGCCCGGCCCCGGGAGAGCGGGGCTGCCCGCAGTGGGGCCGGCTCTGTGGGGTGCGCAGGGGCTCTGTGCCCCACACACGGACCCTCGGGGGTGCAAATCTGGGGCTGGTGATGGGTGCAGCTCAGGAGCCCAGCTAGGGGTGCCCTGCAAGCCCRTGCATGGTGGTCGCTGCTTCTCCTCCCTCCGTGTTGGCTCTGGAGCTTTGCTGCGCTCTCCCAACGGAGCAGTCGCAGCACAGCCCAAGCTGACCTGTCCTTTCCCGGCAGGAACGTGTGGCAGGGAATGCACGGGGGCTGTAAGTTAGCGTGTCGTCCTGCTGTGGGCACAGGGCTCCGGGAGAGCGCCGTGGGGCTGAGCGCCGTGTCCCCTGTCCCGCTCGGCTGTTGGGAGCAGCCGGCTGCCGTGCTTTGCTCTCCCTCCGGAGAGCTTCCTCCTTCTGCTCCGGGGCTGCTCGCTGGAGCTCGGCGCGGTGCTGAGCGGGACACGGTGCAAAGGGGAAGGAGAGGCGACAGTGGAGCTGCGTGCGGCTCCGTGTGCCGGCRCTGGCGCGAGGATGGGGCTCGGAGCCCCCCGAGGGCTCCGCGGTGCTGGACGGAGCCGGAGCAGCCGCCTCGACGGGCGCCTTCCTGTGCGGGTGGCGAGGGAGGAGCAGCAGCGGCGCCCGCCGGGGCTTCCTCTGCGGCGGGCGCTGGGGAGGCCGCGTGGGCGGCCCGGCCCCGGTGTCGCACCGGCTCCGCGCGGAGGCACACGGGCGGCTGGAGAACGCCGGGCGCTGCCGGCCCTTGTGTGTGTGCAATGGGCAGCCGTGCAGCCGTCCGGGGCCGCGCTTTGTGTGGGACCCGCAGCTGCAAGGAGCTGCTCCTGGGGTGGCCCGTGAGCTGCTGGCTGCTCCCTGCGAGCTCCCTAAGTGTCCCCAGTGCTCCCGTGTCCTCCCTCGCTCCGTCCCCAAGCCGCCCTGGGCCGCTGACGGGTGCCCTGTCTCCCACTGTCCGTGCCAGGACCCTCACATCTGTCCGCCAGCTGTGGCGGTGCCCGCTCGCCCGGCCTGCCGCCTGCCCCGGCCGCCCCGCAGGGATTAAAGGTGCACGGAGAAGGCGGTAATCCCGGGATAAGCGTGGCGGGAGGCTAATATTACCTCCCGCGCGGCCCGCAGCAAGGGCAAGCCGCTGGTGGCCGCGCGCCTCTGGCCAGCTGCAAATCCCAGGGCGGCGCGGGGGGGCCGGCCCTGCTCCSTGCCGGGATTAACCGCCGGGATTGTGCCGGCTGCGCCGCTTCRGCTCGTCACTGCTGCTGCCCCCCGCATTGCGGGAGCCGGGCGCCCCGTTCCTGCGGACGGGCTGCGCTTTTGGATTATATGTTAGATTCCGCTGCCCTGTGCTCAAGTTTGGTTTTCCAGCTTCGCTCTCTCCCCGGGGCAGCACTGCCATGACCCTGAGGTTGGGATGCGCCCCGGAACGCGGATCCCCCCCTGCCCGCTGCTGTGCCGGGTGGCTCCGGTGGTGCAGGGACGTTTCCTCCAGCCAGCCCAGCGCGGGCCCTGAGTGCCCTCAGTGCTGCAGCAGCGGCGGGGCGGCTGGTGCCAACAATTCCCACCGCGGGAGGGATCTTCCTGGAGGAGCCTTGGCACTCATCGCTCGCGTCCCGGCGCCTCTCCGCCCGGGCTGGGCCCTCTGCTCCAAGGGGAAGAGGAGCAGATTCCTCCTTCCTTCCTCGCATTCCCACAGCGGCGCCTGGAGCCGCCACATCCTGCCRGGAAGCCCCGGTGCTCCAGCTGGAGAGAGGCGCCCGGCTCCTGGCAGCGGGGCCGGCACGCGCGCTCGGGGCTCGGAAACTTGGACAGTGCCGTCCTTCCGCRGCGGCAGGATGGGCTGGCGCCTGACCTCCCGCCCGCACCATTGTGCTGCGCCCCGCGGCCCTTCCGCCCGCCGCGGCATGGCCCTGGCCACGGATGCACCGCAGCCCGGCGGCCCGGCATGCCGGCACGGGCGGGAGGGCTCCCGGGTGCCGCAGGGCTCCGCAGCGCTGCTCTCTGCCCCGCAGTGAAGTTCATGCGCGAGGTGAGCCCCTACGTGAAGAAGCCGTCGCTGGTGTCGGACCTGCCCTGGGACGGCGCCGCGCCGCAGTCRCCGAGCCTCAGCGGCAGCGACGACTCGGGCTCCCCGCAGCACCACGGCGGCGCCAAGGACCGCAAGGTGATCCCGCTCAAGATGTGCTTCGCCGCCAGGAACCTCAGCATGCCCGACCTGGAGAACCGGTGAGGAGCCGCGCGCGGCCGGCGCCGGCACAGCCAGTTCCGGCTCCGCAGCTTTTCCCAGCGGTCGCTCCGCGTCTCGAGTTGCGGACCGCGTGCGCCGGATCCTGGCAGGCCTCCAGGGGTGATTAAATATGTAAAAGGCCTGGAAAGCAAAGGGCGCCCAAGCGAGGCGGCCTGGCCCGGCTGGCAGGGCCCGGCCCGCCCGGCTGGCCCATCGGCTCCTCCGGGCCCGGTGCCAGCRCGGGCTCCGGAGGGCAGTTGCCTCCGTCTGTGCCTGTGGCCGGGGCAGCCATGCCGGGCGCTCAGCCTGTGTTTGGGAAGTTAATCCCGTTCTGCAGTCTGCGCACCCAGCTGGAAACGYGCGGCCTCTGCAAAGGGCCGGCAGCGTCCTGCGCCGCTGCGGGCGCAGGCTGCTTTGCTGCTGCTCCCTGCCCCACACCCGGGGCACCTCGTCCCTGGGGATGGCCTGGCAGGGCTCCACGGGTCCCCGGGCGGCCGGCTGCATCGCGGCAGCGTTTCCCATGTGCCGCTCYGCGCAGGTTGATCGAGCTGCACTCCCCGGACAGCCGCAACACGCTGATCCTGCGCTGCAAGGACACGGCCACGGCGCACTCGTGGTTCGCGGCCCTGCACGCCAACATCGCGGCGCTGCTGCCGCAGGTGCTGGCCGAGCTCAACGCCATGCTGGGCGGCGGGCCGGCGGCGGGCGGCAGCCGCGAGGTGAAGCACGTCGCCTGGCTGGCCGAGCAGGTAGGTGGCCCCGCGCYGGCACCCGCGCGCCCCACGCGCCCCGTCCCAGCCCCGCCGCCGCTCTCTTGCAGGCCCGCCTGGACGGCGGGCGGCAGCAGTGGCGGCCCGTGCTCATGGCCCTGACGGAGAAGGACTTGCTGCTCTACGACTGCATGCCCTGGACCCGCGACGCCTGGGCCTCCCCCTGCCACAGCTACCCGCTCGTGGCGACCAGGTGGGCACGGGGCCGTTCCCGTGGGGAAAGGCTCTCGGGGATGCTGAGCTGATTGACCCCTTCTTGGCACCGTCGTGGAGCGGCTGCGGCYCACGCAGGTCGAGGGCTCCGCAGGTGCCAGCAGTGGTGCCAAGGCCCTGGCATGGGGTTCCTGTTCCTCATGGGCTCCGAGGCCTCCTTGGCGCAGGCGGCTTCCCTCCCCGCTGCCGCGTGGGCTGTCAGGGCAGGGACAGGGTGACCGGGATGCATTTTTCTCCCTCCTGGAGGCRCTGCGGGAAGGACGGGGGCGAAGGGCCGTGGGCACCTTGGCCCTGACGCCCCCCTGCCTCTGCCCGCAGGCTGGTGCACTCGGGCGCGGGGCGGCGCTCGCCCTCGCCGGGCTCCGAGCTCACCTTCGCCACGCGCACGGGCTCCCGCCAGGGCATCGAGATGCACGTCTTCCGCGTGGAGACGCACCGCGACCTCTCCTGCTGGACGCGGCTGCTGGTGCAGGGCTGCCACGCCGCCGCCGAGCTCGTCAAGGAGGTGTCCGTGGGTACGCCGGGCGCCGGGGCTGCTCCCGTGGCACTCGCTGCTCCCCAGGGTGGGCCTGGCGGCGGGGACAGTGCCCGAACTCCAGCGCACACACGGTTGTTCTCCATCTCCATTCTCCAGGAGCCGGCACTGTCTGAAGGGCTGCTCCCAGTGTGWCCCCAGAGCCCCCATTGCACTCCCAGAGCTTCCCAGTGTCACCTCAGAGCCTCCCATTGCAGCCCCAGAGTCCCCAACGCAGCCCCCATTGCAACTCCCAAGCCTCTCATCGCAACTCCCAAGCCTCCCATTGCAGCGCCAGAGGCCCCATTGCCGCCCACGTGCYGCCCAGAGCCCTCATTCCACCCCAGAGCCTCCCAGAGCGACCGCAGACCCCACGTTGCACCCCTGAGCGCTGCCGTGGCGCCGCCGGGGCAGGCGCTGAGGCCGTGCCCGTGCCCGCAGGCTGCACGCTCAACGGGCAGGAGGTGACGCTCTCCATCCACTACGAGGGCGGCTTCACCATCGCGCGCGAGGCGGCGGCGGGCGGCAGCGTCCTCTTCCGCTACCCCTACGAGAAGCTCAAGATGTCGGCGGACGACGGCATCAGGAACCTCTACCTGGACTTCGGCGGCCCCGAAGGGGAGCTGGTGAGTGGCGGGGGGCCGAGCCGGGGCTGCCCAGCTTGGGTCTGGGGGCTGCGGCGCCAGCGCCCTCCCGCCTCCCCTCTCGGCAGGCGCTGGACCTGCACTCCTGCCCCAAGCCCGTGGTCTTCGTCCTGCACACCTTCCTGTCAGCCAAAGTCACCCGCATGGGGCTGCTGGCGTAGGGGCGGCCCGGGGGCGCGCGGCCGCCCTGCGGCTCCCTGCGCGGTGCCTTGCTGCGCGCTGGCCCCTGCGGCTCCCGCGGCGGCTCCACGCGGCAGCTCCCGGCCCCGGCCCGCGCAAGGGCCAGGGCCCCCACACCAGCTGGGATTTCTCCGGGAAAGAAGCCATGTCCCATCTCACCGTTGTGCCTTGGAGCCCGGGGCATCCCCGCGGCGGTGCCCGCCCCCGGCCCTGCCTGCAGCCGCGGCGGCGCCGGCCGCGCACCTACGTTAGTCTCTGTTTTGCAAACTACCTATGAAGCTGCTATGCAAGCGGCGTCCCCGCGCCGGGGGGACGCGCACACTCGTGCACTTTCGCTTTTTGTACTTTACCTCTGACACTTAAGCTGGAGCGGTGGCCTTGGCCCCCTCGCCGCGCGCTGCCCGGCTCTTTTGTACTCTTTGTAAAGCGCTATTTATACCCGGCAGCGTGTCGGGGGAGCGCTGCGGCCCCTGCTCGGCAGCGCCCGGCTCGGCGGCCTCGCGCGGCGGCACTGGGGTGCGGGCCGGGCCGCCCCGGTGGTGCTGGCGGGGCCGGGTGCAGCCTGGGGGTGCAGGGACGGCCCCTGTGCCCCACGGCCGGAATAAAGGCGTTTGCTGTGAGTCCCTGGGCCTCTCTATGGGGACGGTGGCGCAGGGGGACGGGGCTGGCACTGCTGGGACGAGCTGCAGCAGCAGGGCGCCATGGGCATGTGTGTGTGTGTGTGTGTGTGCATAGGATTGTGTGTGTGCACATGGGGGTGTGTGTGCTTCGGTGTGCACGTGTGTGGGTGTGCAGGGGGCTGTGCGCATAGGTGCGCAAGGGTGCATGCAGGGCAGTGTGCAAGGGCTTGGGCACGTGGGTGTGCAGGATTGTGTGCAGGGGGCTGTGGATGCGGATGTGTGTGGAGCTGTGCACATGGGAGTGCATGCACAGGGCAGGGGGCTGTGCAGGGGGCTGTGCAGGGGGCTGTGCAGGGGGCTGTTCTCACAGGTGTGCACACGGGTGTGCAGGGGCTTGGTCTTGTGGGTGTGCAGGGGGCTGTTCTCATGGGTGTGCACGGGGTTGTGCAGGGGCTGTGCATGGGGCTGTGCAGGGGGCTGTTCTCGTGGGTGTGCAGGGGTCTGTTCTCGCGAGTGTGCACGGGGCTGTTCTCGCGGGTGTGCACGGGGCTGTTCTTGTGGATGTGCAGGGGTCTGTTATCGTGGGTGTGCACAGGACTGTGCACGGGGCTGTTCTCGTGGGTGTGCACGGGGCTGTTCTCGTGGGTGTGCACGGGGCTGTGCAGGGGTCTGTTCTCGTGGCTGTGCACGGGGCTGTTCTCGTGGCTGTGCACAGGGCTGTTCTCGCGGGTGTGCACGGGGCTGTTCTTGTGGATGTGCAGGGGTCTGTTATCGTGGGTGTGCAGGGGGCTGTGCACGGGGCTGTTCTCGCGGGTGTGCACGGGGCTGTGCACGGGGCTGTTCTCGCGGGTGTGCAGGGGGCTGTCCTCGTGGGTGTGCAGGGGTCTGTTCTCGTGGGTGTGCACGGGGCTGTGCAGGGGCTGTTCTCGCGGGTGTGCAGGGGGCTGTGCATGGGGCTGTGCAGGGGTCTGTTCTCGTGGGTGTGCACGGGTCTGTTCTCGTGGGTGTGCAGGGGTCTGTTCTCGTGGGTGTGCATGGGGCTGTGCAGGGGTCTGTTCTCGTGGGTGTGCACGGGGCTGTTCTCGTGGGTGTGCAGGGGTCTGTTCTCGCGGGTGTGCACGGGGCTGTGCACGGGGCTGTTCTCGCGGGTGTGCAGGGGGCTGTGCAGGGGGCTGTGCACGGGGCTGTTCTCGTGGCTGTGCACGGGGCTGTTCTCGTGGCTGTGCAGGGGCCTTTCCCGGGGGTGTGCACGGGGCTGTTCTCGCGGGTGTGCACAGGGCTGTTCTCGTGGGTGTGCAGGGGTCTGTTCTCG
>NW_020455460.1:165538-170197 GCF_003342845.1 Nothoprocta perdicaria
CGGCGGCTCCGGCCCGCGGGCGCAGAAGGCCATCGACCTGGTGACCAAGGCCACCGAGGAGGACAAGGGCAAGAACTACGAGGAGGCGCTGCGGCTCTACCAGCACGCCGTGGAGTACTTCCTGCACGCCATCAAGTGTGAGCACCGCGGCCACCCGCACCCGCAGGGCGCGCCGGCGCGGGCGGCATGGGGGGCACGCCGCAGGGGTGGGAAGGGCACGAGGGTGGGATAGTGATGGCGATGAGAAGGTCCGGAGACAGGATGGGCAGGGGAACGGGTAGGAAAGGGGACAGGAGCAGCACGGGATGGGGACAGGGATGGGACAGGAGGGGGATTGGATGGGATGGGAGTGGGACGGGGACGCGGGTGGGACAGGCCGGGACGGGCCAGGTTGTGGCGGCGGCCCGGTGACGGCGGCGGCCCCGCGGCAGATGAGGCTCACAGCGACAAGGCCAAGGAGAGCATCCGCGCCAAGTGCATGCAGTACCTGGACCGGGCGGAGAAGCTGAAGGAATATCTGCGCAGCAAGGACAAGCAGGGCAAGAAGCCCGTCAAGGAGGCCCAGAATGACAGCAAGGGGTGCGTGGGGSCCGCGGCCGCGCCACAGCTCCCGGGCTGTGCCCTCCACGCACCAGCCCGGCTCCGCAGCGAGGCCGGACCCTGCCGAGGCCTCTCCTCTAACCCCGTCCCGTCTGCGCAGGAGTGACAGCGACAGCGAGAGCGAGAACCCCGAGAAGAAGAAGCTGCAGGAGCAGCTGATGGGTGAGAGGCGGGGGGTGCCACTCGCGGAGGGTTCCCCATAGGTGGCCGTGGTCAGGGTCAGGCCGGGGGGCAGCCGGGGGCTCTGTCGGGGTTGGGCAACCCCCAAGCCACCCTCCTGGCCGGGGCAGCCCACGGTGCGGCCGGGCTGGGGCTCTCGGGAGCCCCGCGGCTCTGATTCCTGGGGCTGTGTGAGCAGAGCGGCCGTCTGCCCGCAGGTGCCATCATGATGGAGAAGCCCAACGTGCGGTGGAGCGACGTGGCCGGCCTGGAGGGAGCCAAGGAGGCCCTGAAGGAGGCTGTGATTCTGCCCATCAAGTTCCCGCACTTGTTCACCGGTGAGCGGCTCTGGCGGCGCCGCGGCCGCCCTGCTCCGGCAGGGAGCCGGGCCCGGGCCCCGCGGCCGCGGCGCGGTGACGGAGGAGCCCTTGCTGGACCCTGTCGCAGGGAAGCGCACGCCCTGGCGCGGGATTCTGCTCTTCGGGCCGCCCGGCACCGGGAAGTCCTACTTGGCCAAGGCTGTGGCCACCGAGGCCAACAACTCCACCTTCTTCTCCGTGTCCTCCTCCGACCTGATATCCAAGTGGCTGGGAGAGAGCGAGAAGTAAGCAGAGGAGCGGCGGCAGCCGGGGGTACCGCGCGCTGGAGGCCGCCTCCTGCCACCCCCTTGCTGTGGGGCAGCGGTTCTGAAGCCGCGYTGGGGACACGGTGGGAGCCGCAGGCCCTGCCAGGCGCTGCCTCAGCTCCCGCAGTGCAGCCTGCGCCCGCAGCCCCTTGGCTGAGGGCCCTGGGCTTGGCCCCGGCCCCAGCTGGCGGCTGTGACGCTGCGCTGGCCTGCCCAGGGAGCTGTCATCCCTGGGTCCTGCCAGGCTTGTCGTGGGGCACCAGGGGTGGCAGGAGCACTTTATCCGCCTTGCTGGGGTATTCGGGGTGCTGGGGGCTCCCTGCCTTGGAGCCCACACTCCTCTCTGTGGCCAGGCTGGTGAAGAACCTCTTTGAGCTGGCACGGCAGCACAAACCCTCCATCATCTTCATCGACGAGGTGGACTCGCTGTGCGGCTCCCGCACCGAGAACGAGAGCGAGGCAGCGCGGCGCATCAAGACAGAGTTCCTGGTGCAGATGCAGGGTGAGCTCAGGGCGCAGGGTGCGTGGGGCTGAGCTCCAGGTGTGGGTGCAGGGTGTGTGGGGCTGAGCTCTGGGTGCGGGTGCCGGGTACCTGCAGGACAGGGGCAGCAGGATGGGTCTGGCCCGTGGGGAGCAGCCTTGGCTGCTGCCCCCCGAGCTGCCCTCACGCTCCTGCTCCCCCCAGGCGTGGGCAACAGCAGCGACGGCATCCTGGTGCTGGGCGCCACCAACATCCCCTGGGTGCTGGACTCGGCCATCAGGAGAAGGTGAGCGGCGGGGTGGCTCCGGTGCCGCAGCCCGGCCGCGCCGCGGGGCCGCCCTCATCCCCGCGCCCTGCGCAGGTTCGAGAAGCGCATCTACATCCCGCTGCCCGAGGAGGCGGCCCGAGCGCAGATGTTCAAGCTGCACCTGGGCAACACGCCGCACTGCCTCACCGAGGCCGACGTGCACGAGCTGGCGCGCAAGACAGACGGCTACTCGGGCGCCGACATCAGCATCATCGTGCGGGACGCCCTCATGCAGCCCGTCCGCAAGGTGCAGTCGGCCACGCACTTCAAGAAGGTGAGGAGCGAGCGGAGGGGTGTGGACGTGGGACATGGGACGTGGGACGGGCCCTGCGGCCCCGGCGCGCCCGCCCGCCCCGCAGCTCTGCCCTCGCGCCCCGCAGGTGCGAGGCCCCTCGCGCACGAACCCCAACGTGATYGTGGACGACCTCCTGACGCCGTGCTCGCCCGGGGCCCCTGGCGCCACTGAGATGACCTGGATGGAGGTGCCCAGCGACAAGCTGATGGAGCCCATCGTCTGCATGGTGAGCGGGGCGCGGGGCTGCTCCCAGCACCGCAGTGCGGCACTCCYGGCCCCGCTGCTTCCCCCAGAGCTCTTTCCAGGGCTCCGGAGCCTGGCTCCAGCTTTCACCTTCCCCAGAAAGGCCAGGGAACGTCACCATAGCTGAGCCCACCCCTGCTGCCTGCTCCCTTGGGGCCAGGGAGCAGGTCCTGCCCTCGCTGGGGTGCTGAGGGAGGGTGGGCACCCCAGACAGCCCTTGGGTGGCCATGGCCGGCAGCAAGGCCGGTGCCAGCGGCAGCTGCGGGGCTTGCGGGACCAGTCCTGATCTGGGCCTCACTGCCGACCTCGGCCGCCTCCTGCCTTGCAGTCGGACATGCTGCACTCCCTGGCCACCACGCGCCCCACCGTCAACACCGAGGACCTGCTGAAGGTCAAGTTGTTCACAGAGAACTTCGGGCAGGAAGGCTGAGGCTGTGGCCAGGGCCGGCAGCAGCGGTGGCGGCCGCGTCCTCGCTGCGCCCCGGGCTGCCCCCCGTGCCAAACAGGTTCGTGTTCAGCTCACTACTAAACCCATCTCACTTTCAGCAGCCGGCTGGGCAGCGGGGGCAGGCGGGGGGCACTGGCCCGGCCGCGCTGACATGGCTGGGGGGGCCCAAGCCCGGCCTGGGCTGCTGGATGACCCCCCCCTTGCTCCCCCCACACTCTTCTTCCTGCTCTTTTTTATTTTTTAAATTAATGCTGCTTTGGGTTCTGTCTTGTTTATATGAAAATAAAAACAATCCAAAAGCTTCAGCCGKTGCCTGGCCCTTCCCAAAGGCGAAGCGGTGCCGCAGAGACTGGGGCACGTACCGCACACGGGCCCCCCCCCAGCCCCTCGGCAAGCCCAGGCCCTGCACTGGGCTGGGCCYTTGGGCTCAGCTCCCTGCTGGGCTTAGGAGCTGCCGCGGGTCACGCAGGTGCTCAGCCTCCTCCGCGGCACTAATTAGATCGGGTTTCCTTGGAGTTAAAAATAAACTGTCCCTCCCTTCCAAGCCTGGCTCGTGCTCTGGGCTGGCTCAGGGCTCCTCCTTCCCTGCTGCAGAGTGACTTGGGTGGGGGAGCCCGGCTGTGCCCTGCACGGCACCAGCGCAGCGTGGCAGCAGGGCTGGCGCAGGGAGGGCCGGGTCCCCAGCCACTCGGTAGTGCCCAGAGAAGAGCTGGGCTCAGGCTCCCGGCTGCACCTCCTTCCTCGCCGCTCCGAGCGCCTGTGTCCATGGGCACCGCGTCCCCGCGGGCTGCGCCGGTGCTGCCGCTCTGTGCGGGGCCGGGGACACGGCGGGGGTGTCACTCGAGGAGCTCCATCCAGTGCACGTTGGCGAAGGTGCGGCTGTCCATGCGGTCGATGAAGAGGACGCCGTCCAGGTGGTCCATCTCGTGCTGGATGATGCGGGCGGTCCAGCCTGTCGCCTCCCAGCTCACCGGCTCCCCCAGCTCGTCCACCCCTGCGGCAGGCACAGGCGCTGCCGTGCGGGTGTGCACAGGCACCGGTGCGTGGTTGTGCACAGGCACTGGTGCGTGGTTGTACACAGGCGCTGGTGCGTGGTTGTGCACAGGCGCTGCTGTGCGGGTGTGCACAGGCACCGGTGCGTGGTTGTGCACAGGCGCTGCCGTGCGGGTGTGCACAGGCACCGGTGTGTGGTTGTGCACAGGCGCTGCCGTGCGGGTGTGCACAGGCACCGGTGCGTGGTTGTGCACAGGCGCTGGTGTGCGGGTGTGCACAGGCACTGGTGCGTGGTTGTGCACAGGCGCTGGTGTGCGGGTGTGCACAGGCACTGGTGCGTGGTTGTGCACAGGCGCTGGTGCGTGGTTGTGCACAGGCGTGGGTGCTTGTGTCTGTGCCGTGGCAAGGGAGGGATGGAGCGGGGGAATGGGGGGAACCGGGGAGATCCCTTCCCATGGTGGGGCTGGGAGCAGACGAGGTGGTTCGGGGCGGGTATAGAGGACCCAGA
>NW_020455460.1:171044-173764 GCF_003342845.1 Nothoprocta perdicaria
GCGGGGTGTTGTGTGGGCGGAGCTTGTGTGTGTGCGGGGAGGGTGTAGTTCGAGAGGGTGTTGTGGGGGGGTGTAGGTCACGTGGGTGGTGTGCGCGTGTGTGTCTTGTGTGTGTCGGGTGTCCGTATTCTGGGGGTGTATTTCGTGTGGGTGTTGTTTGTGCGAGTGTATTTCGTCGGGCTGTTGTGTGCGTAGTTCCTGTGGGTGTTGTGGGTGGGTGTAGTTCCTGTGGGTGTTGTGTGTGTGCGTAGTTCCTGTGGGTGTTGTGGGTGGGTGTAGCATTCTCCACGCACACGCGCGCTCCTCGCGGCACAGCAGCAGGGGGAGCAGGGCGCAGGCCGGGACGCACCCAGCGGCAGCAAACGGTCCCCATGGGCCTGGGGACAGAGCAGCAGCGGCCGCGGCAGCCCCGGGGACACGGGGAGCCCCGCAGCCCCCACGGACACTGAGCAGGTTTATTAGGGAGCGCAGAGGGAAGGGCCGGCGGGCGCCGGCGGCAGAGCACAGCGCCGTGTCTAGCTGGCGGCCACGGGGCTCTCCCGGCCCTGCGCGTCCTCGTCCCGCGGCGCCGGCGGGGACACGGGCGCTGCCGGGGGCATCTCCTGCGGCAGCTCCGCGCCCGGCGCCGCCTCGGCCTCCGGCGCGGGCAGGACGGCGGCCAGGGCGTCCCGGGGGGCGGCGGTGTCGACGCAGCCCAGGCGGCAGAAGCGCTGCAGCTGCGTGGCTGGGACGCCTGCGGGACGGAGCACGGGGCGTCGCGGCTCCGCGGGGCCCGCGGCCGCTCCGGCCCCCGGCACCAGCACTTACCCAGCGCCTGCGCCATCTGCGCCGGCGGGAAGAGGAGCTGCAGGCAGCGGTTGAGGTAGGGGAGCAGATCGTCCAGGAACACGGTGCAGAACTGCACGAAGAGCTCCTGCTCGCGCCCGCTGAAGGCGGCCTCCTCCGCGCGGTGAAAGGCCAGGATTATTTTGGTCACCTGCGGGGAGACAACAGCATTAATTCCTCATCCCCGGCAGGCACAAGACGGAATCCCCGGCCCGCAGAGCCCCGTGTGTCTCTGAGAAAGCGGCTGCTGCTGCTCCATGGTGCCAGGCTCCCCGCTCAGCCGGACAGGCTGTGCCAGAACATCCCTCCACGTGGCCACGGCGAAGGCAGCAGCTSCGTGCAGCGGAGCCGCGCTCCGCCCGGAGCCTCACCCGGCCGAGCGCCTCCTCCAGGCAGGCGGTGACGTCCTGGGCCAGGGCCACGGGGCAGCAGAGCCGCAGGTCGTTGAAGGCCACCAGGAGGTTGTTGAGGAAGCAGGCGAGYGGCGGGAAGTCCAGCAGCACCATGGGCGGCTGCAGGGAGCCCGGCTGCGCCGCGGGCACCGCCGCGGCCACGCTGCTGCCCAGCGCGGCCGGCGCGGAGATGAGCGTGTAGGAGTTCATCTCCTCCTGGAACTTCTCCACGGCCTCCTCGACCGCCTTGCGGAAAGCGCCGATGGCGACGCGCTGGAAGATGGGGGCCAGCTGCCCGCGGAAGTCAGCGCCCACCCTGCTGAAGGAGAGGCCGAAGTACATGCACTGCCCCAGCAGCGAGTCGAGGCGGCCGCCCACGCCGCGCTGCAGGTCGCCCTCCAGCACCCGCAGGAACTCGGAGACCTTCTGCAGCACCCAGCCGTGGAAGATGGCACCCTCGTGCAGGGGCTGCTCGTCGGCGGGCAGCAGCGGCTCCTCGTCGGAGAAGATGGCGCGGTACTGCGTGACGATGTCGAAGAGGTGCACGCGGCACGCCTCGATGGTCTTGGTGATGTGGAAATAGGGGTCCTCGTCCGGGATGGAGGCCAGGATGGAGCGCAGCCAGGCGTCCCGCGCCTGCAGGAACTTGACGCGCAGCTCGGCCTCCGTGAAGACGTCCATGCGGCGCAGGTAGCCGATGACCCGCAGGCAGGCGGGCAGCTGGATGTTGGAGCGCAGCTGCTGGATGAGCTGGGTCAGCATGAGCTGGCTGGACTGGCGCACCTCGTCCACGATGCCCTGGGGACGGGGACAGCGCCTGAGCCGGGGGGGGTCGGCCGGCGGCGGCGGGGCCGGGCGGGCGCGCGGCGCACCTGGATCACGGGGATGCTGCGGTGCTTCCTCTCCAGCCGGCGCACGTAGGCGGCGAGCTCCAGCGCCTCCTCGTAGTAGCCGTTGCGGACACAGGTGTCCATGAGCTGCGGGATCTCCAGGATCTCCAGGATCTCCGTGTGCCGGTTCAGCGTCAGGCTGTTCATGCGCCGGCTGCAGGCGATTTCCTCGGCATCGCGCATGAAGCTCCTGCGGCGGGATCGGCACCGGGATGAGCACCGGGATCGGCACCGGGATCGGCACCGGGATCGGGATCGGCACCGGGATCGGCACCGGGATCGGCTGCTCCTGCGGCTGCTCCAGGCTGCAGGGAGCAGCTCCTGCCCCAGGACCCCCCTGCCAGCACCCGCCTCTCCCCATCCCCGGCTCCCTCCCGGCTCCCTCCCAGCCGCGGCCTCTTCCCATTCCCGCCCCGGTCCCAGCCGCCGCCCCGGTGCCCCCGCTCCCCTCTCCCCGCGCACCGACAGGCCTCCTGCAGCGCGGGCAGGCGGGCGAGCAGGCTGCCGAGGCGGCGCTCGATGCCGCCGAAGCCTCGCCCGGCGCGGCCGGTGCACTCGGCGGAGCGGATGAAGGCCCGGTAGTGCTCGAAGGCCAGGCGGCGCGTCTGCTCGC
>NW_020455460.1:174210-185772 GCF_003342845.1 Nothoprocta perdicaria
TGCTGCTCTGTCCCCCGCCCCGCGACTCGGTGGTTCCGGCTGGCTCGGTCCGCGTGCTGCTCTGTCCCCCGCCCCGCGACTCGGTGGTTCCGGCTCTAGGCGCCGCTCTGTCCCGCGCGGCGCCGCTCCTTGGTTGGCGGCGCTTCCGCTTCCGGGCGCGGTCCCGCGTGCGCGCGGGGCGATGCGGCCGCTCACGGAGGCGGAGACGCGCGCGGTGTTCGAGAAGCTCGGGAAATAGTGAGGAACCGGGACCGGGACCGGAACCGGAACCGGAACCGGAACCGGAGCGGGGGGGGGAACGGGGACCGGGACCGGACCGGGGGGAACCGGACCGGGGAACGCGGCCCGGGCCGGGGGGCAGGAGGTTGTGAGGAACCTGGACTGGACCGGCGTGGGGAGGGAGCGGGGCCGGGGCCGGACCGGGGGGTGGGAGCGGGACCGAGGGGATCCCGGGGCGGAGGGACCGGGACTGGGCGGGGGCAGCAGGTTCGGGGGGCCCGGGGGGCTGTGAGGGGCGGGGGGGTGACAGGGACAACAGCCGGACGGGGCGCGGGGGCCCTGGAGGCTCCGGGGGTCCCGGGGGTCCCGGGGGTCCCGGGGGCTCCAGGCGCCCACGGCCTCCGCGCAGCATCGGCGAGAACATCCAGCTGCTGGTGGAGCGGCCGGACGGCACCTACTGCTTCCGCCTGCACCGCGACCGCGTCTACTACGCGAGGTGGGTGCCGGGGKGCGGGGGGCGCGGGCGCCGCGCAGCCGCCGCAGCCCCCGCGCTCTCCCGCAGCGAGAAGCTGCTCAAGGCRGCCGCCAGCGTCCCGCGCGAGAGCCTCGTGGCGCTCGGCACCTGCTTCGGCAAGTTCACCAAGACACAGAAGTTCCGCCTCAGCGTCACCGCCCTCGACTTCCTCGCGCCCTACGCCAAGGTGGGAGCTGGCGGCGGCCGCGGCGCCCCCGGCCCCCCGGCCCGGCGCCCCTCACGCCGCTGCCCCCCGCAGCACAAGGTGTGGGTGAAGCCGGGCTCCGAGCAGTCCTTCCTCTACGGCAACCACGTGCTGAAGTCGGGCCTGGGCCGCATCACGGAGAACACGGCGCAGTACCAGGGCGTCGTGGTCTACTCCATGGCCGACGTGCCGCTGGTGAGCGGGCGGCGCCGAGGGGCCGGGGCGCCGCTGCCGCGGAGCCGCCCCCAGCGCTGCCGCTGTCCCCCCCGCCCAGGGCTTCGGCGTGGCGGCCAAGTCCACGCAGGACTGCAGGAAGGTCGACCCCATGGCCATCGTGGTGTTCCACCAGGCCGACGTGGGCGAGTACGTGCGCAGCGAGGACACGCTCACCTAGGGCAGCGCCGCGCGGGGCCGGCCCRGACGCGGGGCCGGACTCTGGGACTGGCCCTGCGAGCACAGCCCGGCGCTCCCCGCCACCGCGGCCCTCTTTGCATAAAACCCTTTTCCTTTTGTAAACTGCGTCTTGTCTCGGATCGGGGAGAGAAGGGTCGGTCCTTACCCCCCCAGGTGCYTTTGGGGGAAATCAGGCTCCGAATTCACCTGCCGCGGGTCACTGTTGGGTGGTGACACCCACAGGGTGGGTGCACAGGGAAAAGGCACCGTGTCTGGTTAAGCACGTGGGCTTCCCAGGGAGGCAGCCCCTGTTCTCTGCTTCCTGGCCGGGAGGGGGGGACGGGAGCTTCCCAGCGGGAAGGACACGCAGCCCTCGGCTCGCAGGGGCTGCAGCCAGCGCGCCGTTGCTGCCGGGGGGCCCTGGGGGGAGAGGCGCCCCAGGCCTCCAGCCTTGGAGAGCAGCGGGGTGCAACAAACAGCCCCCAACACACACAAGGGTAGGGCGGTTACTGCAAGCTTTTTTCCCTTCAAACGATGCCCACAGAGCTGCGGGCAGAAGCGGGCGCAGGAGCCGCTCGCTGCCCCCAGCCCGGCGCGGGAGCCGCGCGGGGCCGGGGCGCGCGGCACCCCTAGCAGCGGGGCCGGCTCRCGGGCGGCACCGCGAAGAGCCGCTTGAGGAAGCAGAGCTGCAGCGCCCCGGAGAGCAGGATGAGGCAGCTCTGCGCCAGCGACCAGCAGTTCACGTAGTGGTGGTTGGACTCGAGCAGGAAGGAGTCGGCCGCTTTCCGCATGCGGGCGAAGTTGTAGAAGCGCCACATGTGGAAGATGCGGATGTCCAGCTTGCGCATGCTGACCTGCGGCGCGGCCGGAGCGCGGCCCGTGGGCACCCGGCCCCTCGGGGACCCCAGCCCCTCCCCGGATGAAGCTGCTCTGCCCGCTCTTGCTGTTGTCCTCAGCTCCAGCCCAGTTCTGGGTCCGGTTTCAGAGCCCCCGTGGCAGTGGTGACACCTACCTCAATGGCATCCAGGGTGTCATTGAGCTGCCTCTTCTCCTCGTGCTCCTCCGTGCCGAAGCCCTGGTAGTACACGCCGAAGCTGAGATAAACCTGCATGAAGCCGAAGTGGTTGTGCTGGTTGTCCAGGCAGAGCTGGTAAAAACCTGCAGAGAAAAGGAGGATTTKGGGTCCAGAGGAGACCAGCAGCTGATGGGCAGAGCCGGCCCCTCGCGCACTCTCATCCCAGCCCTGGGGGAGCGAGACACGAGCGTGGGGTCAGGTTGGTCCTTCAGGATGTTTTGCCCAAGCTGGGGGCTCAGAGGTGACCCCGGCTGGGTGTTTGCCGCCCTTGGGCATCAGTGGTCATCGGAGATCGGACATCGCTGCCCCCAGCCCTCCCCGCGCTCCAGCCGCCCGGAGGGGAGCAGCGCGACCGGGACCTGTCTCCTGTGTTGGGAAGTTGATCTGTCCTCGCACGTGCTGGGAAGAGCCGAGGCGGGCGCCGCTGGGGCCGCTCACGGTGGCCAGGACCTGCCTGCTGCTCGCCATGCCGGACGCGCGCTGCACCTGCGGGGGGACGGAGGGGACGGGAGGGACGCGGTGGCTCTGGTCCACCCTGTGGGCGGCTCCGTGTCCAGCACCGAACCAGCGCCGGGCGGCTCTGCCTCCAGCACATCCCCGCCGGAGGCGGCCGAGGGGCCGCGGCGCCCGCGCTCACCTCGTAGCTGAAGAAGAAGCTGCCGCTCTGGTGCGCGAACTGCCAGAAGCACTCGCTGCTGCCGGCGGGCACCACGACGGCGAAGTCGTAGCGGTCGGCGCCGCGGAACAGGGGCTCCTCGCTGCTCCCGCCCAGCGGCTCCGTGCGGGGGCAGCGTGCGGGGCTCGGCAGCCCCAGGGCCAGCAGYGCCCACAGCCACATGCTGCTCGGAGCGCGGGCGCCGCGTGGGCACCGAGGTGGCGGCGGGTAATCATTAACCGTGACGGCGGCGATGGGAGCCGCTTGGAACGGGCAGCACTGCTCAAGGTGATGCCCAGCCGCGCCGCCCACCGCGGCTGTGCCAAGGCTGAGCCAAACCCCTGTGCCGAGGGGCTGCTGCCCCAGTGCCGCCGTCCCCAGCAGCTCCCGTGCGCRCGGCCAGCCCCGCTCTGCAGGGTCCCTGTCACAGCAGGCACAGAGGCAGCAGCTGAGCTACAGGGCCCGCACGCAGCCCCCGAGCAGGGTGCTCGAGGCCCCTTCCCTGCCCTCGCACACGGCTGCRAGGCCGCCCTTGGGCAGGGGAGACCGCCCTTGGGCAGGGGATCCGGCTCTGCCCCTCACGGCACCGGGTTTTCCTTCCGCAGGGACAGGCACTTCCTCACCACTGGCACTCAGTGCCCAGCTTCTAGGCCACAGAAAGCTGGATCCTGGAACAGGAGAGGCYGGAATGGGGCTCCCCAAGCGCCACAGTCCCGGTCCCCCGAGGCGGCCGCAGCGCAGGAGCTGGGAGAGCAGAGCGGGAGGGCAGGGAGCAGAGGCCGGGGCCGCTCGCTGCAGCAGCTGCTGCTCTCTGTGAAGGACGCGCCAGGAGCAGGTGTTTCCCAAGGGATTTCTCCCCAGCCCTTGGGCAGCAGCAGGGCCCCGGGCAGCATTTCCCGAGCTGCCGCGGAGCAGGGAGCTCAGCACCAGTCACCGCTGGTGAGGGCAGGAGGAGCTAAGAGCTCAGGCCCTGTGCCCTGCAGCCCTGGCTCTCGGCGCCTGCAGCCGCGGGCACGAGGGCAGCCGCSCTCCCAGAGCCCAGCGAGCACCAGCCACAGAACTGCACGGGGGCAGCCAGGCCCTGCCTCCCCGCAGCCCACCGGGAAGCAGAGGCCGCTGTCACCGYGTCCCCAGCCTCCATGGGGAGCCCCACGGCCCAGGGGTGGTGCATACCCAGGACACCCAGGCCCTCTGTGCCCCAACACCCTCCGTTCCACCCCGACACACACGGCTGTGCTTCACACCTGCACCCAGCACGAGAACAACTTTATTTCACAGAACACTGTTCAGAAATGAGTCCGTCTCCCGCGCTAGGCGGCAAGCAGCAGCTCGGCCGTCGCACACCGGCAGCGAGCGCGGCGGGGAGGCGGCGCCAGGCAGCTGCAGTTCCTCCAAGACAGGATCAAAAGCACTAAACACCGAAACTTTTAACGTGGGAATGATCAATACCTAATACTGAAATAAAAAACAGGCATTTGTCAAAACCTCAAKAATCTTGAGGGGAGGGTGGGGGAGAGAAATTCCCACTTGCAAGCTACATATTTACAAAGCAGAGAGAAATGTAAAAAAAGAAAGAACAAATCACCTTGCCAAATTTCTTACCACAGAATCTCTGGGACTGCCTTCTGCCCCTCGCGAGAGGGACAGAGTGCAGACAAAAAAAAAATAAAGAAAAAACCACACAAGCAGTTTAAGACAAATTAAAACATATAAAAATAGCCACTGATTTGACAGCATCTGAGCAGAGAAAACTTTCATTTTGGCAGCMCACGAAGCTGAAATCCAGTCTGCAAAGGCTGCAGATGGAAGAGAGTCTCACTCCAGGCCACGTCTGAGTAACTGGCCATCAGGCTGAACAGCTTCTGCCAACTGCAGATGTAAACGTGGCAGCTACAGCGAGAAAGAGAAGGCACCTCATTCCCATTGAACACCAGTGCTGTCTGCTGCAGGGCTCTCCAGCACCAAGTAGCCCAGCAGCCACCAGCAGCCCTCAGGGAAGGGCGCTGGAACCTCTCTGCTGTTATCGTTCTGGTCCATCTTGCAAAGGCAAAGAAAGGTTCTGCTTTGAAGCTCCCTGGGCTTCCACTTCTAGAGGATTCCCAGCTTCTTCATGGTCCGCCAGCGATCCTTGATCATCACTGCTGTGCGGTTCTGGAAGGGATACTTCTGGCAAATGGACTTCCATCTGCCCTCCCCAAACTTCTTCACTCCTTCCTTGATCCACTCACTCTCCTGGATTGTCCATTTCTACAAAGAAGTAGGTGAGCAACATGGTGACCAACACACAGCAGTTTCAGGAGGGAGTTGCACCTGTGCAAGGCACTGCACTATCCCCTCTCCTCCCCGGCATTTATCTTTTACTCTACAATCTGTTCCAGTAGCAGGGAGAAAAGGCACGGATTCCAAGGCATACACAGCCTTCAGTGTCACAAATAAAGAAAACACTAGTTCAGCTCTGCAGTCCCCCTACATTCTTGTACTGAGATTAAACAGAAAGAATTGCAGGAAGTGATGCAGGGAACAAAGTGCTACATTGTGCACAGCAGCACAAAAGCAGTTATTTCCCCAAAATCAAGGGAAAGGGTTGCTAAAAGCACCTGACCTTGGAGCTCTTGGATGGCCACAGCTGCTGTGTGCACATCTCACACAGACAAGAGCCTCTCTGGGGCTTGGGGACACAGCAGGTCCTGTTCCTGACCACGTGCATCAAGGAGAAGGACTTTCCTCAGGTACTAGTGCCAGGGCACGTGGGTGGCACACAAGGCTTTAGCCAAAGTGCCCTGGCTCTAGCAGAGAAACTCGAGCCTGCTCTGCACATGCAAGGAGCTGCACAACTCGGATCCAGTAAATACCACTCTTCAGCACAGTGCCTTGTGCTGCTAGTGCAGCAGCTTGCCCAGCCCTGGTGACCCGTGTGCTGCCAGGCAGCGGTGTGAGCTTCAGGAGAGCCCCCACACAGCCCATCTGAGATCAGCTGCCAGCCCGCTCTGCTGCAGGCCATGTTCTCACGTGGGACGTACAGAGAGGGCTCAAGAGCTCCACATTACCTGCTTCTTGGAACCGAAGACCGTAGAGTTGTGGCTGTTCGTCTCAAGTGACACTGAAAAACAGATCAAGTGAGTTATGGAGGTAAGAGACCTCCTGCAGACACTGCCCTTGGCTCGAGTGCAGAACTGGGCAGCTAGTTACAACAAAGAGATTAACAGAGAGAGCAGTAGTGAAACTGGACCCCTTTATCCCCCCCCCTTTTCTGCAGCTACAGCATTCACAGCCTTTCTATTTCAAGGCATTAATTGCCTTGCCATTAACTGACCCAAAAGGGATCAATTTTGGTTTTAAGTAGCTAGTATGTTGAGGAGAATGGGAGCATCCATCCAGAAAGCAGCTACATTGTGCTTTAAAGCTGGAACCGAGATGTTCCAGAGCCTCATCCACTTCTTTCCACCGTCATTGTCAGCTAAGCTGTGCATCTAGCTGCAAAGCGAACTGGACTGGAAACTTGGTCTGTCTGAAAAGGTAAACTGACCTTCGCTTCACAGCAGTAAAAGCAGGAATTGGGCAAGCTGCAGGATGTAACGATCAGAACTACAAGTTAAGGATAATTATTCTGAAACTTGAGGAGGAGTTCCTGGTATGCATTTCAGATTAGAGGTACGGTTGTTTTCTCAGGCTTTCCATGTTTCTAGTTTCAACAGGGAAGGCAGGAAGCCAGCCATRAATGAGCCACCAAGCCAGGGTTATCAGCTACCACCTGCCACAGGGATTCTGTTCTTACCTGCATCTGCGAACAGGTCATCCTCCTCGCTCCAAACATCTTTTCCTTGTTCAGCAAATGAGCTGTTCCACCTTGCTTTGGAGAGCCTGAAAACAAGCAAGCATGGATTGCAGCTGGGAGCTAGGGAAAGATTTGTTCTAGTCAACTACCCAGCAACGCAAAGGGCTCCCAGGAGAAGCCACAGCAGATGGGCTGCAACTCGCGTGCAGCACAGAGGAGCAGGGCAGCTTGTCCAGCCCTGACGCAGTAGCTACACCTGCCACCTCCTGCATTCCCACAATCCCTCTGAGTCCCAAACTGGATGCAGCTCGCATCCAATTCTCAAATGGCACAATCTATTTTGTGATCAGTATTTGCAGAAATGTATCTGGATTTACTACATAATTAAGCACCTATAGCAAACAATAACAGCTAGACTTCCCTGACAAGAGCTTAACAGCTCAGTGCAGAAACCCTGAGTATTCTCAAGCAGCATTTAATTCTCATCATGTCACTACCAACACTACTGCAATCAACTGAGCTACGGGGGCATCTCACCGAGACCAAGTGCCAGCACTCAAACACAGCCCTGGGAGATGAAATTAGATGTTTTAAAAATATTGTAAAAGTTTTGCTGGTGGCTACCATATAGGATATAAACAAAATCATTTATGATCACAGCAAAAGAGTTGCTCTTTGTTTTCACTTAACAAGTTGCATATTTTAGCTTCTCTTTCTTGTACATAAACATTTAAAAACAAGACTTCAGCAGAGATGCATAGGATCAGTTAAAGCCTCTGGAAAGACATCTATCATTGGCAACCAGCAACCTGTATGAAAACACACAATACCTGTGATACTCCCATTGGAATCACTTCCAATACTAACCACAAGTCCGACTCAGTACAAGTCGAAGCAGGATCGTTTTCTCAGCTCCATTACCACCTACCAGTTAACTACTCGGCCAACAGACCATTTACCTCATCCAGTTGTATCTATATTAGTAGACAAAGATGGTCAATATCTTGAATCAAAGATAAAAGGTTTTTGTTGTTTACTCTACCAACACCAGCTCTGTCAAAACACTGAGTGCAGAATATACCACAAGAGACGGGCTTCATACTTGAGATTTTTAGTAGACCCAGGCTGGTCATGCGATTTCTGAGCAGGTCTGGAAGCAGAAGATACAACTGGCTCCTGGGATGAGTCTGGGCTCTCACTCAACTCGCTGCACTGGCTCTCCTGCTCCATGACCAGTTTGCTTATGGTCAACAAGCGTTTGCCCTTATGGGGTGTTTCAGGAGGCTCTGAGATCTCAGAATCTTGATTCTCCACTTCTTTCCGTTTCTTGGTTCTGTGGGATACAGAAGGAGATAGTTGCTTGGGGAAAGAAATGTCTGTTTCATCCAGTTTGGTGAAGAGCGCATCAGAATCCTGGGAGTCCGACAGAATCTTGAAGGCTTCTCTCAGAACAGAAATCCCATATGTGGTTACACTTCCAGAGGGCTGCCTACAAAATAAACAGAACCAAGCAGCTTGTAAAGACTTCACCAAGGCAGCTCCACCTCCCCTAAACCAGGCGCTCCCCCTAATGCTGGGACCAGCAACAATTCACTCTGTCCCTAGGGTGCAGGATCTATGAAGGACTTCCCTGCTCCTGAAACAGGGCACCGCTTGGCCAGCGCCCCGGCAAGCGGCTCTGCCGAAGAGGCCAGCACTACCTGCTAGAGAGCAGCCAGGCATCCTCCTGGGATTGAGACTAATGGGCTGATTAGCCACGGACTGTGGCAAAAATCTGTGTCTTTAAGGAAAAACTCCTTGCTGGGCCTGCTTGGGTGAACCTTCAGGAAAATGGAGTTGCCTGGACAGAGCAAAAGAGCCCTCAAAAGAAAACTGCTGCCAAATGTCATCTGTAGCAGAGAGAGAGAATTCCCTGCCCACCTTTCTGAGTTCTTGGAGGACACTTCCACAGGTTCTGGAGCTGCTGCTGCTGGTTCTTTAGATATTTCCATGGGCTCTTGAGACTCTTCCAAGATATTAGCTGCTGTTTCTACACGCTCAGGAGTTACTGCTTGGTTCTCTGCCCCTTCTGCAGACGTGGGAGCTCCTGCCAYATCCTGTGCTCTTTCTGCAGGCTTGGGAGTACCTGGTGGGTCTGGCAGTCCATTTGCAGGCTCAGGAGCTGCTGCTGGGCATTTTGGTTCTTCAGCACACTCTGAATTGAACATTTTTTTCACCATCTTGGACAGATAAAAAAACATATAACCATTATAAAAATGATCCCATGTAATGTCATTTAATTTTATCCTRTTCTAAAAGTCTCTTAAGCAGTTGGAATTGATTTTAGGTACAAAGCTAACGACTATCAATTAAAAATTGTAACATAGTTTGAAGAAATATTCAAAGGCTTGACTAAATTTAAACTACTGTGGAGCTGGCCCCTTGTTAAGCAGGTGCCAAATTCTGAAAGTCATTAATGAAAGCTACATTAAAGCCAAACTAGTGCACAGCACCATTTCCTGGAAAGCCAGACCTGCATCTCATGCCATTTTTCTCCTGCCCCAGCAGCGGGCGCAGGACGACCAGCCAGGTCACCAGGGCAGACACGCACCGTTACCAGCAACGGCTCCGAATCATCCACATAGATCTCCACAAACTGGAACATGCTGTGCTGAAAACTCTTGTAAGAGAAGTTGGTGATCACTGGATGAGCCAAATTCCTCTCCCGGATAATATTGAGAAACTCTGTCTTCATTTTCTGGGCAAGAGATAAGAATATCCAAATAAATACAAGAGATACAAACAACAAATTCAGGAATTAGGATATGGACAAAGATTAGGCTTTTCCTATTCCACACTCTCCAAGCCCAACTAAGTCACACCAATATAGGATTGGGAAAAGGCTGTAGGAGCAGGAGATCCATCTTGTTTCAAGAGATCTGACATTTGTGTCCCGGTGCCCAAGACACTGCACTGCCTAGAGATATAAAAATGGGAAACTTTGTGCTTTGCAGAACCAGCCCTTCCTTGGATGGAACTCCTGCTCCATACAGAACTTCAGTTTGCCTTGAGCCACAAGGCTGTTTTGCCTGAGGGACCCATGAAGGTAAGTGAAGGTACAAGAGTCAGAGAAAGGGAGTTCTGAAGTGACTGACAACATGAAATTTAAATGCCAAGTGGCCAAGGGTTCTTCTTTCCATGAGGATTTGTTACTTTTTCATCACTCTGATCCTTTCTCCCTTTTTCAGATATCCATAGGAGGCAGGGGACACATTCAGAACAACTCAGATGTGCTGCCAGAGCCCATAAAACACCAGCCCACTCCAAAACCGTCGCCTCTYGTTCAGTGACACTCACCTGGCTTATGGGAGTCTTCCCCATGTGTCTCCTGATGATTTTAGAGGCTTTATCAAACTCTCCATTTTTGATGCAAACTATAACAGCCTACGGAAGAGAAAGAACAGCAATTTCTTTGCTACGCATCTGTAATCAAACCCCTGCTATGATTTGTCATGGAATATCATTCTTTTTGTCATTTAAAGAAAACTATTCTAAGACATAGGCATGGCATTTATTAAAAAAAATAGCCACAGAAACATACATAAAATATATTCTACTTTGTCCTTTCTACTTTCAATTCACCTCTGGCAGAGCCAGGCTCAAGTAGGTCTGTATTTTCAGAGCAGCATATTCCCAAAAGAGTAATAAAACAAGATAATAAAGGTGCAAAAACAAGATAACAAAAGTCAGAGGGGAAAAAAAAAGCCTTGGTGCACAGGGTCTATAGACACACGTAATCAACCTGTATGTGAATATAGGAATATTGCTGATAACACCATTTGTTTCACTAAACTCTGTACAATGCAACGTGTAAATAATTTTCAAAAAGTCCCATTATGCAGCAATTCTGAGCACTCTGTGCCTATGCCTAAATAGGGCTCAGATGAAAAATGCTAATGTTTTTAGCATATTAATGATAAAGGAAAAATAAACAGGGCCTTACAGCTTCTTTCACCATTTTCTGGATAGATTCCATCGTCTTTTCGGCCACGGAGAACTCTTTCTGGATGAGCTCCAGAATACCAATCGCCGACTCAAGAGGGGTCAGTTCTGACTCCTTATCAAAGGTGCAGTCTGCAACAACAATTCACRCGTGTTGTTCACACACAGATGCCCTAGAGAGAACTTACCGAAGGCAAGCTGCTTCCTCTGCTCGGTTTGACAGCAAACTCCAGCGTAGACGAAGGGGAAATGAGAACGGATGCTGCATGGTGCTGAAAGCACCAGCGTGCTGGAGCCCCCCTGCAAATAGGGATGGCCACGGACCCCCTCCCCCCACCCCCCGCGGGGTGCCCCCCAAACGAAGCCCYCCTCCCCAAAAGGGCAGTTCTGACGGGCGGAGGAGCCGCGCGGGGCCGCAGGAGCGGCAGGAACGGGAGCCAGGCTGGCTCTGCCGCTCGGGCCGGGCCTCGCGGGGGCCGCCGCTCCGCGCTGAGCCCAAGGACCCTCCCCGGGCCCCTGCCCCACGCCGCGCGGGCACCCACCGAGGTTCTCGCCCTCCTCGATGCGCGACAGGAACTGCATGACGCGCAGCAGCTTCGCCACCGCCGGCTCCTTCTCGAGCGGCCGCACGAGCAGCGCTGCGGGGCGACAGGCGGGTCAGGCCGCCCCTTGGGGCCTCCTGCGCCGTCTCCCTCCCTACCCAGCCCCGTTCCCCCCCGCAGGGCTCGGTTCCGGCCCCCCCGGG
>NW_020455460.1:186190-208490 GCF_003342845.1 Nothoprocta perdicaria
CGCCGCCCGCCGCGGAGCCGCCCGCGTCCGCCGCCCCACCATCCCGCCCGGAAGTGCCGCCCGCCCGCGCGACGGAAGTGACGTCGAGCAGCCGAGAAGCTTTTATACCGAGAGGCTTTTTCCCGCCTCTCCAGCCCAGCAGGCGCCTACGACGACCGGCATGCACCGCGCGCACCGGKCGGCGACTACAACTCCCAGCATGCCCGCGCTCCCGGCGTGCCCCGCGGCGCCGCTCCCTCCACTGCCCCCTGGCGGCCGGGCCAGGCTGGGCCCTTGCGCGCCACAAAGCTCGAGTTTTCGCTCAAAACGCCAATTCCCGCTCAAAACGCGGGTTCTCGCTCAAAACGTGGGAGCTGGGAGTTGCGGAGCCGCTCCTCGGGGAGYCGCGTTGGCCGGAGCGGCCCTTCCCAGCACGCGGGGCCACGGCATCGCTTGTGAGGCCCATCCGCCTGGCAGGCAGCATCACCAGCACCTCTGGTCAGCCGCACCTCTTGGGGCTATTTTTGTGCTGGAAAAGCACGTGGAAATTCCTGCGGCGTGAGGTCCTCCGGGAGCCGCCCTTCCGTGCGAGAGCAGCGTGCCGGCTGCGGAGCAGTAAAAGCGGGAGGGGATTTTACCGGCAGCGAGGCCGATAGGAGCAATGGGCGCAAGGAGGGGCCCGCTCTCCCCTGGGCGCCTGGCCCGGCTGYCGGAGCACGCGGCACCACGAGGCGYTGGGAAGGGTGCTCGGAAGCAGCGGCCGGCTGTGCTGCCCGGGCCAAGGTGACGCTTCAGCACGTACAACACCCGTGATCTGGGCGGCAGCAACGGTTCTGCCCTGTTGCTTTGCTCCTGTCAACCTCCTAAGAAGGAAACCGGGATGATGGAAGCGGCCAGGCCCAGGACACGAGCGGCCTCGCTGTTCCCTCTCGCTGAATCCTCGCCCAGCGTCACCGGCGGTTCCCTTTGAGGAAAAGCCCTGCTGCTCCGCGCGCCAAAGGAAACACGGGGCAGGAAGGCACATGCTGCAGCCCCCTTTGTGCTTTGTTGTCTTAACGCGCTGATTTACAGGTTTTGATGAAGCGATTGCACATGAAAGGAAACACTCCAGGGAGCAGGATCCGCCTGTCACGGGGGTCTCGCATCCGTCCTGCTCTGTGAGTTACGGTGGAAAACAAAACAGGGAAATCAGCGGGGCCACGGCGGTGACCACACATTCCGTGGAGCACCGGCCTGTGCGGTGCCTCTCCGGGCACGCGGTGGTTTCCAAATGCCGCTGGCGCCTGACAGCAGGGACAGACAGCRACCGATTCCTGTTCCCCAGTAAATATGGGACTCGTGTGCTTAYGTGATCGTTATTTATACTGCTCATGTGCCTAGAAAGCCCAGTCGTGAGCGTCATGTACAAGTGCCAAACAGATATAGCTCCATGCAGACCCCAAGCTCACAAAGACTGCGGWCAGCTGCAGAAGAAGAGGTGCCAACACGTTGGGTGCCAAATGTTTGTAGTCCTAYGGAAAGGGAAATGCTGCAGAGGATGGTGAAGTTGCTTTGCAGTTTATGCTGAGAACCTCCAGGTGTGAAAGCTGCACAGAGAAAGCATGAAGGGGCTTGTTYGAAAATTAACTAAATTACAGAAACAGATACTCTGAACCAGCCTCAAAAGATGAGTATTTGATGTTGGAGACAGAACAGAGGAGCCATCGTGTGTGATGACGGCTCTGGGGAAGGACGGATTTTTATGACCATGAGGCTGGGGCCAGCAGGAGTGCACAGGGGTGAAAGCAGGAAGGGAAAAGCATCCTTACAGCAGCACTCGTGTGAACTAATGCACGAGTGTGCCTGCCAAGGCCGGGCAGGAGGATATTGTGGCAACAGTGGCGCAAGGTGATGAAATCCTGCCGTAGAGTTTACAGTACACAGGCTGGCAAAGGAAAAACAGCTAAAAAAAGCTTCTCCCTTAGACATGTTATACAGTAAGAAACAGCAGGGTTAGCTGCCACTTGGGTGCTAAGAGGTAGGATCATGTCAGTGAGGACATGTTGGTTACATGGGGAGTCAGGGAAACATCCATGACTAAGATGCAAAAAGGATTGAAAGAGAAGAAAAGCACAATATTCAAGCCCGCTGAGGCTGAGCCATTGGTTCGGTAACTGTGAGGAAGTGTCAGTAACATTTTAATAGCGCAAGAATTTCTGTTTTAGTATATGGATGACTTGCCCTAATGGAGAAGGTACCTGAATGTACAGCTGCTGCTGAAGCAGGAATATTACTCCAGAATAACTGGAGAGGAAGACATGAGACAGAAGCCTCCAGAGTGCGAATGGCCACGGCAGGAGGAGGCCAAGGCTGCAGGAGCAGCGCGGCTGGGCCAGCYGCTCCGAACACGGCCGGAGCAAGCGGGACAGAGCTGCGGAGCTGGGGCTTGGCCTGGGGAAGTCGCAGCAACCGCAGGGAGCGAAGGGGCTGCCCGCGGAGGTGGTGTAGCCGCTGTCCCTGGCCGCGTTCAGGAAGCGTGTCCGTGAGGCACTCGGGGACCTGGTTTGGCAGGCACGGCGGCGGTGGGTTTAGGGCCGGGCTCGATGATCTTGAAGATCTTTTCCAACCGTAATGATTCTGTGATTTTATGATGTAAAGGCTAGCGCAGATGAAAGCACTGAGGGGAACACCCCGGCTTTATGGCTGCCTGAATAACCATCATGCCGTGGCACCCAGCTGAATTTAGGGGGCGGCTGTGCAGCAGCCTGCAGTTCAGTGCACGTGTCGCCACCGAAACGTCCCCAGGCTTCGGCAGGAGCCCGGGGTTCCCGTGCCAGCAGGGGGCTGGGGGAAGCCCGCGCGCTCCTCGCACCGCCCGGGGCTCCCGGTACCGCCCGGGGCTCCCGGTACCGCCCGGGGCTCCCGGCGCCCCCTCCCGCGCGCCGCCGCCCCTCGCCTCACGGCGGCCGCGCCGCTTCCCGCCCATCCCGCCCCTCGCTCTGGCGCCTCCCCATTGGCCGACGCGCCGCGCGCCGCCCTCCCATTGGCTGCAGCCGGCGCCTCTGATTAGCCGCCAGGCGTCGCACCACCGCCGGGCTTGCTCATTGGCTGCGAGGCGGCGGCCCCCGGCGCGCGCCGCAGGCTCGGGGCGGGAAGGGGGGCGTTGGCGGCGGCTACGGCGGCTGCCGTAGGCCAAGCGCGTGGTTCCGCGAAGCGGCTGGCGGGCGGCATGGAGGCGGAGGGGCGCGGGGAGGCCGGGGGCTGCGCGGGGGCGCCGGGCGCGCGCGTCTACACCCGGGAGGAGGTGGCGAGGCGCAACTCGGGCCGCGAGGCCTGGCTCGTCATCCACGGGCGCGTCTACGATGTCACCCGCTTCCTGGCGGAGGTGAGGCCGGAGGGGGCGGCCCCTGCTCCCGCCCCGTCCCCACGAGCCCCGGCGGGGGGACAGCGAGGGAGCCCGGGGGTGTCCGGGGGGGCAGGAGGCCTGGGAGTGGCTAAAGGGGGGGGTTGGCCGGGGGGGGACACCGAAATTCCTGGCCCGGGGTCGGAGCCCTCCTTTAGACCCCGCTCGGGACTGGGCGCTTGAGGGGCCGCGGCGTTTCCGGGGGGGTCACCCCAGCTCTCGGTAGCCCCAGCCCCGGCATTAGCCCCGCAGCCGCAGGGCGACACTGCGGCTGGCCCCGCGGCTCCGCGCGGCCCGGTTTGACGGCCCTGGCGCAGCCTGTGGGGAGGCAGCGCAGCCGCCAGGGCCGCCCGGGACCCCCGCAGCCTCCCGGCCCCCGCGACGCCCGCAGCAGCGGCGCCTTCCAGCGTCCCTTTGCCACGCTGGACACAGGCTGCTCTTTTCCCGGGATCCAGCATCATAACGTTTCATTGGGAGTCTCACTCACACTCTTGAGCCTTCTCTCCAGCTTGTTTTGCTAAGGGAACTTCTGAGTTTCAGCGTCTTTGTGTCTTTGTGTCTTGAGTGTCTTTGGTGGCTTGAATTAGTCTTTGCTCTAGTCCCTTTGGCACTGCTTGCAACTCTTACAGTAAAAAGTGCTGCTTTTCTTTACAGGGCCATAAATTGATCCTGGCTCCTAGGCCCTTGGATCACTTGTGGCTTCTGTAGATGCTCCAGCACTGTTTGCAGTGCCTGCTTCTTCAYGCAATAGGGAACAGACTTGGGAAGCTCCTTGTTGAAGGATACTGGGGTGCAGAAACTCACAGGGATTCCGAGGAAGAAGAGATCAGAACCTGGAAAAGCAATTCACGCCTGGCAAAGCACCTGGGGCTTGGGACGAGCCCAAACCAGCTGGAGGCTGGGAGGTGGGGAAAGCACAAGCCTTACACCTGCCTCTGCATTCAGCTCTGGTTGCTGGCCGTTGCTTTGCAGGGTTAGTGCTAGGAAAGTGTTTTGAAGATATTTACCTAGAGCCGCGAGTGAACGAGCCCGTGTTTCGGAGCGTGGGCTGGGGCGGTTGTCACCTCGGCATTCCCAGTGCGAGCAGTGGCACCTGGGATGTGCTCCCTGAGGCACTCAGCATTCCTCATTTCTCTTTATAAATGACCCCAGAAAAATACTTTGCAGCACAGGGCGAGTGAGGTGCTGAACAGCAGCCCTGGCAGTGACCTGGGGGTTATCTAGCCGTGGTATTTGGCGTTGTCCTTCCCAAGCCCTTTGTCCCATTTGCCTTGTTGCAACGTGGAAAAGATCTACTTGGATTAGGGAAGGAAAGAGGAGCATGGCAGTATCTCAGTTGTCTGCACCCCTCACTGGCAAAGTGACACTTGTAAATGTAGATCAGGCTCTAATTTATTGGTAAGAGTATACTTTATTACCTAAGTAGCTCAGTGATAAGGAAACAACGTGTAGATGCTGAGAACCAGAAAGGCCTGTCTTGCYTAGAAGTTACTGCTGTGCCTGATGGATTGTTTTGCATTGGAGCTCCCAGCYGCTCTGACTGCAGATGTCAGGGCTTCAGTGTGTGGTATTTCCTCTGGATCCCGTGAAGTTACTGAAGCAGTGTCTGATTGTTGCCCTTTCTRGCCCCTGGCCACAGATTATTTGTACAGGATTGCTGAATTGCACTGAAGCGTTATCTCAGAGGGGTTGCATAATCTCTAAGAAGCCTCACTGCTAAAATATTGTGGAATTTTGCTTTGTGATTCCGGCAAAYTGAGTACAGCAGCTCATCCGTTAGTTTGCCAATTCAATTTGTGGGTTGTAATATAGAYCATTTTAAACTCCTAATTTACGTCATTTGTTCTGTAATAGAAACAACAAAGACATAATTATCACCTAGCAGAAGCCTGCTGAATTATAAGAACATGAACAAAATGGAGATGTGCAAAGACAGCATCTAAAATTTCATAGATGTTTCCAAGAAACTTGGAATCTGTATAGAGCTTGTATGTGCTTAAAAATGAAGTGTGATTGTTGCCGTAAAGCTATCCCCGATTTCAAACTGTCTACTTTTCTTTCAAATCTAGGTAAAGGAGACCTCCAATGTGCATGATACAAATGATACCCAGAACTGCAATAGTCCAGGAAAGCCAGTGTAGACTATGGCAAGAGCAAAACGGGCTCCTTGGGCAGATAGGTGAGGAGGTTGGAGGAAGGCACATGCACCTCTCTGACAGGCTCTTGAGCTGATATTAGAGTCTGTGGCTTTTAACCTGTGCACAGTCTGTAACATACTCATTCCTGTGACAGAAGGATGTGTTTTATCTCCATTTTASCTAAGACTAGAAAAGGTCAGAGATGCACTTCCTTGGGATACCCTTTTGGGGGTTATCTGACTCCTGCAGCCAGCAGGGCTTTGTGTCTTGGCATGTGCTGGTGCTGACCATACCTGTGACAAGTGTGCCTGGAAATCCGCCTGAATGAGTTTCCAAGTGGAATGGGTCTAGGTTGGGATCACTGTATCCCAGATTTGTCCATCAGTGTTGCAGACTACGAGTAGGTCTTGGGTTTTACCCCGCCGTGGGACAAGCCTGCGACAAGGGCAGCTCTTCTTGCGCTCTGTGGGTTGGGAACTCTACAGAGAACCTTGTGCTAGTGAYGGTTGTGGAGCTTTTCATTTCCAAATGAGCATGTGTTCTCCCCATAAAGCTCCCTGTTTTCTGCATGCAGTGCTGCTGGTCATATCCTTCCAGAATTGGTGCTAAGAGGCTCTTASTGTTGCCCTCAGGATGTATTTTATTTATTGTGCGTGTTCCTGACTCCGGTGACAAGGCAGTGCCGGTTACATTACTCTTGTTGTGGGGCTCCGGGGCYCACCCCTTCGTGGCTCTTGCTCGTTGTTGTCCACTTCGTTCCAGAATGAGCAAACCTTCATTTCAGCCATYATTTCCTCTGTAAACAGAGTTTTTCTTCTGAGTCTCTCATGCTTCTTGCAGTTTCTGTGTTTTCCTACAGGAGCTGTAGTTTTGGGAAGATCTGTGGTGGAGTAATGACTTCTTGTATAAATAGTCTGGTTTTGCATTTGCTCAGGTATGACGAGGTAGGAACTGTCTGGCTGCAGATGTGGGTGTCTAGACTGGGACAGAAGGACAATATGCGAAATATTGCTGAAGACTTTTTTCTTTTTTTGACCTAGGGATTATAGTGAAGGACAAATATGCACAAATAAAGTTCTTCTTTTTCTGTYACTTGTGGAGTTAACAGGTGCATAGAAAGGCTTCCGACAAACATATAAGAAGAAAATTCTACTGTTCTTTTCTCTTGTAGTTGCTGTATCATTTTTCTTCGTTTGTATATGTAAAGATTGGTTGTTACCTAATATACCCTCCATTTTCCCTGATTTTGGGGATTTTTGCCTGTTCTTTTAGAGTTGATGATGAGGAAAATAAGATTAATTCTTTAAAATCCTAGTCTGGTARTTTTCCATTTGAAATGAGTTTTCTGGTGAGACGCCCTTAAGGGGTCCTTGAAGGCTTAAAGCAGCAGAGATGGTCTGAGGGGTGGTCGTGCCCCAGCCCGTGGGCAGGCAGCAATTCCATTTCCCTTGTTTTCCTGCTGGGCTAGTCCCTGAGCGGCAGAGATCAAACAGGCAGGAGCTGGGGCAGGCGGAGCGGCAGCGCGCGGAGCCTTGCGGCAGCTCCTCCTTCCATTGCCCTGGCTGTAAAACCGAGCTGCCTCCTCGCGCCGCGGACTTTGCCCCGCGTGGCTGCTGAGAAGGCTCCACAGTGGGGGTTTTCTTACGCACTCGGTCAACAGAGGCATTTATTCGGAATAAAGAACTCTGGCCTGAGGACTGCAAAACTGGCCGCAACAACTCGCTGGAATAAACAAGCGGCCTGGCCTTGTGTCTCTAGCTGAATGTGTTTGGTATGAGGGGTGATATCTGAGAGGGGATATCTAGGSTTTTGGCAGCAAAAACAGCCTGAAGGCAGAGGGGCATTGACAAGTGGTGTGTGCCTGTGTGAAGAAAAACGGTACTGCTGAAGCAGGTGTTTCAGGCCTTTGATCTGGAATTCAGTCCAACGTCTCTTCTGTTCCAGACTTGTTGGTTGTAGGGATATGTTCAGGCAGCTGTGAACAAGTCTCATCTTGTCAACTGGTGTATTTAGTTCCCTGATGCTCTAGAGAACTGCACTAGTCCCTGCATGTGTGCTCAGAATCCCGATTACTTTATGGGTTTAACTGGATTAACTGATGGTTTAAACTGAACGGTTTGCTCACATATGCACGTGTGCACACGCTGTAAAGAGATGGTGCTTTGCTGGCCTCGTGCCTTGTGCTTTCCGTGGCCCTCTCCTGGAGTCCCGGTACTGACAGCGCTAGCGAGGAGCCCGAGCCCTCAAGGAAAATAATTCGCCCCGGAGTGCGACCGCCCAGGCCGTTTGTGACACATCAGACACCTCTGATTAACGTTAGGGTTGTGGTCTGACAGTTGTCTGTGACTGAGCGCAGAGCAGTTGGCACTTGAATCTGCAGTGAGGCTTCTCTGTGATGTTGTCTTGAAGCATCTGTGGCATCCTGAAGGGGATAGAAGAGAGGGGCCCTTTTTGCTCACCTGAAGTCTTCTTTCTTTTGCAGCATCCAGGTGGAGAAGAGGTTTTGCTCGAACAGGCTGGCAGAGATGCCACGGAGAGCTTTGAAGATGTGGGGCACTCCGTGGATGCCAGGGAAATGCTCAAGGACTACTACATAGGGGAGATCCACCCGGTAAGGGCCCGCTGGGCACAGCAGCCTCCTTCCAAGCACTGTGTAGAAGCGTGACCCTCTTTGAGGTAACCCAGCAAACAAGTACCCCAAGATGTGCCTTGCAAAATAAGCAGGGAGTTAGGGCCCCTGTGGGGGAAATGAATTAGTCTTCTCTTTCCACCATTCCAAACTGATTTCTGACCGCAGTTACACGAGTGTCATTGAAGAAGCCAATCTAACAAGTTCCCTCCTTGGTGGCACGGTGACTTCGCCTTGTCTTGCAGCTTGAGTCTTGGAGGGTGGCAGTTCATGGGGGCCCAGCACGACCACCGACTCCTGCCCATTGGAATTGCTTTGGAAACTGGAGTCTAAACAGTTTTGGATGTGATAAGGGCTGTGTACAGAGCATCTCCTTTATGATGACTGCTGGCCTCTCTTAAAGTTAATGCTTATTTTTTTCTTCTTTTTTTTYCCCCTTAACAGCATGACCGTAAGAATGAAGGTTCTAAGGTAAGCTATTAGTGTTATACTCTTCCATTTTAATGCTGAGGCAACTAYACTATGTTAAATTAGTATATTCTGCTTTTTATAACATCTTTGGGGTTTGCRCTAAATAAAAGTACTGTGCACTTGCATTAATTAAACAGTTTGAAGACATCTAGAAAAAGTTCTACTTACACGGGAGAATTACTTCAGTCTCATAGACTGGTGCTTTTGGGACAGGGGTGCTCCATTCAGTGCCAGTCATGGTGGGGCTCCCAAAAGGGGAGTGAAGAGATATTGCTAATTTCCTCACTTATTTTCTGTTTCCTGGAGGAAGGCTGGAGCTCTCTCTTAATGCATATTCAGACATGCATTCTCTATGAATAGCTGTTTTTCCTGCACTGTTTTTGGGGTGGTCAAGTTTACACGGCCATGGTGTGCAGCTAGGGCAAGCTGAGAGAGGTAGCACAGAGAGCAGTGTGGGTTGTGAACCCGGCTTTGAACCAACTCTTTTACAGTCACTAGGCTTCTGAATTTTGACTCTTCTGCTCTAACAAATTCCACGAGCCTCTGCTGACATGACATGAGTTGTCCTAGCCAAGAGGAGTAGACATTGCCTAGATCCAAAACAGCATAGCCCAGCCTGGGCTGTGCCTCCACATGAAGTTAGAAGAAATACAAGTGGTGCTGGAAGCAAGATATAAATTGTTTATGCTGATTTGGGGGCTGCAGGTCTGACAGAAGAGACACTGAGCTGCTGCTATGAATTCTTGTCAAAGCAGTAGGAGGAGCTGGGTTAATTACATGAAAATCCCTCCTGAACTCTGGGCAAGGCGCTGCACGCTGCGCCTCACTGCCCAAGGCTCCAACAATGAAGAAGTTGAGTCAACCTCCCCTTTTTTTTTTTTCTTTTGAGCTTTTGGCTTTGTTTAGGCAAACTACAGTAACGAGTAAATCTGCCAAGCAAATGATTCCTTTGTTTTTGCTGAGGAGCTCAGCAGGCATTTCAGTGTGAAATTGGAAGTGTTTTTGTGCCCTCTCTTGCCTGCCATCAGTGATGTTATTTCCACACCTTGAGCCACAGACCTTTTTTTTTTTTTTAACAACTCGCTGTGTCCTGATCCCTGGGCTGTTAGTGTTCTTGCATCCAAGCCAGGAGACATGCACAGCCACTGTGGGGCTGGCTGTAAAACAAGAATTCTCTGTTGACTGCCTGAGAAATCACTGGTGTTGCTTAAAACTCAGGTACGTCTGGATCAGAATGGGGCACAGTGTTGCAAAAATGTCTCTGAAATGGTTGGGGAAATGGTAATAAATAGAATCCCCTTTGAGAGGTAAACATGTGCCTCGCAGCTGGCTGCTCCTCTTGGTTGGCGTGAAGGCTTGGAGCAGCGACAGCTCTGCCTTCAACAACGCTTTCATTAGATGTTGTTCGAAGCAGGGCCACTTGCAGAGTACCAGGAATCGGTACGGAAGCCGTCAGCGGAGCGCGCAGCAACTGCAGCCCTTGGGAATGTTTGTTTGTCACAGGCAGCCACAGAAACAGCAGCTCAGGCTGGGTAAAACCTACCTTTAGTTATAAAGTGGAGCTGCATGATTATGCATATATTAATCTTCCATTAATCTTCCAATTAATCTTATTGTTTGATTCAATTCTACTTCACATATGGAATCACAGGCCTGAAGTGTGTATAAAAATAGGTATTAATCTCAATAGCTTTCTTAGATTTAGGAGTTAAATACTTTTGCTTTTTTTTTTTTGTTTTTGTTTGGATCTATTTTTAAAAATAGATCATATATTATAATACTATCTAAGGAAGGATTTGTTAAATCTCCTGTTCACTGGTGAACAGGAAAATTGATTTCTATTGTTACCAAAATTCACAAAAACCTCCTCTAGGGAGAAAGTACAGTGACTTATTAACAACTAAGAGCTGAGGTTTGTTTGTTTTTTTCTCAGTGTGCAAAATCAGATTTAAATTATATTTGGGCATATTTTAAAAAATAATAGGAAGAGATAGAAGTCAATAGCATGAGAAAAATGGGAGAGGGGACACCAAAGGAAATACTCCCAGCACCACTCCTGGGATTCAGCTGCAAGGTGACTTCCCCAGACAAGGGTCCCTGTTGAGCATCCCCTGAGCCCATCCTGGCAGGCGGGAAGCAGCGAACCCTGCCCAAGTGCCGTAGGACGGGCAGGAAGGGGGATTTGGAACAGGTAAAGGTTGATTAGAGCGGAGAGCAGTAATGTTGCATCAGCCAGGCCGCAGAGGAAGAGCCTATGCAATAGCCAGGATTGCTGACGGAAGCCTCGTGAGAATTTCAGATGGCTGCACAGAAGTGGTTAAATCCTCAAAACTTTATGAAGGAAGAAATACTGAAGTTTGGAAGCAGTGTGCATGCAAGGGAGGAGCCGGAGGGAACTGAGAGGTGATGAGCAAGGGCTGGTTTTTTGAAAGAGGTGTCGCTGCCAGCGTGAGGGTGAGGACGGGGCGGCAGGAATCGGACTGATGGAAAGAATGCAGAGGTGGGGACGGAGGCACCCACTTTGCTGACAGACAGGAAAGAGGGTGTTTGGGGGGAAAGAGGGACGTTTTTTCCCTCTGTTTCTGTAATCACATATTCAGCCTTGTAGTTTTATTAGCACATGTGTGATGTTTCTTTCTTCTCCTGCTCACTCCATTCCCTTTCCTCCTTCAGGACCCAAATGTGACGTCCTCAGGCCAAACAAGGTACAGTATCTTCTTAAACTAAGAGATGAAGGGATTGGGACTTGCTGTTTGTAGAACTATGTATTAACCCTAGCGTAAAGGGAACAAAACCCTCAGCAATGTTACTGCGCTGGCCTCCCAGCAAGCAGATAGTCCAAAACACGTTGTCAGGCTGCACACACCGAGTATCCTGTGCATTTTGTTTTGGTCTTTCTAGCAAACAGCCTAGTTTAGCTGAAATTTCAGCGTTCCCTCAACCAGGACAGGGCTCAGATCTGTTGTAGCTGATGCAGAGCTGTTTTTGCTAAGGAGGCTGCTGAAGGTGAGTTCCTAGCACTGCCTGTGGCTTCTGGTTTATGAGCGAAGATTTATTGTGGGATGGCTGTAGCAATTTCCATCCTTGAGTCAACTCAGCTGTTTGTATAGCGCAAATTACAGCCTGGCTTATTTAAGAAAACAACCCAAAACAAAAAAACAAATTGGTTTCTGTATGTGCTCTGCTGGAAACCTCAGCAGCTCAGCTGCTCTTTTATAAGCAACTAAGCCATCCTTGCAGCAACAGGGGCCCCGCTCAGGGGCCGGCAGAGCTCAAGGCTGGGGCTGTCCTGCCAGGGGATCCGAGACCTACGGGGTTGGGGTGTCAGCTGGTGAGGCAGCTCTGGAGGGTTTCCTAGCTCAAAACAGGCATGTAATAAGTGCTCAGCATCTTGAATAAATTAATAACTTGATTCTTTCTTCTGTTTTGTGTTGTGTGTGGGTTTTTCTTTTCTCCCCGTAGTTTCTGGTCAACGTGGCTAATCCCCATCTTCGGAGCGCTGGTGCTAGGTTTAATGTATCGCTATTACATGTTGGATGGGAAGTCCTCTTGAACTGCCCTTGCTGGAACATTGGAAAGCCTGAGAGAGGGTGTGAGAGAGAGTGTGTGCACGCACGGTGTGGATGTCCGGCTTCCCGAACCCTTTGTGCTCCGCTTCGAGCCCCGAGTCTGTAAAGTGATGGCGATATCCAAGGGACCAAGCTTATACCAAACTGCAGCTATCCGAACTCGGGGACAAACAGCCCTTGTCTTACCTTGCCTTCCCTCCGTGGCAGGGCAAGTGCAGTGTCCCGTTGCTCCGTGTGTATGTGTGTGCTCCCGCTGGTGTGCGTGCCTGCGCGCACTCTCTCTCTGTAGTAAAACACAGATAACCTTTCTCTTTCAATGCCTTTTTGTTAAGCCAGACAGACAACGTGAAACAGCTGCTGCTGAGCCTGTGGATTGCCTCAATCTTTCACGTAGCGTTGTCAGAAATAAACTGCAACTTGTCTACGGCCCTTTCCAGAAACGATGCCCAGAGATTCAGTACCAGGTAGCTCCCCCAGCGCATGCAGGCAGCACTAACTGCAGCCGTGGGAAATTGTTAGCTTTGCTACCTCTTTCTGTATGTGTCTGTTTTTAACGGTTAAACAAATATAAGTATTTTAAAAGCAATTCAGTTCATTTTGTAATATTTGTATTTGTCCCTTTAACATGTATATGCTATGAAATTATTTAAACCTTGGATTTTGGTCTGTTTGGGTGCTTTTGTACTTCTTGTGGTGATACCAGAAACAGGAACCGACACGCAGCTTCCTGGGGATTTTCTTTCTTCCCAAAGTCCCACCCTTTCACACATATTAGAAACAAAACTCACTTTCTTACTGTGAATCTAGACTAAATGAAATAAAAACCCCCAATTGCAGCCTCTTCTCCTGCATTGAAAAAGGGGGAAAAAAATCCAGTTGGGATTTATGCATAATGATGGGTTTCTCTTGGAATTAGAGTAATATGTTCTTCTTTTCCTCCCTTTTTGCTTATTGCCCCTTAAAGGCCTTTCTCCCTGCAGGACTTTTTCCTTGTTTTGTCTATTACACTGAATTGCTGGGCTGACCCCCACAACCTGGGTAAACCCAGAGTGACTTCCTGGCTCTTGAGTATCATGTTGCAAGCCGTGCTTGTCCCGTGCTGTCCTAATGGCCTGGTGGTCTGCGTTTGGGTTAGTCTAGCCTAAAAAGAATATGAGGAACATAAACGTGAGCCAAGGAAAAGCCAATGGGAAAGATCTGGAAAATTCCGTTTAGCTACATTTTTAAGGGATAAAGGTGATAGGCCACTTAGCCATACATTAATAAAGGTCTTAAATTAAGCAACATCAGTTGTCAACATCAGTTTATGGAAAGTAGATCTAATCGGGATAACATATTTCTATGTTCCAGAACACTGATGTGCTGCGTAGACTTCTATAAGGCATTTGACTTGATCCTACAAGATATTTTGCTTGATTTAACAACAGCAATACAAAAATCTGCAAGGATTGGAAAAAAAATCACAGCATGGAAGTACTTGCACATGGAACTGAAATTTTATAAAAGGGCTTTTTGAGCTAAAGGATGGTGGTTCAAAAAAGCCGGTAGCTCCATATTAGAGACAGAGCAGTTCAAGCTGGAAATGGGGACTTTTATTCCCGTATCAGTAAGCGATTTCCCATGAGAGCAGTTTTGTGAGATTTATAGTGGATTCTCCATCAATGGAAAGTTTTGAAGCTGGAAGGCACATGTTTTTAGAAAACTTTATCTTAGTCAGGGTTAATTGTGGGAAGTCTGGGCTGCTCTCCACAGAAGTCAGATGATCTGATTGTAGGCAGCTCCAATTAGCCTGAGGAAAGGGGCTTGCAGAAATGCCTGGGATGGTGGTGGGAAAGTGTCCGCTTCCTCCGTAAGCATCCCTTTTTCCTCCCTTTTCCCTGTATTTTAACATTCCTTTTTTCATGCAGTTGCTCTGCACTTTCTGCAGCCAGTCTCGTCTCGCTGCTCCAAGTAACCTTTTTTGCCATCGTCAAATCTTGCCCCTTGCTGTTTCCCTTTGGAAGAACAGTCATTTCTTCCCATTCATTATGCTGGGTTCGGGTGGTTGTTCGTTTCCTTGGATTTTGTTTTGCTGCTTTTTGCTGCTGTTTCCTGTTAACCGGTTGCCTGCCCGGGACAGATGTGCAATGTCACCACGTGGTTCCCGAGCCCGTTAGGAGCCCCCGAGGGCCTGACGAGGCCGTGGGGCTGATGCTGTCCCCAGCACGGGACCGACTCGCCTGCGAGGCAGTGAGGGACACCCGCTTCTTCTCATTCCTTTTTCCCTTGCGGTTCCCATGATGATGGGTCCAAGAGGGCCAAAATTTCGCCTAAACAAAAGAGGCATTAACAAACTTGTTTACCTAGTTTATTTGAGGATTAAAACAAAATTCCAAATCTGTGTCCTCGTGCTGAACTTGGTGCACAGCAAGTGTTTGTTACCAGATGGGCCGTACAAAGCAGGCACTGTCTCAGCTTTCACCCCGGCAAGAAAGCGTCTCGCTGAAATTAAAGCTGGGTGTGGAGGCTGCTTCCTTCAGGTGCTTTGGAAAAGGAATCGTGTGAAATACTGGAACCACGAGCACCAACACAAAGCCTTATGTAACCGTAGTGGAGCTGTACCTGGAGTGCTGCTGGTGCTCGGCTCGTCACGGACCCCAGCGCCGTGACAAGGCTGAAGGTAACTGCTAAAGGGTTTGGTGGTTAGCGAAGGATGAGCAGCAGCTCTGAGTACGTTCCCGTTTTGATCAAATTAGCTGATAGGGAGCAGCAAGGGCCCGAGTACAGAGCTCCCGGCTGCCGAGGTTTAAATCTGGTAGTCTTGGGAAGTGCCCCAGGGAGCAGGTTGTGGAAGTGCTGGAAGGGGCTGGCCGGGCGCTCGCCCTGAGCGCGGGCTCTGCCCTCGCACCCTGCAGGTACCAGCCAGGCTCACGCTGCTGCAGACCCGCCTTCACTGCAGGCCGCCACGTCCACCTATTTTTATGCTTTCTGAACAGCGAGCCTTCCTCATACTTTTCAAACTCAGCAGGTTCGCATCATCTGCATTTGGCTCTTAACTGCCCTGGGGAGTGATCAGAACCACACAAAAGGCTTAGGGGGAAAAGCTTTCAACAGCTGCTTGCTGTTCCCCAGAGCGATCCTACACTGTAAAACCCCAATAATGTTATGTCAGTTTATGACAATGGAAGCTGTAACTTAAATTCTTTAAAATTGCATGTATATGTAGTGCGGCTGGAGCAGGAGAACTTCGGTAGCGACAATAGTTCCAGTTAAAACTACTTACAGGTTAAAGCCAAGGCATCGTAGAGGTATTGCACATGCAATATTTGTCTTCCTTTTGACAGGAAAAAATCTTTTAGATGGCATCAGTTGAAACGGAGCCTGTGCCAAGGAATTTGTTCGGAGTATCAGGCCTGAGTAACACAATTATTCCTGCAGCATGTTAGGAAAGCAATGCTCCCTGGAAGCAGCACAATCCAGATTTTTTGGGGGTGGACGGGGGTGTTTACGTAATTAATTCCACAGTGACCTAAATTTGGATCATTATTAAACTTGCAAATATTAAACATTATGAAATCGATATCCCTTCTGTTCTTTTTGCATTTTTTTGCATTTTTTTTGCTTATTTGCATTTAAGACCTTCGTGACGAGCTGATATATTTGCCCTGCTGAGTGTTGTCTTTCTTTTCCAGTTCTGAGACCTGCTTTCGGGCCGGTGACTGCTACTCCTATACTGTCCTTTAATGCTGCAATACTGTGACTTTTTGCAGTCGCAGCAGGGGTGCCGCAGAAGCTCAGTGCCTAATCGGGCTAAATCCCAGCCGAGTTGCTCACGAAGAGCCATGGCCAAGCAGCGAAGGACTCGGGGAAACAGATTTTGTCCGATAAGAGGCCACGACGTCTGTTAGTGTGACCCAAGCCCAGCCTCTCGGAGGACAGTCCGCCTGTCCTCGCTGCTGAAGGAGCCTCTTGGCAGAGAGGAGGGGCTGTTTTCAATGGAAAGACAAAACACAGAGCAGGAAACCCAAATAAAGGGAATGCTAACACCCCTCTCCTGCCAGCAGCGCTTGGCTACTTGCCTCATTGTTTGTAGCTTTTATGGTGGTTGCAGTCGAGGCAACTGTGCAGCAAGTCCAGGGAAAGAACCAGCAAAACCGTCCTTGAAAAGAGCAGGAGAGCTGGCAAACAGCGAACTAACAGAAGAGCAAGGAAAAGTCATGCAGAATTGTCTGTTCTGGGCCTGCATTTTAGCTGGACTAAGGCATTTCAGTATGGAAGTTCTAACCTAGGTGAGGAGTCACGGGCTGCTGTGATAAGTGTGTCCAAGCATCGCAGCCATGGACCTGCTGGAAATATCCTGCAGTAACTGAAACAGAGAGTAGTGTCCCTGGAAATAACCAGGAAGCAGAGATGCTTGCAAAATAGAGATGTTATAATAAAGAAAGATTTCATAATAATGAAAATGCAAAAATAGCGGAGTAATTCTATCTAGAGGATTTCATGACACAAGTCACCTGCTGCATGAAGCGACCTTGCAGCTCTGCAGCTTCCTATGACAGGAACATGCCCCAGGGGAGCCAGACACTATCCYAGGAGCCTGGGTGAAGGGCCCAGGTGGGGAAAAAGCCTGTGAACTGAGCTGAAAGGGGAGGCCTCGGGGGTGGTGCTCTTTGCAAGGGGTGCAGGATAATGCATGAGAGCATCTGTGCGTCCCCAGAAAGGCTCCTGGCTATCAAACTGCCCAGAGGGGCAGGAAGCAGGTACCATGGTCACGGGACAGGACATCCTAAATGTGCTTTTTCATAGAGGAAAAAATGATGCAGAATACGAAGGGAGGTTGTGAACTATTTGCTTGGCAAACGCTGTTTTGCTCTAAATTCTCTTTGGCGATCATGAGGAATTGGATCCAAAATGCTCAGAAATTGGGAAGAGACTTCGGAGCTGCTTTGAAATCTGCTTCCTGTGTCCTGTGCTCTTGTTGCCTCGAGGGTTCAAGAGGGTTTAGAGGGGTCCGAGGTGGAGGCAGCAGCTGGGAGAGCCTGGGGCCAGGGACYCCGGGCTGCAGCGCTGTGCTCAGCAAAGCCGGGGGAAACAAGAGCTGAGACTGCTTGGGCAGAGAGAGGAAACTCGCGGCAGGCTCCGTGCTGGAAAAGACGGTGCCACGGCAATCACGGGCGCTGCTTGAGGTGTTGCTAACAACAGCGCTCGCCGCGCTGTCCTCGGCTCACCTTCTCGTTAGCGCAGCTCGCTAGCCCCGAAGTTTTAATTATTCTCGATCAGTAAATTTCCAAATTAATGATGTATTTATTTTCCTCTCCCTGAACTATTTTTACACGAAAGGTTATTTTTAAATGCTTCCTTGAAAGAAGCAGCAGCCGGAGGAGCAAAGGGTTTGCAGCCGCATTGATGCCAGGCCTGGTCCGCCCGTCCTTGTCCAGCGGCCASTCCGAGAGGGGTCTGGGGGGGTTTCGAGGCCTCGGGCCTCTTGGTGGGGCCGTTGTTCCGTGGGGCGCTTCGCCGGAGCGCTGCTCGCACAGGGATCTGCGCCASGGCAGCTTCCCTGGGAACGCGGAGCTGCTGGGGTCGTTGGTCGTTGGTGAATGGCACTGGCTGCCATAAAACCTGCTGTGCCCCAGCAAGGACTTCCTGGCCCTTGGCACTGGGAAAGGAATCCCAGTTTTGCAAGAGCTGCTTCACCTGTTGCCGCCTACGTTGGTTTTTTCATGGCAACATCCTGCCGGGTCGGTGGTTCCCGCCTGACGCAGCCGCGGTCCCTCCTTCGTGTTTGCAGCCAGCAGGGAACTATTTAAAGCACAAAACCTCCCCAGTTCCCAAGTCCGTGCCCTCCTACCACTGAGGTGCCTGTCACTCCTTGGATCGCTGTGTCCTTCCCGACCGCTGCTCCGCTTGTGCTCTGCATGGAGAACACCTTGGGGTTCGCTCTCGGTGGCTGACGCTAGCCTGGCGTCAGGGTCAGGGCATCGCCGCTCCCTGCGTGCATGCGCTGCCGCCCTGGAAAGAGGGAGACGGAAACGGTCCTTGCAGCCCAAAGAGCTGCTTTTGCCCTGCAGAGCTGCCAGCTGCCTAAGAACTTGAAGCGCAGGAGGAAAGAGGCAGCGGCAGAACTCGGCGGGCACAATTCAGCCGCTAAGGCAGCCACAAGGACACTTGGGCAGCGGGGCCCCGCGGAGGGGCAGAGCTGCAGGACAAGCCAGGCTCAGACAACACGGGCTTTCTGACCTGTGTAACTCGCTAGTTTAATTATACGGCTCCCTATTGACCTAAATACACATGAATTGTCACTCTGTGCTCTTAATCCTCGGTGTTTCAGTGAAATCATTGTGTTTCACAGAAGGACTTGCTGCGTTTGCGCTCCTCCCCACAGGAGACCCACGGCTTTGGGGTTTATGTGGTTTAAACCATCCCTCTCGTTTTCTTTCTTAAATCCTCACAAACCAGCCAAGTATTCAGAAGAAAAGCACTAAATTATGAATAGATTGTAGTCCTTAAAAATATCACAGACTGAGCAGCGGCCGAGCGAGCTGGGATCCCTGGAAGCTCCCGTTTCCAGCACGAAGCTGCTCATCCCTCGGCGGGCTCTGCTAATTGTGTTGCGAACGCAGGTGGCGACGCGGCGGCTCCGGGACCTGCTGTCACGAGGACGGCGTTAGCTCGGGCATCACGTGCCCGCTGTTGTCCCTTCTCCAGGGACACTGCGAGCAGAAATTACTATAAAACAAGTTTCCTGCCAACCTCGACAGCTCTAATGAGTCAGGAAGCAGTAATCTGGGAATAGGGGAACTGTTGACGGAGCCTAATTATTTTCTGACAGTCTTTCTAGCACAGTTAGAAAATAAAACACCTACGTGGAGCCAGGAATTGCAAATGGAGTTAGCGATATTACGCAGGCACCTGCTAATTTATCCACCTGATCCTGGGTTATAAATTGTCCCACTCGCACCTGCTGCCATCCAACTGCCAATGTAGGGGGAAGAACTTAATTATGAAAGGGGAAAATACCTTAATTACATAGAAAGCATGGTTTATAATGGGAAGTCTCCCGTTTCAGTACATTTAGCCCTGTTTCAGCACCTGGCCATTAACTGGTTGGGATTTTTTTTTCATGTTTTTTCMTTTTATTTCGTATAATTCCCAATCAAGGGACACAGAGTGTGTTGCCACAAGTCACCAGTGGGAGGGTGAGACCCCACAGCCCCCCGYCCCAGGCGGCTGGCAGCGCCCTGCACAATCCAGGTAATTGTGCGAATTCCTGCGCGGGGCAACGCGAGGCTGGGTGCCGGGCGCTGGCCTTCCCTGCGAGCCTCGGAGCTCATAGGTGATTCATTACCTTCCCTTCCGTGCTACCTTTAGCCAGCAGGTTGGACCTTGGAAGGAGCTTCCCTGGGAGAGCTCGGGCGGGCGGCGAGGAGCCGCGCCAGCCCCTCCACCGGCCCGCACCGCTCGGGCGTCTCGGGAGATGCCCCAAAACGAGGCCGATTTTCAACCTCTGCCACAACRGAGACTAGGAAAACCAAATAAATAAACCACACCAACTGCCTGTCACCAGCGGTTGTGTTCCCTCTGCTCCCAGTGGAACATATATTTCCTTTACTTTGTTATTCCAGCCTCCATTAGTGGTGTCATGCACAAAGGCAGGATCGTGCTCACTGTTTCCATTGGACTCGTCCTTTGTAGCTTGCCCTGGTGGGACCTTCAGGAATTGTTTTGCCCGTTGGCCATTTGAAAAGGATCTGCAAAGCAACCATGAAGAGAGCCCCAGCAAACCCGTCCTGACCTGTGGGCCTGGGCGCTCGGACTGGAGGCCCATCCAAGGCACAAAGTGATCAAAACTCATAAAAATACAGAAAAATGCATGAGAAACTTCAGTGGCCATTAACATGCACTAACCAGGAGGCCTGGGAAGTTGGTCGCTAACTTGGCTGCTGCGCTGGGCAGTGCACAGAGCAGAGCGCAGGGCCGGCAGGTCAGGTGGGATYGGAAAGTCTTCCTCTAGCACCGCAGTGATGAAGGAGCCTCTCAACGCTCTGACATCAAATCCGTGTCACAGCCACTTATAGCTGTTCTTCTTGTTCATTGACTTCTTCTTGTTCATTGACATAAGACGAGCATCTGTGGCAAACGAACGACAAACACATGTTGATTTCTTGGGTTTGCTGCGAGGGCAGCCGGGCACACGGCAGGGCCAGCCGGTGCGTCCGCTTCCCGCACCTCCTTCCCGGCCCAGCAAGCGCCCRGCTGCCGGGGCTGCTGCCCGCGGGGAGCCTTCCCCTTCGGCCCTCTGGGTGCAACACGTCCACCTCTCCTTCCTCCCCGGACTTCCCAGGACTTGACAAAAATAATTCGCAGCTGTTCAGTAAATTCATCAGCTAATCCTTTTAAATCCACAGTCCCATAATCTGAGCCTGCTAATTTGGACCCCGCTACATATATTCAGTTTTCCTTTTCTCTCCTGCATGTTTTTGACAGCTCTGTAAGACCCCAGTACCATTTGGCAGAATAATGCACTGGAAGTCAGCCTTTAAAATTATTTCTTCACAGGATTTATAGGTGGCACTGACTCGGTTTCCATCACTTGGGTGGCATTAGTGTGCTCAGAAATTGTTTGGCTGATTTTTGCATTCCCAGGTGGCCTAAAGCTTCAGAGGACTCGGCTGCGGGGCCCCCAGCCGAGCTGAGCTGGGCTGGGCTGGGGGGGACCAAGAGCCGGCCCCACTGCCCACCCCGCTGCGAGGCAGGAGGGGGAAGCGGATCGGGATGCAGAGCAGCCTGGCACAAAACAGGGGCTTGGGACAGGCTGCTCCAGCAGCGCTGCTGACACCAGGGTGCAGCACACAGATGCCGCACACGGTACCCGCACACCTTTGCTCTCGCATGAGGCACCCTGGGGCTGTCCTGGCACGGGAGCTGGTGGCCAGGCACTGCCCTAGTGTAATGGCATCGCCGTGCAGGGCTCGCGCGCCACGTGCAGGTGCTCCACGTACCGGCTGCCACCCCGGGAACAAGGAGACTTCTTAGGAGAACATGGAGAACGTCGCTGAGCCAACCCTCACACGTGTGGAATAGGACTTGTGCAAAACGGTAAACATAACTATGCAACCGGAGCATAAATAGGAGATGCAGCAGAAAGAAAAGCTAGAGTCTGGTTACAAATTAGCCTTTAATCAGTACAGAAATCTGCAGACCTACCACTTCAGCACCGTGCCCTCGCTGAGTGCCGCAAACGGCAATCAAGCCATGCAGGGGATGGAGAAGGGCAGCCCAGCTCTTGGGAGATTAAATCAGTATGTGTGGAATGAAGGAGATATCCAACTTCAAATAAAAGCGCATGTGCTCCGCACAGCTGTCGTCGTTCCGCAATGCCGTGGGACTCGGCTGCCTTGCACTTGCCGTGCAAACTGCAAGTGCCACGCGAGCCGTCGTCTGTGCGAACGGGCAGGACGCACTCGCAGTGTGCGGAGCGGCACGGACCGCACGGGAAAACCTCTGACGTGGCCAATGCTTGGACGGGAAACGGGACTGAGGCTGCAGCGCAGGAGACCCCGGAGGACAGAGCCGCGGGAGGGACGCCGAGCCCCGCGGGGACGCAGCTCCCGCGGGAGATCAGGCTGACGTCCCGCGCTGGCTGCTCGCCTCTCTCACCTTCCGCAGCTTTGGTGTTTGCCCAGCACCCCCGTCCTCTCACACGCCGTAGCTGCTTTGCTTGCCGGTACCTTCCCCAACTACAAAGCACGTTTTTACCACCCTGGACCAGCCGTTTCCATTGACACAACGGAGCTCTCCCTAGAGCCCCCAGCACTTTCACTGAGGAACAGACTCTAACTGGGGGGCCTCCAAAGTCTCCCAGCTGTCACATATGTGTCACAAATAGGTGGATTGCAGCAGTTCTCGCGTTCTCCTCATTTTTGAGAGTTTTTCTTCACACCAGCACTACGTTTAACTGAGCTCTAACACCCTGTTGCCGTTGCTTTCCACCTTTCCCTGTCCCTTGGTGAGGAATGCCCCCTCCCTGCCGGGGACGTCACGCACGGGGGGTGTCCCGGCCCGCGCGCTCCGAGCCGGGCCCGGCCAGGCCCTCGACGCCCTCCGCCCGCCGCCTTCTAGACGCTTCGGCGCCCCCCGCCACAGCGGCGGC